>NC_069501.1:770056069-770373569 GCF_027579735.1 Bombina bombina | reverse complement strand
GTGAGGAAACTAAAGCTTGGGTGTCATTGGACCTACCAACAAGACATTGATCCCAAGCGTACCTGAAATTCCTCCAAGACTTGGTTGCAGTAGAAGTCCTGGAAGATTCTACAGTGGCCATCACAGTTACCTGACTTGAACCCCATTGAAAATCTCTATCGGGATTTGAAGAAGGCGGTTGCAGCACGCAAACCCTAGAATATTACTGAACTGAAGGCCATTGCTTATGAGGAATAGGCTAAGATTCCTCAGGAACACTGCCAGAAGCTGGTGTCTGGCTATGCTTCTCGTTTGCAGCAGGTTATAACAGCAAAAGGAATGCTCTACTAAGTACTAAAGATGCTTGCCATGAAGGGGTTGAATAATTGTGAGACTGCAGAATTCATTAAAAGTTGCATTTTCAGTTGAATTTGAGGAAACTACTTGAAGCATTCATTGTGCTATTTCTTTTTAATGAAACAATGAGTCCACGGATCATCTTAATTACTATTGGGAATACCACTCCTGCCCTGCAGGAGGCAGCAAAGAGCACCACAGCAAAGCTGTTAAATATCACCTCCCTTCCCTCCCAACCCAGTCATTCTCTTTGCCTACGTTAAGTGCAAGGAGGTGGTAAATTAGGTGTTAGAAAAGATTCTTCAATCAAGAGTTTATTATTTTTAAAGTAGTGCAAGAATGTGTTGCTTTGTCCTAGGGTGTAGTCTTAGTCCATATCAGTCTCTTCAGTAGAGCAGTGGTGGCTTTGGAGGAATGGGAACTTGTGGGACATAATTCTCACTGCGCCTCTCATAGATTTTGTGCTGCCCTGATTATGAAAGCCTGAGGGGAAATACTCAGTCCTTTTTGTTTCAACAGGCCTATGTGAGGGAGAGGACCTCTCAAGCCGGTGAGCTGCCTTACTACCGGCAGATTTCTAAGGTAAGTGCTAAGTTTATTTTCTGGGGTATGTAAACAGAAAAATTGGCACTTTATTATACACATGGACACAAGAGGATAAGTTATAAGGGCAGTTACAGCAGGCACTGGGGACGTGGAGAAGTGGCTCATATGTTTATGTTTGGTGGTTTTGCCATGATAGCAACCCCCAACGGCTTTATTTTTACTTCAATTAGCCGACTGGGTGATTTAGCTTTGTTACACCATGATAGGTGCAATTCTCTACTCCCAACAGCTTTATTTTATATCATTAGCCGACCGGGAGGTTTAACTTTGAATATGCCATGATAGGGGTTAAATTCTCAGCTCCCGACGGCTTTATTTTTTCAAAGTCTTAGGTGCCCGGGAGGTTTATCTTGATACGCCCACGATGGGTGGAGCTAAGCTACGCGACATTGTTTGCCTTTTCTAGTATTCATATCCCAATTCCGGTGAAACGGAGAGCGATGGGGGGTATTCTCTGCTGTGTTATGCCACGCAGCAGAGAGGCTTCACATACTATAATAAAGAGTGACTTAAATTAGTCCGGACGCCTACTATTTGTTAGTCTTTCCATCCAGTGGCAGGCAGGCACCTCAGAAAGGCTTAGCTTAGGTGTGGAGATTGTCTGTCTGATTTATATTGTTAAAGAAAAACATTTTTGTAAACAAAATAAAGTAGTTTCTTTTAACATTTAAAGTCACAGTAACAGTTAATTTGTGAGGTAATTCTTGTTAAGGTATCCAATTTTCAATTGATCTGATTGTGAACAGATGGTCCAAGTGGCCCTACGAGATGCTAATTACATATCCAATTTTTATGGAATAAATGATATGCTGAATTAAGATGTTACTTTTAACATTTAAAGACACAGTAACGTTTTTTTTGTGAAGTAACTATAGTTATGATATTCAATTTTTATTTGATAAAAATGTGAATAAAGATGTAACATATACCTTATTTTTTTATACTAATGGCAATCGACCAAAACCTTTCTGTTCCTCTTGTATTGAGAGGATTTTATAGTTCAGGGATAAACCCTTTTCAGAGCCAACATTGTCTCGGATGCTGTTCAGGAGCATTCTGACAATGTTCAATATATTCCGCAGCCTTCTCAAGTGTCCCAAAACTTAGCGTTCATTCAACCAGTGCCCTGCGCTTCCTCCACGACTCCTCCTGGAGTTACCTTGCAAAACATCGCTTCCCTCATGTAGGTCTCGGGTGCGTTGTTGGCTTTTCCCATGCTGCAGGGAAAGCGCAAGAGGAAAACTAAACATTCAGTGAGCGAGGTTTCTGTCACAGTTGTTGCTATCTCAGAGGTCCCCTCCCAGAAGCCTGAGGAAGAGGATACTTCGGTAGCATCTGAGGGTGAAATCTCAGATTCTGACGGTATAATTCCTCCTGCTGATACTAAGTAGTATCTTTCAGGTTTAAGGTAGAACACCTCTGTCTGTTACTTAAGGAGGTTTTAGCTACTCTGGACGACAACGACACCATGGTCGTTGTTAATCTTATGATGTACCAGATCGAGCTTCCAAGATCATTGCTAAGGAATGAGAGAGAATGGGTATCCCCTTTTTCTCCATCTCCTATATTGGAAGAGATGTTTTCCCATAGCGGACTCTTTCAAGGAGTCTCGGCAGATGGTACCCAAGGTGGAAGGGACAATTTCCACGCTAGCCAGGAGTCCTACTATTCCCATAGAGGATAGTTTTTCCTTTAAGGATCCTATGGATAAGATGTTAGAGGGGTTGCTCAAGATGGCAACCTATGGTTTGTATTGCTACTGTCACTTATGCAGCAGCATACCGGTTCAAACGTTGTCTGGTTTTATTCGGACAGACACTCCCCTCGAAGAAATCCAGGATAAGATAAAGGCCCTTAAGTTGGTCATCTTCTTTCTTTCAGGTGCTTCCCTTCAAGTATTAAGCGAGGAGCTAAGATTTCAGGTTTACCATATTGGCTCGCAGAGATTTATGGTTAAGATTAATTTTTCGTTCCTTTCGAAATTTCAAAGGAATTCTTCTACTTATTCCTCCGAGCAGGAGGGAGGTTTTGGCTTTCAAGATTATCTGGAGCCAGATAAGAGGTAAAGTGTTCTTACACTGTGTAGGAGACCTCTCCGACCTGGGAGTGATAGTTCCTTTTCCGATTCAGGAACGGGGTCTGGGATTTTATTCCAATCTGTTTGTGGTTCCCAAAAAAGGAGGGAACCTTCAGGCCTATTTTAGATCTCAAGAGTCTAAACAAATTCCTAAGAGTACCGTCCTTCAAGATGGAAAATATTCGTTTCATTCTCCCTTTGGTCCAAGAGGGTCAATTTATGACAACTGTGGATTTAATGGACGCGTACTTGCATGTTCCCATTCACAGGGACCATCACAGGTTGCTAAGGTTTGCCTTTCTAGACAAACACTTTCAATTTGTGGCTCTGCCCTTCAGTCTTGCCACAGCTCCCAGAATTTTCTCAAAGGTTCTGGGTTTGTTGTTGGCGGTGCTTCAGTTACGGGGCATTACAGGGGCGTCCTATCTGGACGACATCCTAGTCCAGGTGCCATCCTTTCAACAAGCAAGATCCCACACGGAAATGTTGTTATCCTTCATGTGATCTCACGGAGGGAAGGTAAATTTGGGAAAGAATTCCTTAGTCCCAAGGACAAGGGTAACTTCTTGTGAACCATAATAGATTCCCTATCAATGAAGATTTTTCTGACAGAAGTCAGGAAATCAAAGATCTTCGATACTTGTCTAGCTCTTCAGTTTGCTTACATCAATCATCAGGGAGGCACGAGGAGTTCCTTAGCGTTGACAGAGGTAACCAAAATAATCAGTGGGCGGAGGCCCACTCTTGCTGTCTGTCGGCAATCCACATCCCAGGGGTGGACAACTGGGAGGCGGACTTCCTGAGCAGACAGACTTTTCCTCCGGGGGAGTGGGAACTCCATGCAGAAGTGTTTTCCAGCCTGATTCTCAGATGGGGTCAGCCCGAATTGAATTTCATGGCATCTTGACAGAATGCCAAGCTTTGGAGATCCGGATCGAGGTCTAGGGACCCTCAGGCGGTACTGATAGACGCCCAGGCGGTACCTTGGACCTTCAGACTAGCATACCTATTTCCTCCGTTTGCTCTTCTTCCTCGGGTGATTGTTCGAATCAAACAGGAAAGGGCCTCGGTGATCCTCATTGCACCGGCTTGGCCTCGCAGGATTTGGTATGCAGATCTGATGGACATGTCATCTCTGCCGCCTTGGAAACTTCCGTTGTGGAAGAACCTTCTAATTCCTTTCCTTCACCCAAATTTAGTTTCTCTGAAGCTGACTGTTTGGAGATTGAACGCTTAATTTTATCCAAGCGAGGTTTTTCAGAATCGGTCATAGAGATCATGATTCAGGCTCGTAAACCTGTAACTAGAAGGATTTACCATAAGATATGGCGTAAGTATCTCTTGGTATGAATCCAAGGGCTACTCCTGGAGTAGAGTTTGGATTCCTAGAATTTTGTCTTTTCTCCAAGAGGGGTTGGAGAAAGGATTATCGACAAGTTCCCTAAAGGGTCAAATTTCTGCCTTATCTATTTTATTACACAAACGTCTGGCAGATGTTCCAAATGTAGAATCTTTTTGTCAGACCTTGGTCAGGATCAGGCCTGTGTTCAAGCCAGTTACTCCTCCATGGAGTCTTAATTTAGTTCTCAAAGTTCTTTAAGGGGCTCCGTTTGAGCCTAGGCATTTCTTAGATATAAAGTTGTTATCTTGGAAAGTTTTATTTCTTGTTGCTATTTCTCTATTTCTTGTTGTTATTTCTTCTGTTTTCAGAGTGTCAGAGCTCTCGGCTTTGCAGTACGAGTCTCCTTACCTTATTTTTCATTCAGATAGGGTAGTTTTACGTACTAAATTAGGATTTCTTCCTAAAGTTGTTTCTGATCGGAGCATTAATCAAAAGATTGTTGTTCCTTCCTTGTGTCCTAATCCTTCTTCTCAGAAGGAACGGCTTCTACACAATTTGGACGTGGTTCGTGCCTTAAAGTTTTACCTGCAGGCGACTAAGGATTTTCGTCAGTCTTCTGCTTTGTTTGTGGTTTTCTCAGGAAAACGTAAGGGACAGAAAGCTATGGCTACTTCTCTTTTTTTTGACTGAGGAGTATCATACGTTTTGCATATGAGACTGCTGGACAGCAGCCTCCAGAGAGAGTTATGGCTCATTCCACGAGGGCTGTTGCTTCCTCATGGGCATTCAAAAATGAAGCTTCTGTGGAACAGATTTGCAAGGCTGCAACGTGGTCTTCTCTTCACACTTTCCAAAATTTTATAAATTTGACTCTTTTGCCTTGGCTGAGGCCACTTTTGGGAGAAAGGTTCTTCAAGCAGTGGTGCCTTCCGTTTAGGTTTCCTGTCTTGTCCCTCCTGTATCATCTGTGTACTCTAGCTTGGGTATTGATTCCCAATAGTAATTAAGATGATCTGTGGACTCATCGTGTCATTAAAAAGAAGAGAAAATTTATGCTTACCTGAGTCCACGGCCCGCCCTGTTTTGAAAGACAGGTTGTTGGTTATAAACTTCAGACACCTCTGCACCTTGTTAATTCTTTTCTCTCCTTTACTTCAGTCGAATGACTGGGTTGGGAGGGAAGGGAGGTAATATTTAACAGCTTTGCTGTGGTGCTCTTTGCTGCCTCCTGCTGGGCTGGAGTGGTATTCCCAATAGTAATTAAGATGATCCGTGGACTCATCGTGTCAAAAAAGAAATAAATTTATCAGGTAAGCATACATTTTCTTTTCAATTGCTTTTGTTTGATTCGTTCATTGCAAACAGCTGAAACTCTGTAAATTTTTAGAATAAACCTGATTTGCAATGGGGGTCAAATAATTTTGATTACAACTGTGTGTATGTATGTGTATATATATATATATATATATATATATATATATATATATATATATATATATATATATATATATATATATATATATATATATATATATATATAATGTGTGTGTTTGTGTGTGTACACATCAGCTCCATCAAGATGCACTTACTGAGGTTCATATCATTACCAGAAAATGTAGCTTTTATTTCTTACAGTAAGATCCACATAACTTTTCAGTGTGCTTTGACACCTTTTTCAAATATTGCAGTGGCATGGACAGCAATATTTACACCCCAACCTGGTCAGCGCTTTTTTTTTTTTTTTTCCACTTTAAATCTTTTTATTGAGGTCGATATAAAACAGTACAGCTTTTGCATTTACTTAGTACAGCTCATGCAGACAGAGCAAATGATAGGTAGAATACAGAAGTACCAAATAAAGTTTGTTTGCTACCTCGTTTCTACAGAGATTTCGTCAGAATCTAATTACAATCGTAAATTCAACAATCTTGCATATAGTAACACACCTTTGTAGAGTCTCTTGTATTGAGAAACAAAAAGAAAAAAAAAAAAGTAAAAACAAAAAGTAAAAAGAGAGAGAAATAAAAAAATACATTACATTAGGCCTTATAGTCAGACTTTTCCTTGTTATAACTGTTATGATCCTTGAAGTATGTTACATTCTAAACTCTTAATGGCTGGTGGGGGAAAAAGCCAATTTAAGCTGCTCTCTCCCCCCACATTACCAGTTGTGTTCTGCAAGGTGAAATCCTGCGAGAACACTCATTGCAAAAGTGTATATTGACCACTTTTTATGTATACAAAACTTAATCAAAATCAGTTCTTTCCCATTTCCTGTAGTGTACGGGTATCCTGGAAAGTTCCTCAATAGATCAGTCCTCAATTCTTGCAAGTGCTCAGGGCAAACAAAGTGCCCAGCTAAGACTGAGAAGAACTTTCTTACCTTTTCTGCGATGATTGAGGTAACAGTCCAGTCTACCTTTTGGTATTAGGTGATCGTCTTTGTGGTAAGGGCCGCCACTCTGGTGCTGATGCCCTTATGTTCTGGGTTCTGTTTGGGTTTGTTGATGTATCGTTGGTTGTTGTCGGGAGATCATCTCATCTTTGTAACATTTTCCGTGCTTGCTGAGGAGAGGAGGCAACATATTGCTGCCCCTCTTTTGTGATGAAAAGTCTCACCGGGAATCCCCATCTATATTTCAGGCCGTTATCTCTCAAGATCTTAGTGAATGGTTGGTAGTGCCTGCGTAGTTGCAAAGTGTAAGGCGAGAGATCCAGGTATATCTGGAGCTCCGCAAACTTGTCTGGGAGTGTTTTTTTCTTTAGCTAGGACTCTAAGCAATTTTTCTCGGAAAGTATAAAAATGAAGCCTAGCTATGACGTCCCTTAGTTTGTCGCCCTCTGAGGATCTTGGCTTAAGTGCTCTGTGAACTCAATTAATTAATTGTCAATGCCTCATTATTCTGAGAAGGCTTCAAAACAGTTGTGAAAAGATCTTGCAAGTAACTCTCGAGGTCTTTGGGTAGCACCGTTTCTGGAACTCCTTTTATGCATATGTTATGGCGCGTCCTGTCTTCCAGGTCTGCCAGCTTCATCTCCAGGGCTAATAATTGCTCAGACAGGTTCTGAGAGTAATTTAAGAGATTAGAGTGGTCTACCATTAAGTCCCTCCTGTTTATGTTCGAGAGTGTCGGTGCGTTCCCCAATTACTGCTGTGTCCCTCTTTAAGTCCGCATGGGACCTGTCAAATTATTTTGATAGAGACTCGTGATGAGACGCTAGAAGAGACTTTATAGAGTCCATCATATTGTTAGAGAGGTTGTCCCCTGAGGGAAGGCGAGCAGCTTGTTGTGAAAGTGTGTTGCCAATGTGCTCATCTGCTAAACTTCCAGTTTCTGAGCCCTCATCTTCCACGGCTGTATGGGCTGCCCCCTTAGCTCTCTGGAAATGATCCACTACTGTTCTCTTAGGGGTAGAATGGGGCTTCTGCTTCCTCTTGTATTCGTGGGACATGGCTGTTGTGAGCAAGGAAATAGAGTGTTGTTGAGGTCCAAGTCTGTATGAAGTATGTTGCGGTAATAAGACTGGTGGAGTTCAGGCCGTTTTGTGGTAATTACATGATGCTTTCAGTCCAGACAGCTACCTGAAATGTGTTATGCCTGGCAGCCTAGAAACAAATCTCTTTCAGCAAATTGTACCCATACAGGACAGCAGGTACGTTAGGAAGTGATGCAGATATGGTACAAAGTGAGCAAGGCCAATCTCCCTATGCTCCTATGTTGCAGCGACTATTGAAAGAGTTGCAATAGGTGATTCCCACTGTATCCACTGTGTCTTCTCTATTATGATTATAATCCTGGGGTTTACCATATGCCCTACAGTGTAACTCAGCGCTGGTGGTCAAAACAAATGGTAGGGAAACAGCTGCCTCTGCCCCTTAGGTGAGCCCTAATGATTTTGCACTATTTAGTCTGTTAAGCCTCCCTGATTTTGCTCAAAATGGAGGCGGTTCCCAGTGTAAGGATTCTTGCGTTGTGTTCCCACACACTGCAAATATACAGTCCAACCTGGGCCTATATTTCCTGGTCCCGCACACTAGTTCCTAAAGCTGATGTTAGATTATTAATAATCTGTGGCAGTTGCTGTGTGTGTGTGTGTGTATTTTTGCCCCGTGAGTCTCTAGTTGTAGCGTGCAGGAGAAATGTAAGGAAACTTGCTTCAGTTACCTGCCACGTGGTGTGCGACAAGATGGTATCAGCCTCGTTATTAGCTCCGCCGCACTCTAGCAGCTGCTCCTGTCTCCCTGCCAGGTCACTCGTTCGCTCAGCTGCCGGCAGTTCCCCTTCCAGGAGGGCAGATGGGAGGGAGAGTGAAGATAGCTTCAGGAGAAGCGTGGCAGGGCCAGCGGTGAAGTGGCTGGCCAGTAGCTGGGGTCCCCAGGTCTCTCAACCTCCTTAGCTGTCCGATTGGATTAGTAGACCTCTCTAGTTCAGCAGAAAAACTGTTGCTTTTAGGCAATATATCACGGAGCTGCACGATAGTGCGACCAGTCAGCTTGGCTGTTAGCTCCGCCCCCCCGGTCAGCGCTTTTATAGCACTCTCAATGAGTAACATAGGCTTCATTACCCAATCATGTGACCACACATCTGTCATACTGCCCACACCGATCATTTTATTGCATAGCCATACTCCATCGCCAATTAATAGATGTTACAACACTTCACAGGTAAACAATAACATAGCAGCATGGGGGGTACTTGATCAGTGACATGGAACATTACTGTTTTTCTGCAGCATACACATATGCACAGTAATAACATTTACTAGAAGCATTTTTGCTAATGGAAGTATATTATAAAAATGCTTTTATTTCATATTGAAATACACCCATGCACATTTTAGTTTTGACCTTTCTATCCCTTTAACTTGATTGCACACATGCTTTTGGCATCTAGATCGCTCATCACGTATCCACATGCCGCTATGTTATTGTTTACCTGTGACGTATTGTAATGACTTCCAATAGGCAATGGGGTCACCGCATTCAAATGGTTATGCAATAAAATGGTTGATGTTGGCGGTATGACAGATGACGTGGTCACGTGATTAAGTGATGACGACTATGTTACGCATTGTTAGTGCTATAAAAGCACTGATCATGTGTGGTTGTATACACTGCTGTCCATGCCACTGTTACATTTGAAAAAGGTGTCAAAGCACACAGAAATGTTATGTGGATCTTAAAGGGACAGTCTACTCCAGATTTTTTAATGTTTAAAAAGATAGTCCCTTCATTACCCATTCCCCAGTTTTGCATATGCAGCACAGTTATATTAATATACTTTTTACCTCGTTGATTACCTTGTATCTAAGCCTCTGCAGACTGCCCCCTTATTTCAGTTCTTTTTGACAGACTTGTATTTCAGCCAATCAATGCTCTCTTGTAATTAACTCAGTGAGAACAATGTTATCTATGGCACACATGAACTAGGGCTGTCTAGCTGTAAAAACTGTCAAATGCACTTTGATAAGAGGCGGCCTTCAATTGCTTAGAAATGATCATATAAACCTACCTAGGTTTAGCTTCCAACAAAGAATAACAAGAGAATAAAGCAAATTTGATGATATAAGTAAATTGGAAAGTTGTTTAAAATGGAATAACCTATCTGAATCATGAAAGTTTTTTATTTTGACTAAAATGTCCCTTTAATGTAAGAAAAAAGCTTTGATTTATTTTTTTGCAGCAATGTCCGTTAAATTCTTGGAATGATATGACACCATTTTCAAAATAATTTTTTTCTTCCAGTAAAAAAAGTCTGTGCCAAACATGGGAAAACACACACCATAAGAATGATTAATCTCATCTTATTTTTCTACACCAGATCCAGAGGACAGCATGGGACAAGGAGCAGGCAGGAATGGACCTGGACACCGCAGGTAAGTGATACCAGCTCCTGACACCAATGAACCCACTTTTATACCTATGAAAGTATATATTTTGTTCCCCCTTTGACACCAATGCAGTTTTTTTTTATCTATCTATTTATCTATCTATCTATCTATCTATCTGCATTGTGTCAGTGGGGGAAGAAAATATATACTTTTATTGGTGTCAGTGTGCTGGTATCACTTACCTGCGGTGTCCAGGTTTATATATATATATATATATATATATATATATATATATATTATCACCGGCCACTTTTTATTAGGTACATCTGTTCAATTGCTTGGTAACACAAATTGCTAATCAGCAAATCAGATGGCAGCAACTTAATGCATTTACGCATCTAGACGTGGTGAAGACGACTTGCTGAAGTTCAAACAGAGCATCAGAATGGGAAAGAAAGGGGATTTAAGTGACTTTGAACGTGGCATGGCTGTTGGTGCCAGACGGGCTGGTCTGAGTATTTAAAAAACTGCTGATCTACTGGGATTTTCACGCACAACCATCGCTAGGGTTTACAGAAAATGGTCTGAAAAAGAGAAAATATCCAGTGAGCGGCAGTTGTGTGGACGAAAATGCCTTGTTGATGTCAGAGGCCAGAGGAGAATGGGCAGACTGCTTCGAGATGATAGAAAGGCAACAGTAACTCAAAGACATCACTCTGAGGCAGCGGACAGACATCGCTGGAAATCAACCCGATCCAATACAATTGGGTTGATTGACACCCCCTACTGGCGGCCGATTGGCATGCTACTCAAATAATATTGAACCAATTTACTGACTAGATAATATGTAGACAAATCAAAGCCCCTAGATCTGAAGCAGATGGGCTACAGCAGCAGAAGACCACACCGGTTGCCGCTCCTGTCCGCTAAGAACAGGAAAATGAGGCTACAATTTGCACAGGCTCACCAAAATTGGACAATAGAAAACGTTGCCTGTTCTGATGATTCTCGATTTCAGCTGCAACATTCAGATGGTAGGGTCAGAATTTTGCGTAAACAACATGAAAGCATTAATCCATCCTGCCTTGTATCAACGGTTCAGGCTGGTGGTGGTGGTGTAATGGTGCGGGGGATATTTTCTTGGCACACTTTGGGCCCCTTAGTACCAATTGAGCATTGTTTAAACGTCATGGCCTACCTAAGTATTGTTGCTGACCATGTCCATCCCTTTATGACTACAGTGTACCCATCTTCTGATGGCTTCTTCCAGCAGCCTTAATGCACCATGTCACAAAGCTCAAATCATCTCAAACTGGTTTCTTGAACATTGCAATAAGTTAACTGTAGTCCAATGGCCTCACCATATCTCAAACCAATAGAGCACCTTTGGGATGTGGTGGAACGGGAGATTCACATCATGGATGTGCAGCCGACAAATCTGCAGCAACTGCGTGATTCCATCATGTCAATATGGACCAAAATGTCTGAGGAATGTTTTCAACACCTTGTTGAATTTATGCCACAAATAATTAAGGCAGTTCTGAAGGCAAAAAGTGGTCCAACCCGGTACTAGCAAGGTGTAACTAATAAAAGTGGCCGGTGAGTGTGTGTATATACTATGTATATTATATATATATATATATATATATATATATATATATATATATATATATATATATATATATATATATATATATATATATATATATATATACATACATACATACATACATACATACATACATACATACATACATACATACATAAACATAAATACAGTATGACTGTATGACTAACAGACCTTGACATGTCTAGGTAAAATTTACCAGACTTTGAAGTCACTTGGGGTGAGAACCATTGGTATAGAGGATTCGTATGCTGTGTTAGCTTTAACTTTAAAAAAAAAATAAAAAAAAATCCCAGACTATAAATTGTTTTGTTTTTATGTTTGGGTTGAATTTCATATTAATTCTAGAATTACTAAAATATCTCCAGAGAAATCCACTTAAATCTCAGGCACTTTTTTGCTTATAGTCTTGATGTTACCGTTACACAACAGTATTAGCAAGCAATATCTCTTCTCGCTATGAGCCTTATTTTTAATTGATGGCTCCTTTCATGTTCCATCACAAAAGTCTTCCTGTTTTTGAAATCAGTGTAGGGAAGGTTTCTGTGCCAGCTGGCTGTCTTTTTGGAAAGAAGGCAGGCACAGACCTTTTTTTATCTAGTTCCTTTTCCAAATTAACCTGATTATCAGACAAATATAATAAAAAATTCACAAGTTGCATACAACATAACTAAATACAGTGGTTTGCTCTGGAGTGACATAAAAGCTGCCTTAATCCTTTTTTTATTTTTTTCACTTTTTCGGGGACTGTATTATGTACCTGCTCCCAGGATTGTTTCCCTTTCTTTTTAAAGACACGATGAGTCCACGGATTTCATCTTTGTGGGATTACGCCTCCTGGTCAGCAGGAGGAAGCAAAGAGCACCACAGCACAGCTGTTATATAGCTCCTCCCTTCCCTCCCACCCCAGTCATTCTCTTTGCCTACGTTAGTGATAGGAAGAGGTAAAGTGAGGTGTTGGATTAGATTCTTCAATCAAGAGTTTATTATTTTTAAAGTAGTGCCAGAGTGTGCTACTTTGTTCTAGGGTGTAGCCGTAGTCCATATAAGTCTCTACAGTAGAGCTATTGGTGGCTTTAGAGCAATGGGAACTAGTCGGACATAATTTTCACTGCGCCTCCCATAGATTTATGCTGCCCTTTTCCTGATAGCCTAAGCAATTCTTAAAGGGACAGTCTACCATAGAATTGTTATTGTTTTAAAAGATAGATAATCCCTTTATTACCCATTCCCCGGTTTTGCATAATCAACACAGTTATATTAATATGCTTTTTAACTCTGTGATTACCTTGTATCTAGGAACCTTCTTCCAGCCCCCTGATCACATGACTGTGACTGTTTATTATCTAATGTCTTGAATTTAGCATTGTTTTGTGCTAGATCTTAAATAATCCCCTGTGCCTGAACACAGTGTTATCTATATGGCCCACGTGTACTTTCTGTCTCTTTGTGTTGAAAAGAGATTTAAAAAGCATGTGATAAGAGGCAGCCCTCAAAGGCTTAGAAATTAGCATATGAGCCTACCTATATTTAGTTTAAACTAAGAATACCAAGAGAAAAAAGCAAATTTGATGATAAAAGTAAATTGGAAAGTTGATTAAAATTAAAAGTCCTATCTGAATAATGAAAGTTTAATTTATACTAGACTGTCCCTTTAACTCAGGCTTTATCAGTTTCCACAGGGCTATGGGAGGGAGAGGACCTCCTAAACCTGCTGAGCTGCCCTGCTGTCGGGCAGAATATAAAGGTAAGTGCTATTTTTTTATTATGGGTCTATAGCACACAGAAGACAGGGGAAGTATAGCACTTTACTGGGACATATATCTTCTATATACTGTTTGAGGAGGATTTCTGACAGCATGTTTATTGCAGGCACTGGGGCTGAGGAGAGTGGCTTTGCGGGGCACTTGAACCGAGTGGACACCATGACTTGTCTTAACATATTGTTTTTATGGGTTGGCTCAGTTCAGTTGTATGAGCCGTTTGTGTTGTGCACATTTTGTACCTTTCACCGGTATTGCAGTTTGCCCCCAGGTTCAGAGAGTGTTTCAGTGACATCTCCCGGTGGCCTATTTCTAATATAATAATGGCGACCGGGAGAGCATGTATATTACACCCACGAAGGGCGGGGTTTTTTTTTTTTTTTAAACCTCTTTTATCTCTTTTATTGAGGTTCAATATGAAAAAATAACAGACATATTAAGTTGTGAAAGTCAAGTACAGACATTAAGAGAGAACATATTACTCACAAAATAAACAGTTCTGTTAGATCACGGTTGTTTTAGAATAGTAGAAGACCTAACATTTTCTATCTTGTTGCATGAGAGACATAAATTTAACCAGAGTGATATATAGCATAAACCTAGGCCTATAGGCATATAGTAAAGAGAAACCACCAACCAAGGATCCAGTCACAAATAGGTTGCTAAAGTCCTATACAGATATTAAAAGGGAACATATCAATCAAAAAATAAACAGTTCTGTTACGTCACAGATATATTAATGGAAATAAACCTCATATTTTCTATTTTATCATATAAGAAACATAAATTGACCTAGAATGATAGAAATGCCGATCATATAATCAAAACTAGGTTGGAAGACACAGCTTCCTATGCTTATACCGAGTCTGGCAGTGTACAACTACAATTCCTATTCAGAAAACATCTACTGTATCTGCTGACTCGGCATGCAATGGGGTGGGGGATGGAGAAAAGAAGAAAAAAAAACAAAAAAGGAAAGAAAAAACAAACAAACCAACAGACCAAAATAAAACTCTGCCTCCTGTCTTTATGGTCAATCAGTCCCTACCCCAGACAGAGAGCACTAAAGCCAGTGTGCAGGGAGAACCTCTCCTACAACCAGCATCATGAAATTAATATTATTCTTCAGAGGTGTAACAAATTGAATCTGTGCCCACTGGGGCCATGCTAAAATTACCCTCTTCCACTTATCAAAGAAGAGCCTGATGGCCTTTTCCGTTCCCCCACCTAGGTATTGTCTTTCAATAATCATTTGTAGCTTAATAATGTTAACGAACTCCCCTATCGTCGGGGCCTCGGAAACTCCCCACTTAAAAAATAACATGTGCCGGGCTGCCAAGATAGCCATATTAATTAGTTGTCCCTCACCTTTAAGTCGCCCATATTTTTTTAAGAGAAAAATATGTCTTAATTGGAGGACACATTCCTCTCGTATAAACCTGTTCACCCAAAATTGTATTTTATTCCAAAATTGACGTATTGTTGGGCAATCCCATATAAAATTTTGCAAATTGGCTCCCTCTTTGCAACATTTTATAGCAATTCCCCTTATCCCCATTTTGCTTCCATTTGCTCATTCTCATTGGGGTTAAATAAAAGTTATTTAGAAGCTTAACCTGTGATTATTTCCAGCTTACTACTCTCGTCGCTACGTCTGCCAATTTAATACTCCTTTCAATATCTTCATCTTGCAATGGGTTGATGTATTTAGAAAGAAACATTTTCCTTTCGTTAATATGTTCTTTCCCTGCTATCCTTAATAAGCATTTATACCAGTATGATATAGATCTTTTACCAGCCTCATATAATTTCACTCCTAAATCAATTCCTGGATCCCACACAATCCTATGCGATTGCAATGTTTTAAAGAGATAACTTCGTGCTTGTAAATAAGCAAAGAATGTTTTAGCCGGTAACTGATATTGTTCAGCCAAAGTTTCAAATGTTTGTAGCACTTGCCCTTCACCCTGGACTAACTGTGAAAAGTAACGTAACCCTTTCAGTGACCAGGTTTTAAAAGCCGAGTTGTTATTTATCCCGGGTGTAAAATCGGGGGTACCAATAAGCGGCAGGTATTTGGATATTTGTATATCTTGACCAACTAATCCACAGAATTTCTGCCATGCACGGACCACGTTGGAAAAGGTTAAAAGTGTGCTAACATTACTGGGCAAATTCTTAAACGGATGATGTAAAATTGCTTTGAGATCAAAGGGTTTTACCAGAATAGATTCCATGTCTTAATAAGTCACATAATTAGCTTCCGTTAGCCAGTCAATTCCAAATTTCATAAGGGCAACTATGTTGTATCTTGCGATGTCCGGCAAAGCCAGGCCCAAATATCTTTTGCTTTGAACCAATTTTCCAGTAGCTATACTAATTTTTTTCATACCCCAAATAAAGTGCGCACATGCTCTATTGTACCTTGCAACGTCACGTTTATTAATCAATAATGGTAAATTTTGCATTAAAAACAATAACCGGGGGAAAGCAATAGTTTTAATCAAGACTATTTTCGCGGAGAGCGATAAGTATTGTATATTCCACTTGCCTAATCTTCCCTCTAGTTTATCTGAGTAGTTAAAACTATACCATTCTTTGGGGTTTTTACTTATTTTTATACCTAGATAATTTAACGAATTACTACTTTGAAACCATGTTGTAACAGACTTGCTCTTGTTTGATTGATCCAAAGCAACTCTGACTTTTCCTTATTAATTTTATATCCAGAGAATGTAGTGAAATTGTTAATAATTGCCAGACATTTGGGTATACTTTCTTTGGTGTTCTGTAAAAATAGCATAATGTCATCAGCATATAGAGAGATTACGACTTTGTGCCCCCCACATTCAATTCCCTTTAATTCTTGCCTAAGATGAACGGCCAAAGGTTCTAGTGCTAAATTGAAAAATAAGGGCGACAGGGGGCAACCCTGTCTGGTCCCTCTCTGCAAAGTTATAAACTGAGATAGTTCACCATTAACTAACAATTGGGACCGTGGGTTAGTGTAGTTCCCTTTTTAATTAACTGAACCATATTCCCCTCAAAGCCAAATTTCTTAAGAGTCATAAATAAGTGATCCCAGATAATGGAATCGAACGATTTTTCTGCGTCGATTGTAAGCATAGTCAGATCTGGTTGTGATTTTTTATTTGGCATCTACAATATGTTATAATAGTGATCTAGAGTAACTAGCACCCTCCGCATATTCCTAACCGAGTTTCTCCCCGGGATAAATCCAGATTGGTCATTATGAATCAATTTACCGACCCCTTTCTTTAGTCTATCTGCGATAATAGCCCTTAATATCTTATAATCTTGATTTAGGAGTGAAATTGGTCGGTATGACCCCAATTCATCTGCTGCTTTACCTTTTTTATGTATTAATGTCACTGTGGAGTCCGTGAAATAACGTGAGTTTAGGTTCCCATTTACAAAATAGCTATTATAAAGTTCCACTAATGTTCCCGAGATGTCATTCTTAATGATTTTATAGAATTCTGCCTGCAGTCCGTCCGGCCCCGGAGCTTTATTAATTTTAATTTTATCTATCATATTTTTAACTTCCTCTTCTGTTATCGGGGAATTCATCTGCTCTAATTCTTTTTTATCTATTATTGGGAGCCGAATCTTTTGCCAAAAATCAGACATTCTCATCTTATCGATGTCCTCCCTTGCGTATAATTTCTGATAGTATCTGTAGAAGAACTCTCTGATCTCTATCGCTTGAGTATGCGTTTTACTCCCTTCTTTGATAATTGGTATTAGATTATTTTTTTTCTATAGTTTATTATCTTTGCCAGATGTTTCGTGGCAATCCCCTGATATCCTTGACAGAATGCTCTTATACGCATATCCTCCTTTGCCCATTTTTCTCTAAGAAATGTCTCACGCTCTAATTTAGCCCTTTTATAGCTATTCCAGGACAAACTATTTGGGATAGACACATACCTCCTGTATGAATTTTTGAGTTGGTTCGCTAGTTGGGATTCCCTCTCTGTTAACTTCCGCTTTCTCTTTACCATATAATTTTTAACCTCGCCTCGCAGAACAGCTTTTCCTGCTTCCCAGAGTACTTCTGGGCTACTCACATCCAGACTGTTCTGACTATAATACATCTTCCATCTTTCTGATAAAAAAATTCTAAACCTTTCATCTTGAAACATGTATTTAGGGAAACTAAACGTATTCCTATTTCTGCCTTAAATCACTGTATCCTCAATCTTCAAGCTTATTATCGCATGATCCGATATAACTATCTCATCAATATGGGTCTCTATTTCCAAAGTCAATAATCTCTCGTCTATCAAAAACATATCTAACCGAGAAAGATTTTTAAATGCTTTAGATTCACACGAAAATGTGCGCTCATCTGGATGCTGCAAGCGCCAGATGTCTCTTAATTTTAATGTGTCTGCGAATTCCCATAAAAGCTTGGCCTCCCTATTATGTTTCCTAATGGCTCCGGATCGTAGTCTGTCAACCTCTGGGCACATTGTCGCATTGAAATCACCGGCCATCACTATATTTTGTCCTAAATAATTTACCGATTTATTTTTTATAATTTCCCAGAATTCTGTCTCAATTTCGTTTGGGCTGTATATATTACAGAACGTCCACAATCTGTTGTTAATTTCGGCTTGTACAAACATAAATCTCCCTCTCGGGTCTAGCATTTGATTTTTTATTACATAAGAAAGGTTCCTATTAAACATTATGGCCGCATTTCCTACTGTTACAAGGGGTTGCTATGATTTCAGTAATCCAATTCGTTTGCAGCTTTTGTATTTCTACTGCTTTCAAATGTAACTCTTGTAAAAAAATAACGTCTGGCTTATGACGCTTTAACAATCTAAGCACATTCTTTCTTTTAATAGGTGAGGTGATACCTCCCACATTCCATGACACACACTTCAACATTCAAATCTTTATATTAAAACAAAGAAATCCCATTATCCTATACAGTTTACTTTCTACCTCTCTGTCTGGGAGTAAGATCCGGTCTATCCATCGACCTGCCTACCGCGCCTGGTGTTCCCCGGCAGTCGCCATTCCCGGTACTGACCAGGCCCAGCCCTGCTCCACTTCCGAGATCAAGCGGGATCGGGTGTTCAATACAATAAATGTCCCAATTATTGCATATAGCAGTGTTCGTTTTATCTGTTTACTGACGTTACAGTCAGATGTAGTTAGGAGTTTTAGTGATATAAGTCTCTTTTGTCTCCAGAAACTAAGTAACTATGTGGGGCTTTTTTTGAAAATATACAGGGCACAGTTCTTCCCTGTCACAACCTTCCAGAATGAATATCAATGCCCGTAAGGGGAGGAATTTAGCGAACAGTACCAGTTAGCCACCTATTACCCTCTTTCAAACTCTCTTTCTCCTTGGTGCAAAAGTTACCCCAAAAAAGGAGAGCAGACCTCCTGTCTTCTGTATAATTGCAGAAATAGCTCTTTCTACCTCCGGTACCTTAGATGTGTCCAGGATTTCTCAAAAGGGATATACAAAACAAACCAAAAAGAAAAAAGAGATCCAATAAGTATCCCCCGCCTACTGTGCTTTAATCTTTGCACCCTATAGTTCAGCACAAGTCTATCTTGACTTGCCAAATATGTCCGTAATTTCTTATGGCTCAATTATGATATTTCAACTCGTCTGCTCTGTCGGGCACTTCTCCTTGTGCTCTGAACTCTATCTGCTCTGTTTCAAGGCAGGATATCAACCGCCACCTCCAAACTGTGTACCTTAGTCAACAGATACTCTTAGCTCTCCTGCTGCCCCGCCACTTGAGTAAACCTTAATGTCTCCCTGCAGCATTCCATGCCCGTGAATCTTCTGCCCCCACTCCAACACAGCACTTTACAAAAAAACAAATCCACTTTCTTATACAGACTCACAGACCTAAGCTTTAAGTCTCAAACGCCTGAAAAGGCTGTACTTGCGTGACCTGCTGCGCGTCTGCCGTCCTGCTTCCTTTTAATCAGGCTTCTCCTCTGTCCCACTGCTTGCCCGGCTCCAGGCAGGACACCTCCCGTCTGTTCCCGGGCGAGTCAACTGGTCGGCTGCCGCACGCAACCCAGAGTAGAAGCTGTGTTCCGCCCTTGACGCGGTCTGTGAGTGAGCTTGCAGCGTCTTTTTAGGGGTGCTCAATCGTCGGCTGCGTCTTCCCTCTGGTATAGCTGATGATGCAGTTAATTTGTCTGTGGCCGATACCAAGCGGCCAAGTATCAGTAAAGGGGAACTTCCGTCGCAGATGTTTACTCTCCCCAGGCGGGCCTCTCACTCCCTGCAATAGAAGACTTTTGTGGCGGGGTAAGTTTGAATCCGGCTCTCTCTCACAGAGCACTAGCGTGTACACCTGCTACACCTGTTACACGCTCCTCCCACAGGAAGCCCTCTATCATTAGTCAAATTTAGGTGAAGGGTCGGGGTTTAGTTTTGGCACTGTTTTCCTTTTCAGCAGCGCATATTTCTATCAGCAAGTGTCCTTATGTGTCCTTATTAGCCTTTTTGCTATACTGCAGGCTTGGGGGTGTGAATATCACGCCCACGTAGGGCAGAACTATGTTTGGGACTTATAGCGTGCACTTGTTCTTCCGTTCAATCAGAGTTAGAGCGGTTTCTAAGAAGGAGCCTCAGCAAGTGTTCTTATTAATTTCTAGCTAAGCAATATCCCAGGTGGGTCCGGATAGCGCTCTGGATCTGCAATCTTTCATGTCTTTCTTAAGAAGAGGTACATGACGTTTTAGGGATGTATGAGCATTGGGAACTTCAACAAGTTAATTGAGTTTTTTCAGTAGTTGTTCTTCTGTTTGTCTGCTAGTCTAAGCACTTTTCTGCTCGCAAGGATAAAAAGGTTACTGTTTAAAATTTAAAGGGACAGTAAAGTTTTTATCTGTTAATCTTAATTGAATTATTTTCAATGTTTATTTGTTTAATCCATCCTTTGTGTTGTAGGATGGAACTAGACTCCAAAAAAAAATCAATTACTTTTTAAATTTAAAGAGACAGTAACCGTTTTATCTGTTAATCTTTAGTAAAGGAATTTCACTGTTTATTTGCTTAATCCATCCTTTGTGTCTCAGGATGGAACAAGAACACACATAAATGAGTTACTTTTTAATTTTTAAAGAGAGAGTAACGTTTGTGTAAATTAAAAAAACACAAGAAAAACAAAAAACAGATTCTGTCTTTTCTGAACCTTCTACTATGGGAGTCTGTTGACTATGGTCAATCTATGCCACAAATTTCTTCTATAGTGTCCCACAAAATGTTACGGCCCACATGCAGTGCCCTGTGCTTCCTCTAACTCTCAGTTTGGATTTACTTTGCATTTCATACATGATAAGTTTTACCACAAGGTAGAATACATTTCTAGAGGAATTAATCAGTTAGGGTGATTGATTTAATAGTTGCTATCCCAGCCGTTTCTTCCCTATTAACAAAAGGAGGAAGATACTTTGGGATTATCTGATAGAGAATTCTCAGGCTCAGATGGAATAATATCTTTATTTGATCCTGAGGTTTTTTTTCTCTGTTTTTTAACTTGATTACCTCCATTTGTTACTTTAGGAGGTTTTAGCTACCCTGGGCGACTCCAACTCTGCTGGTGTTATCTAGTGCGTCCAGTAGGTTATTAAGGAATGGAAGGAACCGCATTCCCTATAATTGAAACAGATATTTTCCATAGTCTGCTTTGCTATGGAGGCTGGACAAGCATTCACTAGGGTGGACGGAGTAGTTTCCCGCTTGGCCGAGAGAACTACGATTCCCTTAGAGGATAATTGGGTTTGAAGGTCCTATGGATAAGAAGTAGAAGGGGACGTATACCAGGGCTTATAATGGCAACCAGCTATGTACTTTGCTACCATCACTAGTGTGACAGTATATGGGTCTGATGCTTTTTCTGATACTGCTAAGTCAGAATCTCCCCTGGATAAGGACCCAGGATAGGATCATAGCGCTGTGGAATCTGTTGGCGCTCTACAAATAACCAATAATAATAATGATAGCCTTTGAGTTGGCTACTTCTTTTATTTCGAATTTCTCCCTTCAAATTATCTTTCTGGGAGCATAGGTTTCAGGGTTTTCTGTTCCAGCTCACAGAGTCTTATGGTTAGAGTCTGTTCTACGGATGTATGCTCTAAGTTTAATCTTTTAGTGATTCCTTGCAAGGGGAAGACCTTGATGGGATCTGGCTTGATGAAAGTTATATCTTTTGGAATTCATCTTAGAAAAAACAAGGGAGGGGGCGCCCTTATAGGGGATAATCTAAAATCCTAATGAGTATAATGGTATAAGAGCTATACGGTCTTATACAACAAATGTGGCAACAAGATATATATATATCAACCTCAAAAGAGAGAGAGGGGGTAAAAATGCACAATAGTAAACGGGTGACTAGACCTCAGTGAGCAATACCTCACAGTGGTTTGTAGAATGATATTAGATTGGTAATGCTATTAATTCATAGCACCAAGATACATAGATAAAGTATAATAATATAATAAAAGATATCAAAGTGAGATATGGTAAAATATATAAGATAGTGTAGATCATATAATAATAATCATATAAATATATATAAATAATATTAGCAATAAAATAAATATAAGTCTCTGAAAAAAAAAAATGATAATAAGTCTCTGAAAGGGAGATCGAGGCAGCTATCTGTGAAGATCCAGGCTGGGATCCAAAGCAGCAATCTACAAAGACAAGAGAAGACAGAAGCGCCACATGGCCCAATATTGTTTGGTCCAAAAACAAATTGATATGTATACAGGGAGTGAACTCACATTTGTGAAAGCACCTCAATTAGTGCTATGGAGACAGTCTGGGATCTATTACAGTCACCCAGGAGACCAACTTCCGGTAATGATGTGGTGTCTGTATCAGAACGACAAAAAGAAACACAGGTGAGTACCATTCCCTTCTACCACATTGATTCACCTGTGTTAAGGCAATACTAGGCCATATAGGCACCTGTGTTTCTTTTTGTCGTTCTTATACAGACACCACATCATTACCGGAAGTTGGTCTCCATAGCACTAATTGAGGTGCTTTCACAAATATGAGTTCACTCCCTGTATACATATCAATATTGGGCCATGTGGCACTTCTGTCTTCTCTTATCTGCTGTTGAATTGGACACAGCTTGAAGGACATGCCTCCGATCCGGGACAGGATCATGTAGGGGGCAGAATTCTGTCGACGCTCAGATTTGGGTTCGAGATGTTCAGGATCCCTGGGCTTTAGAAATAGTGTCCCAGGGATACAAACTTGAGTTCAAAATTTTCCTCCTCGAGGAAGATTTCTTTTTTCAAGATTATCTGCAAACCAGTTAAAAAGAGAGGCGTTCTTACATTGTATAAGAAACCTTTCCTCCCTGGGAGTGATTACTCCCGTTCCTGTACAGGAACACGGGCAGGGTTTTTATCAAATCTGTTTGTAGTGAAGGAGGGAACTTTCAGACCTATTTTAGACCTCCAGAGTCTGAACAAGTTTCTCAGAGTTCCATCTTTCAAGATGGAAACTATTCGTACCATTCTTTCATTTCATGACGACAGTGAACTTAAAGGATGCATATCTACATGTCCCTATCCACAGAGATCATCACAAGTTCCTAAGGTTTGCCTTTCTGGACAGACAATTTCAGTTTGTGGTTTTTCCTTTCGGGCTAGCCCCGGCACCCAGAATTTTCACAAAGATTCTGGGGCTTCTATTGGCGGTTTTAAGTCCGCGGGGCATTGCGGTGGCGCCTTATCTGGACGATATTCTAATCCAGGCGACATATTTTCAACAAGCAAGGTCCCATACCGACATTGTACTATCCTTCCTGAGAACTCACGGGTGAAAGGTGAATCTGGAAAAGAGTTCCTTAATCTAGAAAGCAAGGGTGCCTTTCTTGGGAACTGTAATCGATTCTATATCTATGAGGATTTTTCTGACAGAGGTCAGAAATCAAATATTCTAGATGTCTGTTGAGCCCTTCAGTCCAATCCTCGGTTGTCAGTGGCCCAGTGCATGGAAGTAATCGGACTGATGGTGGCGGCAATGGACATCATCCCGTTTGCTCGGTTTCACCTCAGACATGCTCAGGCTGTGGAATGGAGATTATGCAGACTTGTCTCCTCAAATAACTCTGGAGCAGGAGACAAGGGATTCACTTCAATGGTGGTTGTCTCTGGATCATCCATCCCAGGGAACATGCTTTCGCAGACCATCCTGGGTGATTGTGACATCAGATGCCAGCCTTCTAGGGTGGGGAGCTATCTGGAGTCCTCTAAAGGCTCAGGGAGTGTGGACTCTTGTGGAGTCTGTTCTTCCTATAAACATCCTGGAACTGAGAGTGATCTTCAATACTCTTCTGGCCTGGCTTCAGTTGGCTTCGGCCCAGTTCATCAGATTCCAGACAGACAACATAATGATAGTGGCTTACCTCAATCATCAGTTCCTTAGTGATGACAGAGGTAACCAAGATAATCTGGTGGGCGGAGGCCCATTCTTGCAATCTGCCAGCGATCCACATCCCAGGAGTGGAAAACTGGGAGGCGGATTTTCTGAACAGGCTGACTTTTCATCCGGGAGGGAACTCCATCCGGGAGTATTCTCCAACCTGATTCTCAAATGGGGTTGGCCGGAGTTAGATCTCATGGTGTCTCGCCAGAATGCCAAGCTCCCGAGATACGAGTCAAGGTCCAGGGATCCTCAGACGGAGCTGATAGATGTTCTAGCAGTTCCTTGGTTCTTTAACCTAGCATATCTTTTTTTTCCCTGTTTGCTCTTCTTCCTCGGGTCATGGCTCGAATCAAACAGGAGAAGGCATCAGTGATTCTTATTGCTCCTGAGTGGCCTCGCAGGATTTGGTATGCAGACCTGGTGGACATGTCATCCCTGCCACCTTGGAGACTTCCGTTGAGGAAGGATCTTCTCATTCAAGGGCCCTTCCTTCACCTATATCTAGCTTCTCTGAAGACCATGATTCAGGCTCGTAAGCCTGTAACTAGAAGGATTTACCATAAGATATGGCGTAAATGTCTTTATTGGTGTGAACCAAGGGCTACTCATGGAGTAGAGTTAGGATTCCCAGAATTTTGTCTTTTCTCCAAGAGGGTTTGGAGAAGGGTTTGTCGACAAGTTCCCTAACAGGTCAAATTTCTGTCTTGTCTATTTTATTACACAAACGTCTTCCGCACAATTTAGATGTGGTCCGTGCTTTAAAATTTTACTTGCAAGCGACTAAGGACTTTTGTCAGTCCTCTTCTTTGTTTGTAGTTTTTCCTGGAAAGTGTAAGGGGTCAGAAAATTTCGGCTACCTCTTTTTCTTTTTGGCTGAAGAGTATCTTTCGCTTTGCATATGAGATTGCTAGACAGCAGCCTCCTGAGAGGGTTACGGCTCATTCCACTAGGGCTGTTGCTTCCTCATGGGTATTCAAAAATGAAGCTTCTGTAGAACAGATTTGCAAGACTGCAGCTTGGTCCTCTATTCACACTTTTTCTAAATTTTTCAAATTTGATACTTTTGCCTTGGCTGAGGCTGCTTTTGGGAGATAGGTTCTTCAAGCAGTGGTGCTTTCTGTTTAGGTTTCCTGCCTTGTCCCTCCCTTATCATCCGTGTACTCTACCTTTGGTATTGTATCCCACAAGAAAGGATGAAATCCATGGACTCATTGTGTCTTTAAAAAGAAAAGAAAATGTATGCTTGCCTGATAAATTTGTTTCTATTTAGACACGATGAGTCCACGGCCCGCCCTGTTCTCTGAGACAGATTATTAATTTTTGTAAACTTCAGACACCTCTGCACCTTTGCTTTTCCTTTCTCTTCCTAACTTCGGACGAATGACTGGAGTGGGAGGCAAGGGAGGAGCTATATAACAGCTCTGCTGTGGTGCTCTTTGCCTCCTCCTGCTGACCAGGAGGCTTAATCCCACAAGTAAGGATGAAATCAGTGGACTCATCGTGTCTAAAAAGAAACAAATTTATCAGGTAAGCATACATTTTCTTTTCTACTGAGGTACAAAGCAAGTGACAAGTAGTATTGAAAAGGGCTTGCATGGTGTGTTTTTTCCATACCAGAAATTCTCATTTGGTTTTCAAGCCTCAAACCTACTCTGAAGTAAATATGTTTTAGGCTGTCCTTTTTCATTTTACACAATATTTTCTTCAATAATAGGATATTTGAACATATATTCTGTCTCTACAATACCACCATAAAGGGTCACACATTATTCTTGAGTGTATCCAAGCTAAGGTATCCATATGGGAAGAAACTTAATCTTTAAATATTATTCACTTTAAAGTTAAATAGCTTCACATCTTATGAGATACATTTGCAAATGTTATACTGACAATTTATGTAAAGCTAAGGCACATCTAGATATGCTATGTTATTAGATTCTTTCATGATTCAGAAAGAACATACCATTTTAAACAACTTTCCAATTTACTTCTTTTATCAATTTTTCTTCATTTTCTTTTTTTATCCTTTGTTGAAAAGCAGGAAGGTAAGCTCAGGAGTGTGCATGTGTCTGCAGCACTTTATGGCAGCAGTTTTGCAAGAATCTCATACATTAGCAAGAGCACTAGATAGCATCACCGTTTCCTGTCACATAGTGCTCCAGACATGTGCACACTACATATTTAGATATCTCTTCAACAAAGAATAACATAAGAATGATGCAAATTTGATAATAGAAATAAAATGGAAACTTTTAAAATGTATTCTGCATATGAATCATGAAAGAAAATTTTTTTGAGTTTCATGTCCGTGTAAGATAGAAGTGATGGTATCAGTAGGGATCATATAGAGCATGTACGTGTTATTTTTAAGCAAGTACTATGTGTGTGTAATTAAATCTTTCCTTCTTTCATCAGATAGTGAGAGTACACAAGCCATCACGTGTGGGAATATTCCCCTCCTGACCACTAGGACGAGGCAAGACAAACACACCAGAGCTTTAAATCCCTCTCACTTCACGTGATCCTCAGTCATTTTCTTTTGCCTCCTTGATGAGGAGTGAGGTAAATGTGAAGTCTATGGGGTCCATTTATCATTGTGCAGACGGACATGATCCACTATAGTGAACCATGCCTGCCGCACATAGATAAATGCCGACAGCATACGCTGTCGGGATTTATCATTGCATCAGCAGTTCTTGTGAGCTGCTGGTGCAATGATGCCCCCTGCAGATTCGCGGCCAATCGGCCACCAGCAGGGGGTGTCAATCAACCCAATTGTATTGGATCGGGTTGATTTCCAGCAATGTCTGTCCGCTGCCTCAGAGCGATGTCTTTAGGCCGCTGCTTCATAACCTGAAGGCTCGCCAGAAACACAGGACATCAAGTTCCGTTCGGAGCTTGATAAATAGACCCCTAAGATCTAATTATTGTTTGAAAGGGGATCCCTTAACTTATCTGAGGCTCGAATCCTCCTCGTAGTAACCTGTTGTTCAGAGGAGAGGAGTTATCAACCAGGCAGTGAAAGTTTTTTTTTCCTCAGTGAGACGTATCACAGGCCTCTTGGTGAGATATAGACTTGTTACTAACTTAGATCCTTGGCATTGTGCTTACAGTGCCTAGGATGGGCTCATCTACTGGAAGTTCTTGCAGCTGAGATTAGCACAGTGGATGGAGGGATTGAGAAAATAAGTACCTGCCCCTTCATAGTCCACTTGCCATCTGTATGAACATTTTCCCATGCTTCACATTGTGTGGGGACATATATTTATACATTGTACCAGTGACGTGCGGTGAGGGCACTGACTAGTATCAGAGCCATATGAACCCTATAGAGGTTCAATTGTTGGATACTTAAGTCTGCAGAAACACTCAGGCACAAAAATTTTTTAAAAGCACACACAACACATACTCATAGACGCACACAAACAGAATTATTCAAAGGCACACACACTCACAGACACGGAATCATGTACTGACTAACAGACACTCAGAAACAAAAAAGAAAACATAGCTATACTGTATATATAGATGCACAATAATGTGCACTCTTTGGATTTATAGCAAAAAATTAAATCAAATTTTGTTATTGTTTTTTCTCTTGTAAGGTGTATCCAGTCCACGGATCATCCATTACTTGTGGGATATTCTCCTTCCCAACAGGAAGTTGCAAGAGGACACCCACAGCAGAGCTGCTATATAGCTCCTCCCCTAACTGCCATATCCAGGCATTCTCTTGCAACTCTCAACAAAGATGGAGGTAGTAAGAGGAGAGTGGTAAAATATAGTTAGTTTTTTCTTCAATCAAAAGTTTGTTATTTTCAAATAGTACCGGAGTTTTACTATTTTATCTCAGGCAGTATTTAGAAGAAGAATCTGCCTGCGTTTTCTATGATCTTAGCAGCTTGTAACTAAGATCCACTGCTGTTCTCACATATGTCTGAGGAGTGAGGTAACTTCAGAGGGAGAATGGTGTGATTTAATAGCGACTTGTATCAGGCTTACTATCAGAGATATATACTCTTATAAAATGGCAATATAAAACGTTTGCTGGCATGTTTAATCGTTTTTATATATGCTTTGGTGATAAAACTTATTGGGGCCTAGTTTTTTCCACATGGCTGGCTTGATTTTTGCCTAGAAACAGTTACCTGAGGCTTTCTACTGTTGTAGTATGAGTGGGAGGGGCCTATTTTAGCGCAGTTAAAGTGATGGTAAACCCTAGCATTTGGGAAACGCTAGGATTTACAATCGTAACAAATAAAGGGGACTTTCATTCATGAAGTATAAAATACTTCATTCTGGAAGCCCCTTTATTTGTTATCAGCGTTTGCTGCGCTGAGCTGCTAAAGGCAGCCCATGGCAGAACGCAATTTGGCTGAGAGGTGACGTTTCCACCTCTTAGCCAATAGCTGTGCGGGAAATACAGCTTGGCACCACAAGACCTGGCGCCAAGCTGATCCGTTTTTTGCATTAAGGGGTTAATCATCCATTTGCAAGTGGGTGCAATGCTCTGCTAACCTATTACATACACTGTAAAAATTTAGTTTGATTTACTGCCTTTTTTCACTGTTTTTCAAATTTTGACAAAATTTGTTTCTCTTAAAGGCACAGTACCGTTTTTTTATATATGCTTGTTAACTTGATTTAAAGTGTTTTCCAAGCTTGCTAGTCTCATTGCTAGTCTGTGTAAACATGTCTGACATAGAGGAAACTCCTTGTTCATTATGTTTAAAAGCCATGGTGGAACCCCATATGAGAATGTGTACTAAATGTATTGATTTCACTTTAAACAATAAAGATCAGCTTTTGTCTTTAAAAAATTTATCACCAGAGGATTCTGACGAGGGGGAAGTTATGCCGACTAACTCTCCCCACGTGTCAGACCCTTTGACTCCCGCTCAAGGGACTCACGCTCAAATGGCGCCAAGTACATCAAGGACGCCCATAGCGATTACTTTACAAGACATGGCGGCAGTCATGGATTATACACTGTCAGCGGTATTAGCCAGGCTGCCTGAATTCAGAGGAAAGCGAGATAGCTCTGGTGTTAGGCGTAATACAGAGCATACAGACGATTTAAGGTCCATGTCTGATACTGCCTCACAATATGCAGAAGCTGAGGAAGGAGAGCTTCAGTCTGTGGGTGATATCTCTGACTCAGGGAAACCTGATTCTGATATTTCTACTTTTAAATTCATGCTTGAGAACCTCCGTGTACTGCTTAGGGAGGTTTTAGCTGCTCTGAATGACTGTGACACAATTGCAGTGCCAGAGAAATTGTGTAGACTGGATAAATACTTTGTAGTGCCGGTGTGTACTGAGGTTTTTCCAATACCTAAAAGGTTTACAGAAATTATTAATAAAGAGTGGGATAGACCCGGTGTGCCGTTTCCCCCCCCCCTTCTATTTTTAGAAAAATGTTTCCCATAGACGCAACCACACGGGACTTATGGCAGACGGTCCCTAAGGTGGAGGGAGCAGTTTCTACTTTAGCAAAGCGTACTACTATCCCTGTCGAGGACAGTTGTGCTTTTTCAGATCCTATGGATAAAAAATTAGAGAGTTACCTTAAGAAAATGTTTATTCAACAAGGTTTTATCCTGCAGCCCCTTGCATGCATTGCTCCTGTCACTGCTGCTGCGGTGTTCTGGTTTGAGTCTCTGGAAGAGGCTTTACAGGCAACGACTCCATTGGATGACATACTTAACAAGCTTAGAGCACTTAAGCTAGCTAATTCTTTTGTTTCTGATGCCATTGTTCATTTGACTAAACTAACGGCTAAGAATTCTGGATTTGCCATCCAGGCGCGCAGGGCGCTATGGCTTAAATCTTGGTCAGCTGACGTGACTTCAAAGTCTAAACTACTTAACATTCCCTTCAAGGGGCAGACCCTATTCGGGCCTGGTTTGAAGGGAATTATTGCTGACATTACTGGAGGTAAAGGTCATGCCCTTCCTCAGGACAGGTCCAAATCAAGGGCCAAACAGTCTAATTTTCGTGCCTTTCGAAACTTCAAGGCAAGTGCAGCATCAACTTCCTCTGCTACAAAACAAGAGGGAACTTTTGCTCAGTCCAAGACGGCCTGGAAACCTAACCAGTCCTGGAATAAAGGCAAGCAGGCCAAAAAGCCTGCTTCTGCCTCTAAGACAGCATGAAGGAACGGCCCCCTATCCGGTAACAGGTCTAGTAGGGGGCAGACTTTCTCTCTTCGCCCAGGCGTGGGCAAGAGATGTTGGAGATTATATCTCAGGGGTATCTTCTGGACTTCAAGGCTTCTCCTCCACAAGAGAGATTTCACCTTTCACGATTATCTGTGAACCAGATAAAGAAAGAGGCATTCTTACACTGTGTGCAAGACCTTCTAGTTATGGGAGTAATCCATCCAGTTCCAAAGGAGGAACAGGGACAGGGATTTTACTCAAATCTGTTTGTGGTTCCCAAAAAAGAGGGAACCTTCAGACCAATCTTGGATCTAAAGATCTTAAACAAATTCCTCAGAGTTCCATCATTCAAAATGGAAACTATTCGGACCATCCTACCTATGATCCAGGAGGGTCAATATTGACTACCGTGGATTTAAAGGATGCTTACCTTTACATTCCGATACACAAAGATCATCATCGGTTCCTAAGGTTTGCCTTTCTGGACAGGCATTACCAGTTTGTGGCTCTTCCCTTCGGGTTAGCTACAGCCCCAAGAATTTTTACAAAGGTTCTGGGGTCGCTTCTGGCAGTCCTAAGGCCGCGGGGCATAGCAGTGGCCCCTTATCTAGACGACATCCTGATACAGGCGTCAAACTTCCAAATTGCCAAGTCCCATACGGACATAGTTCTGGCATTTCTGAGGTCGCATGGGTGGAAAGTGAACAAGGAAATGAGTTCTCTGTCCCCACTCACAAGAGTCTCCTTCCTAGGGACTCTGATAGATTCTGTAGAAATGAAAATTTACCTGACGGAGTCCAGGTTATCAAAAGTTCTAAATTCTTGCTGTGTTCTCCATTCTATTCCGTGCCCTTCGGTGGCTCAGTGCATGGAAGTAATCGGCTTAATGGTAGCGGCAATGGACATAGTACCGTTTGCGCGCCTACATCTCAGACCGCTGCAACTATGCATGCTCAGTCAGTGGAATGGGGATTACACAGATTTGTCCCCTCTACTAAATCTGGATCAAGAGACCAGAGATTCTCTCCTCTGGTGGCTATCTCGGGTTCATCTGTCCAAAGGTATGACCTTTCGCAGGCTAGATTGGACAATTGTAACGACAGATGCCAGCCTTCTAGGTTGGGGTGCAGTCTGGAACTCCCTGAAGGCTCAGGGATTGTGGACTCAGGAGGAGAAACTCCTCCCAATACATATTCTGGAATTGAGGGCAATATTCAATGCTCTTCAAGCTTGGCCTCAGTTAACAACCCTGAGGTTCATCAGTTTTCAGTCGGACAACATCATGACTGTGGCTTACATCAACCATCAAGGGGGAACAAGGAGTTCCCTAGCGATGTTAGAAGTCTCCAAAATAATTCGCTGGGCAGAGAGACACTCTTGCCACCTATCAGCGATCCATATCCCAGGTGTAGAGAACTGGGAGGCGGATTTTCTAAGTCGTCAGACTTTTCATCCGGGGGAGTGGGAACTCCATCCGGAGGTGTTTGCTCAATTGATTCATCGTTGGGGCAAACCAGAACTGGATCTCATGGCGTCTTGCCAGAATGCCAAGCTTCCTTATTACGGATCCAGGTCCAGGGACCCGGAAGCGACGCTGATAGATGCTCTAGCAGCGCCTTGGTCTTTCAACCTGGCTTTCGTGTTTCCACCGTTTCCTCTGCTCCCTCGACTGATTGCCAAAATCAAGCAGGAGAAAGCATCGGTGATCTTGATAGCGCCTGCGTGGCCACGCAGGACCTGGTATGCAGACCTAGTGGACATGTCATCCTTTCCACCTTGGACTCTGCCTCTGAGACAAGACCTTCTACTACAAGGTCCTTTCAATCATCCAAATCTTATTTCTCTGAGACTGACTGCCTGGAGATTGAACGCTTGATTTTATCAAAGCGTGGCTTCTCCGAGTCAGTCATTGATACCTTAATACAGGCACGAAAGCCTGTCACCAGGAAAATCTACCATAAGATATGGCGTAAATATCTTTATTGGTGTGAATCCAAAAGTTACTCATGGAGTAAGGTTAGGATTCCCAGGATATTTTCTTTTCTCCAAGAGGGTTTGGATAAAGGATTATCAGCTAGTTCTTTGAAGGGACAGATTTCTGCTCTGTCTATTCTTTTGCACAAACGTCTGACGGATGTTCCAGACGTTCAGGCGTTTTGTCAGGCGTTGGTTAGAATCAAGCCTGTGTTTAAACCTGTTGCTCCCCCATGGAGCTTAAATTTGGTTCTTAAAGTTCTTCAAGGGGTTCCGTTTGAACCTCTTCATTCCATAGATATCAAACTTTTATCTTGGAAAGTTCTTTTTTGATGGCTATTTCCTCGACTCGTAGAGTCTCAGAGTCATCTCCTTTACAATGTGATTCTCCTTATCTGATCTTCCATACAGAGAAGGTAGTTCTGCGTACAAAACCTGGGTTTTTGCCTAAGGTGGTATCTACTAAGAATATCAATCAAGAGATTGTTGTTCCATCATTGTGTCCTAATCCTTCTTCAAAGAAGGAACGTCTTTTACATAATCTGGACGTGGTTCGTGCTTTAAAGTTTTACTTACAAGCTACTAAAGATTTTCGTCAAACATCTGCTTTGTTTGTGATTTACTCTGGACAGAGGAGAGGTCAAAAGGCTTCGGCAACCTCTCTTTCCTTTTGACTAAGAAGCATAATCCGCTTAGCCTATGAGACTGCTGGACAGCAGCCTCCTGAAAGGATTACAGCTCATTCTACTAGAGCTGTGGCTTCCACTTGAGCCTTTAAACATGAGGCTTCTGTTGAACAGATTTGCAAGGCAGCGACTTGGTCTTCGCTTCATACTTTTTCCAAATTCTACAAATTTGATACTTTTGCATCTTCGGAGGCTATTTTGGGGAGAGAGGTTTTACAGGCAGTGGTACCTTCCGTTTAAGTACCTGCCTTGTCCCTCCCTTCATCCGTGTACTTTAGCTTTGGTATTGGTATCCCACAAGTAATGGATGATCCGTGGACTGGATACACCTTACAAGAGAAAACACAATTTATGCTTACCTGATTAATTTATTTCTCTTGTGGTGTATCCAGTCCACGGCCCGCCCTGTCATTTTAAGGCAGGTCAAAATTTTAGATTAAACTACAGTCACCACTGCACCCTATGGTTTCTCCTTTCTCGGCTTGTTTCGGTCGAATGACTGGATATGGCAGTTAGGGGAGGAGCTATATAGCAGCTCTGCTGTGGGTGTCCTCTTGCAACTTCCTGTTGGGAAGGAGAATATCCCACAAGTAATGGATGATCCGTGGACTGGATACACCACAAGAGAAATAAATTTATCAGGTAAGCATAAATTGTGTTTTTTTCTGCAAATCCATGAAGTGACTATCATGTATCTGTACTAGGTTTTATAGTTTATCTGTACTGCTTTTATGGTCTGTTGGGGGTACTGGATCCATTTGGAATATCTTATCACCTGCTTATAATGCTGTTGCTAAGCTACTTTAAAACATATTTTTACCATTAAGCTACACTGCAGCAATATTTGTTAGTGCCCTTGGGCACACACTGCTCCTTATGGTTTACAACACACAGATGCCTAGGAATTCTGGGGAGATTTGATTTATTTTTAAACTTCAGTCTGATTCTGGAATCAGGAATGTGATGTTTCATTAATAAGTGGTTTTAATTATTAGAATAAACTGTAGCTTTATTTCTCGGGCACAAATCCTTGGAATTGTATTAAATGGATGCTCCTCTCTTGAATAAAACTACTTTGTGTTTTCATGCTGCGGAGTCATGTCCCTGATCACCATCACAGCTGTGGCAGTCGTCCTTATCAACCCCAGTTAACTATAAACCTTCAGAAATCAGTTGTGCACAACCCTGCATTTGTTTTTATTCCCCGAATTAATTTAAATGGTTTTGCTGAAACATGTTAACATTTTTTAATGTGAAAAGGAAAATTCTGCACATTAATATGCTTAATAGAACATTTTTTAAGTTGATCGCCCTTTCAGAGAAACTTAGGCCTTTAGCTAATTTATTGACTCCTCTATTAACCCATTAGCAAGGGACATGATTTACTTTATTAAAAAATATCAAAGCACTCAACATTTTCTGTTTACCTAATACATAAACAGGTTAGGATTTAAAACAAAAAGTATTGTTCCTATATAATCAGTTAAAATAGTAAATAAATAGTAAATCATGTCCCTAAAATAATTGTTAAAATACTATGTTACATAATAGAGGCACATGGCTTTTTTTTTAAGATAAGATGGAGGGCTTAAAAAAAGATAACACATGGTATTTTTTTAAATAATGCAGGCATTTGTTTAATGCTGTCAGTACACTGATTTCCTACCACATATTTCTGACACTCAGAAATCAAAAGTATAAATAAATATTGTGTTCAGTGTATAATTATATAACATTGTTTATGAAAGCTTTTTAACACAGATGTTATAAACAACAAATACACCCTAACTATAAGGGGTTAACTGTTTGTAAAATAAATACTTTACCAAGGCTGTCCCTCCTTAGCACCTTCACATGAGCTATCACAGCAGCAGTGAGAGCTAAGAACAGCACATCCCAGTAATGCACTGCCGATCTGCCTAGTGAAGGGAGGATGTGAAAGGCTGACAGTTCTTGCCTCTTAAAGCTATGGCTGCTGCTTGCAGAAGTTTGTAAAAAACAAACAGCGCAGCAAGCAGCAAAAATAGGACTACAGCTACCCTGCATTACATGCTCCAGCAGCCCTCTACATGGGGAAGTTGTTACCCAGCCCCGCCAACACAGGACACGCAGTGCAGAGTGGAGATAGTCACTAAAATAATGACCTCTCCTGCTGCTGATACTGCAGACATTGCACTCAAAACAAAAACTGCTATGCACAATTTTAAGCAGAAAGGCAGTTACAGCACTATATTTCTGCTGCCCAGATTTCCCTCTTCTATTAGTTCCCACCCAAAGCACTGATTGTCAGCGCTTCTTTTACACTGCCTAATGATGTAATGTCACACCTGACAGATAGTGGGAGGACGCTCCATATTGAACCTTCTAAGTTGTTGCATAATCGAGGACGGCTGAGCTAGTCGTTAAGGTCAGAATTTTTTTTATTTTACTTTAACATTACTTTCTTTTTTCTTTCATGACAGATGAGTCTCTGCCTCCCTTCACTGCACATCCCTGCATTTTATACCTTTATACTAGCAGTTTTGTAGGACTTTTAAAAAATGTTGTTTTTTTGTAGTTCACTGCTGCTTTAAATTTAGTGTAGGTCAGCTTAGCACGCTCAGAAGTTGCTTCTGAGCTATGCACAGTATGTTTTTATTTACCTGCACTTATTTTCTGCTTGCTACCTTTTGGTTTTTAGATTCACAGGTAGCGCAGGCACGCTAAAGGTTAGCTGTTTTATTGTGCTTTTTAGCATGCCTTTTCTGTGTTATAATAATTATCTCTTCCTTTGTAGCTGTAACATTCTCAGTATGTAGGAAGTCTCTCAGGACCGGTGGATCATAAGAGCTTGGCTTCAAATTTGGGGTACAAATTTTATTTAAAACTTTATTTGCTCTGTTAGCAGGAATGTATGCTTAAGACTCGGCCTATTTATGGTTCAGAGCCTGGGTTGCACTTGCTTATTAGTGGCTACATGTAGCCACCAATCAGCAAGCACTAGCCAGGGTGCTGAACCAAAAATGGTCTGGCTCCTTAGCTTGAATTCCTACTTCTTCAAATAAAGATACCAAGAGAACGACCAAAAATTGATAATAGGAGTAAATCAGAAAGTTGCTTAAAATTGAATGCTCTATCTGAATCATGCAAGACAAAAAAAATGTGTTTAATATCCCTTTAAGGATTATATTCACTCTATTTGTGAGGCATTTATAACGATTTGAAAGTGGTCCGTCTTTGGCCTTAAACTCATCAGGAACTTCCCTTAGGAGCAGCCTTTCTTACGTTACCCATTAATTTTAGGCTTGAGCATATTCATGCCTTATTGCTGGGAGTTTTCATTGCCTTAGAGGTAGAGGATTGTCCCACTACAGTCAAGCAACCTGTTAAGAAGATTTATATTTTTTTAAAGCAGATCCTAAGCAGCCTTCCTCTTTTTCCATGTGTTCCTTTTGTTACATCTGCCACATTTAAATCTACACTTCCTCTCCCTTCTGCTAATCTAGAGGTCTGGGATACTGTTCCTAAATTATACGTAGCTATTTCCACTTTGGTCAGGCTTGCCACTATTCCTTTGGAGAATAATTTATCTGTTAAAGATCCTTTGGTTAGAAAAATTGAAGTTTTTCATAAATGTTCCTTTCAACTTCCAGGTTTTATGTTTAGACCTGCAGTCAGTGTAGCCTCTGTCACTGCTACCACTGCTGTTTGGCATTATAATTACTCCGAACTGATGAGATTCAGGATTGTATTAATCTCCTTAGAACAGCAATTCCTTTATTTGTAATGCAGCAGTGGAAATTACTTGCATTAATGCTAAGAATGCTGCTTTAGCTAAACAAGCCTTGTTGCTTAATTCTTGGTCTAATGATATGGTTTCTCTCCCTTTTTGGGGTAAATTTATGTGTTGGGCCTGGGTTGGATGCTATTATCGCCACAGTCAGAGGGGGTAAGGGAGCATTTCTGCCCCCGGATAAGAAATCTAAGGATAAACTTAGATCTGCTGGGTGTTTTTGTATCTTTTGGCATCTAAGGCTTGGAAGATTAAAGGAAGTGTTTATTCCAGTTCCAACTTCAGAATTAAACCAGGGTTTTGCTTGTTTTTAAAATCTCTTTATAATACCAAAGCAACAGGGTACTTTTCAGCATGTTTTTGGATCTCAAAATATTTCCTGAAAATTGCTACTTTCAAGATGGAGACAATTTGCAATTTACTTCCTTTAGTTTATACCTACAATTGACTTAAAAGATGCTTATTTGCATATTCCTATACACATGGATCATGTCAATTCCCTGAGATATGCTTTTCTAGACAAGCATTATCCATTCATGCCCCGCCATTTTGGTCCATGGTATCATATAGATAACATTGTGCTCATGCCCGTTTGTTGTGGATGACACTGCACTAATTGGCTAAACTGCAAGTCAATAGATAACAAATTCATAGTCATGTGATCAGGGAGCTGTCACAAGAGGCTTAGATGCAAGGCAATCACAGAGGTTAAAAGTATATTAATATAACCATGTTGGCTGTGTTAAACTGGGGAATGGGTAATAAAGGAATTATCTATCTTTTTTTAAACAATACAATTTTTGGAGTTGACTGTCCCTTTAACCACATTTCTTACAAGGTCTACAAAAAATGTTTTTACACAGTGTTTTTTTTTTATAAATATTTTCTTTAACCAGTAGCATGATTGATTCCATAATCTTTGTACTTTTGGGAAATACCAAAAACAATTACTTAGATCCACTTCCTGAAATGTATACCTATACACTATATTTAAAGCTTGGTGCGAGATTCTTGCCATAATTTTGACTCAGTAAGTTTTTCTACACTCTGAAAACTTTTGATAATATTTAGTATAAATAGGATAAATGAATAGCATTTAAAACTTTGTTAAATAAATATACATAAGGACAGGGAGAGTGAAGCATATTGGGCACACTTAGGGGGGAAAAAACCAGTACTATATTGATTGTGTGGTGTGTCGTGTATTCATTAAAACTTAACTTTTATATCAGTAATCATTAAGAAAGGAGTGGAGGTTTCCACCAATGAATAAAAAAGACAAACAATATTAAAATTGTGTCCGAGTGGTACTCGGTACACAAAAGCTCCTCTCAGATGTGATCAGTTTGTATCACACTGTCCTGTTGAAACCAAGTAGATATCAGTATCCTTAACTATATGCTAACACTTGAAAGTATAAGTGCCATTTCCATCAATTATATTTATAAGAATATACCATATAAGTCTATTTCATTCAGATTTCCCCATTGTTGTCACACTATGATCAGTTTAAATGAAAAGTCTTATTTCGCAAATACAAGATTTGTGATTAGTACACAGATTAATTTTATTCTGATGAGTTTAGGAAAAACTTGTAATAAACTTGTAATAAACACCTATGTGTCAGGGTGTTTATACTATTAGCAACAGTTGGATGTTTGAAATGATTATTGCTGCTAGTATTGACAGATTTACGATGTCTGTCGTGTATTGTTCACTGTGAATCTACCCCAGTTAATCATGCATTTGTTTGTGCTATTTACTTTGTTTTACCCTGGTGAGTATGATTATTCCAGGTGAACGTGGGATTCTGAGGTAGTTCAGAGTCTAATAACACTGTGCAGGCTTATATAAAGCGATAGCCCATTGAAAGAAAACAATCTATTATAAGGTTTAAGGTGGCCCGGATCAATTAAACTAAGGCTATAATTTCTCCAACATAGGTGTGTCCGGTCCACGGCGTCATCCTTACTTGTGGGGATATTCTCTTCCCCAACAGGAAATGGCAAAGAGCCCAGCAAAGCTGGTCACATGATCCCTCCTAGGCTCCGCCTACCCCAGTCATTCTCTTTGCCGTTGTACAGGCAACATCTCCACGGAGATGGCTTAGAGTTTTTTAGTGTTTAACTAGCTTATGTGTTCCCGCCGTTTCCTCTCATCCCCAGGCTGGTAGCCAGGATCAATCAGGAGAGGGCGTCGGTGATCTTGATAGCTCCTGCGTGGCCACGCAGGACTTGGTATGCAGATCTGGGGAATATGTCATCGGCTCCACCTTGGAAGCTACCTTTGAGACGAGACCTTCTTGTTCAGGGTCCGTTCGAACATCCGAATCTGGTTTCACTCCAGCTGACTGCTTGGAGATTGAACCCTTGATTTTATCGAGGCGAGGGTTCTCAGATTCTGTTATCGATACTCTTGTTCAGGCCAGAAAGCCTGTAACTAGAAAGATTTACCACAAAATTTGGAAAAAATATATCTGTTGGTGTGAATCTAAAGGATTCCCTTGGGACAAGGTTAAGATTCCTAGGATTCTATCCTTCCTTCAAGAAGGATTGGAAAAGGGTTTATCTGCAAGTTCCCTGAAGGGACAGATTTCTGCCTTGTCGGTGTTACTTCACAAAAAACTGGCTGCTGTGCCAGATGTTCAAGCCTTTGTTCAGGCTCTGGTTAGAATTAAGCCTGTTTACAAACCTCTGACTCCTCCTTGGAGTCTCAATTTAGTTCTTTCAGTTCTTCAGGGGGTTCCGTTTGAACCCTTGCATTCCGTTGATATTAAGTTATTATCTTGGAAAGTTTTGTTTTTAGTTGCAATTTCTTCTGCCAGAAGAGTTTCAGAATTATCTGCTCTGCAGTGTTCTCCTCCTTATCTGGTGTTTCATGCAGATAAGGTGGTTTTACGTACTAAACCTGGTTTTCTTCCAAAAGTTGTTTCTAACAAAAACATTAACCAGGAGATTATCGTACCTTCTCTGTGTCCGAAACCAGTTTCAAAGAAGGAACGTCTGTTGCACAATTTGGATGTTGTTCGCGCTCTAAAATTCTATTTAGATGCTACAAAGGATTTTAGACAAACATCTTCCTTGTTTGTTGTTTATTCCGGTAAAAGGAGAGGTCAAAAAGTAACTTCTACCTCTCTCTCTTTTTGGATTAAAAGCATCATCAGATTGGCTTACGAGACTGCCGGACGGCAGCCTCCCGAAAGAATCACAGCTCATTCCACTAGGGCTGTGGCTTCCACATGGGCCTTCAAGAACGAGGCTTCTGTTGATCAGATATGTAGGGCAGCGACTTGGTCTTCACTGCACACTTTTACCAAATTTTACAAGTTTGATACTTTTGCTTCTTCTGAGGCTATTTTTGGGAGAAAGGTTTTGCAAGCCGTGGTGCCTTCCATTTAGGTGACCTGATTTGCTCCCTCCCTTCATCCGTGTCCTAAAGCTTTGGTATTGGTTCCCACAAGTAAGGATGACGCCGTGGACCGGACACACCTATGTTGGAGAAAACAGAATTTATGTTTACCTGATAAATTACTTTCTCCAACGGTGTGTCCGGTCCACGGCCCGCCCTGGTTTTTTTTTTTTTAATCAGGTCTGATAATTTATTTTCTTTAACTACAGTCACCACGGTACCATATGGTTTCTCCTATGCAAATATTCCTCCTTAACGTCGGTCGAATGACTGGGGTAGGCGGAGCCTAGGAGGGATCATGTGACCAGCTTTGCTGGGCTCTTTGCCATTTCCTGTTGGGGAAGAGAATATCCCCACAAGTAAGGATGACGCCGTGGACCGGACACACCGTTGGAGAAAGTAATTTATCAGGTAAACATAAATTCTGTTATCGCTGAAAAGAGCAGGCACTAGTGATATTTGCTGCAAGAAGTATTATCAGAAAAAAATGGCACTCAAGATCGTCTGTCTATAGCGATAGCTTACAATTGAGCATATTGCTCCAACAATATGTAGCTAAATTAAAGCATACATCAATACCATTAAAGCCTATAATCGCTATGCCAGATTTACATGGTTAAATTAAAAAGTTTAAGGAATAGGTGCCTAAAAGAGGCCAACAATTAATGCTAATTTCAACGGACTATATGAGAGGAGCAGTGCAAACGCCTGACGCGCGTTTCGCAACTGCTTTTTCAGAGGCGTCCGGTCCGACCGCCACACACTACTTTTAAAGGACCATCAGCCAATCACATGGCTGATTGCATTTTTGCAAATTCTTGCCAACCTATCGGCTGTTTTCTACCATCTTGCGGTGTCATGATGACATGGTAGCGTCATCGTCAGCTGTAGCCTATCAGACTAGGGGGTGTGTTTGCTGACGTTGTCCAATAGATTACTTGTATAGTGTTTATATTTTTGTGTCAAACTAATCTAGCGTATGTATTGGGTGATGGATAGTTACCACTTCCATATATGTGTACTATCTATTGCAAGGCAGATATTTGAACATATATTTGTGGATCCTTATATGGTATTTGTATATTATGTGCACAAGGAAATCGTTATTAATGTTGAACATCCAATATACATGGTACAACAGAATGACATAAGAACACTTAGTACCCCATAATGAGATCTAGCTAAAGGGTTTAAAAAGCTCTGCATAAATATAACAGTGCAACAATACAAGGGTCCACTTTTTTGGTAATTACGGAACACATATTACCAGTATTCATAAATATTTGTTCAAACAATTGCTATGAATAGACAGTATACATATATGGAAGTCATAAGTAACGTTGACCGTCTAATATATATGATAGAATTGTTTGAAACATAATATACAAATACCATATAAGGATCCACAAATATATGTTCAAATATCTGCCTTGCAATAGATAGTACACATATATGGAAGTGGTAACTATCGTTGATCACCCAATACATACGCTAGATTAGTTTGACACAAAAATATAAACACTATACAAGTAATCTATTGGACAACGTCAGCAAACACACCCCCTAGTCTGATAGGCTACAGCTGACGATGACGCTACCATGTCATCATGACACCGCAAGATGGTAGAAAACAGCCGATAAGTTGACAAGAATTTGCAAAAATGCAATCAGCCATGTGATTGGCTGATGGTCCTTTAAAAGTAGTGTGTGGTGGTTGGACCGGACGCCTCTTAAAAAGCAGTTGCGAAACGCGCGTCAGGCGTTCACACTGCTCCTCTCATATAGTCCGTTGAAATTAGCATTAATTGTTGGCCTCTTTTAGGCACCTATTCCTTAAATTTTTTAATTTAACCATGTTAATCTGGCATAGCGATTATAGGCTTTAATGGTATTGATGTATGCTTTAATTTAGATACATATTGTTGGAGCAATATGCTCAATTGTAAGCTATCGCTATAGACAGACGATCTTGAGTGCCATTTTTTTTCTGATAATACTTCTTGCAGCAAATATCACTAGTGCCTGCTCTTTTCAGCGATATTATAGCCTTAGTTTAATTGATCCGGGCCACCTTAAAGGGACATTAAACCCAACATTTTTCTTTCATGATTCAAATAGAGAATACAATTTTAAACAACATTCCAATTTACTTCTATTATCTAATTTGCTTCATTCTCTTGATAGTCTTTTCTGAAAGGCATATCTAGATAGGCCCAGTAGCTGCTGATTGGTGGCTGCACATAGATGCCTCATGTGATTGGCTCACCCATGTGCACTGGTATTTTTTCAACAAAGGATATCTAAAGAATGAAGCAAATTAGATAATAGAAGTAAATTGGAACGTTGTTTAAAATTGTATTCTCTATCTAAATCATGAAAGACAATTTTTGGGTTTAGTGTCCCTTTAAGCCTTATAATAGATTGTTTTCTTTCAATGGGCTATCGCTTTATATAAGCCTGCACAGTGTTATTAGACTCTGAACTACCTCAGAATCCCACGTTCACCTGGAATAATCATACTCACCAGGGTAAAACAACGTAAATAGCACAAACAAATGCATGATTAACTGGGGTAGATTCACAGTGAACAATACACGACAGACATCGTAAATCTGTCAATACTAGCAGCAATAATCATTTCAAACATCCAACTGTTGCTAATAGTATAAACACCCTGACACATAGGTGTTTATTACAAGTTTTTCCTAAACTCATCAGAATAAAATTAATCTGTGTACTAATCACAAATACTCACAAATCTTGTATTTGCCAAATAAGACTTTTCATTTAAACTGATCATAGTGTGACAACACTTTATCGTTAACATAACCCCATTAGTGGCTGATAAGTATAATTCATTGGTATAATGATATATGCAATGGGGAAATCTGAATGAAATAGACTTATATGGTATATTCTTATAAATATAATTGATGGAAATGGCACTTATACTTTCAAGTATTAGCATATAGTTAAGGATACTGATATCTACTTGGTTTCAACAGGACAGTGTGATACAAACTGATCACTGTATCACATCTGAGAGGAGCTTTTGTGTACCAAGTACCACTCGGACACAATTTTAATATTGTTTGTCTTTTTTATTCATTGGTGGAAACCTCCACTCCTTTCTTAATGATTACTGATATAAAAGTTAAGTTTTAATGAATACACGACACACCACACAATCAATATAGTACTGGTTTTTGCCCCCCTAAGTGTGCCCAATATGCTTCACTCTCCCTGTCCTTCTTCTTAGCAATAATTCTATATTATTTGGCATAAGGCACTACCTATTGGAAACACCCAGGTTTGGTTTCTATAGGTTTAAGGGCTCAAACCCCCAGTCCCCCCCCCCTCTCTCCCTAGAGGTCATAGGGAATCTATAATCAAATAAATATACATATCAACAAATACCATATGGTTATACAAATAAAAAATCCAAGCCAATGTGGCTAAATAAAAATGTGTTAAGAGAATTTTGGAAAAAATGTAGGGCATTTAATTTATTCAAAGAAAATAGTACTGACTCATACCATATTTATAAGGAATATAACAAAGCATGCAAAAAGCAATCAATTTAGCCAAAATTTTAAATGAAAAATTAATTGCAAAGGATTTTAAGTCTAACCCTAAAAGGTTCTTTAAGTACATAAATAGCAAAACATCTAAGAAGGACAATATAGGTACATTAAAATGCATGCAGTGTAGCATGATTAACAGTGACAGGGAGAAGGCTGAGGTACTAAACCAGTTCTTTTCTTCAGTATACACAAGAGAGGAACCAATGGAGGATATTTTGGAACAAACTAGAACATGTCAGCCCATAGCATTTACTGGGTTATGTTTAGAGGATATCAGGAAAAAACTGGATAATATTAAGGTAAATAAAACTCCAGGCCCAGATGCAATACACCCAAGGGTGTTACGGGAATTTAGCACTGTTATAGACAAACCATTACCCTTAATTTCTTTCATGTAATTAGCAAGAGTCCATGAGCTAGTGACGTATGGGATATACATTCCTACCAGGAGGGGCAAAGTTTCCCAAACCTCAAAATGCCTACAAATACACCCCTCACCACACCCACAAATCAGTTTTACAAACTTTGCCTCCTATGGAGGTGGTGAAGTAAGTTTGTGCTAGTTTCTACGTTGATATGCGCTCTGCAGCAGGTTGGAGCCCGGTTTTCCTCTCAGCGTGCAGTGAATGTCAGAGGGATGTGAGGAGAGTATTGCCTGTTTGAATTCAATGATCTCCTTCTACGGGGTCTATTTCATGGGTTCTCTGTTATCGGTCGTAGAGATTCATCTCTTACCTCCCTTTTCAGATCGACGATATACTCTTATATTTATACCATTACCTCTGCTGATTTTCGTTTCAGTACTGGTTTGGCTTTCTACAACATGTAGATGAGTGTCCTGGGGTAAGTAAGTCTTATTTTCTGTGACACTCTAAAGCTATGGTTGGGCACTTTTTTTATAAAGTTCTAAATATATGTATTCAAACATTTATTTGCCTTGACTCAGGATGTTCAACATTTCCTTATTTCAGACAGTCAGTTTCATATTTGGGATAATGCATTTGAATATATCATTTTTATCTTACCTTAAAATTTGACTTTTTTCCTGGGGGCTGTTAGGCTCGCGGGGGCTGAAAATGCTTCATTTTATTGCGTCATTCTTGGCGCAGACTTTCTTGGCGCAAATTTTTTTTTCTATTTCCGGTGTCATACGTGTCTCCGGAAGTTGCGTCATTTTTGATGTTTTTCGCGCCAAAAATGTCGGCGTTCCGGATGTGGCGTCATTTTTGGCGCTAATAGCATTTAGGCGCCAAATATTGTGGGCGTCAATTTTGTCTCCACTTTATTTAAGTCTCATTATTTGTTGCTTCTGGTTGCTAGAAGCTTGTTCACTGGCATTTTTTCCCATTCCTGAAACTGTCATTTAAGGAATTTGATCAATTTTGCTTTATATGTTGTTTTTTCTATTACATATTGCAAGATGTCCCACGTTGCAACTGAGTCAGAAGATACTACTGGAAAATCGCTGCCCGGTGCTGGAACTACCAAAGCTAAGTGTATCTGCTGTAAACTTTTGGTAGTTGTTCCTCCAGCTGTTGTTTGTATTAAATGTCATGACAAACTTGTTAATGCAGAAAATATTTCCTTTAGTAAAGTACCATTACCTGTTGCAGTTCCATCAACATCTAATGTTCAGAGTGTTCCTGATAACATAAGAGATTTTGTTTCTGAATCCATTAAGAAGGCTATGTCTGTTATTCCTCCTTCTGGTAAACATAAAAAGTCTTTTAAAACTTCTCTTTATACAGATGAATTTTTAAATGAACATCATCATTCTGATTCTAATGATTCTTCTGATACAGAGGATTCTGTCTCAGAGGTTGATGCTGATAAATCGTCATATTTATTTAAAATGGAATTTATCCGTTCTTTACTTAAAGAAGTCCTAATTGCATTAGAAATTGAGGATTCTGGTCCTCTTGATACTAAATCTAAACGTTTAGACAAGGTCTTTAGATCTCCTGTGGTTATTCCAGAAGTCTTTCCTGTTCCTGGTGCTATTTCTGAAGTAATTTCCAGAGAATGGAATAATTTGGGTAATTCATTTACTCCTTCTAAACGTTTTAAGCAATTATATCCTGTACCGTCCGACAGATTAGAGTTTTGGGACAAAATCCCTAAAGTTGATGGGGCTATTTCTACCCTTGCTAAACGTACTACTATTCCTACGGCAGATGGTACTTCCTTTAAGGATCCTTTAGATAGGAAAATTGAATCCTTTCTAAGAAAAGCTTATCTGTGTTCAGGTAATCTTCTTAGACCTGCTATATCATTGGCTGATGTTGCTGCAGCTTCAACTTTTTGGTTGGAAACTTTAGCGCAACAAGTATCAGATCATGATTCTCATAATATTATTATTCTTCTTCAACATGCTAATAATTTTATCTGTGATGCCATTTTTGATATTATCAGAGTTGATGTCAGGTTTATGTCTCTAGCTATTTTAGCTAGAAGAGCTTTATGGCTTAAAACTTGGAATGCTGATATGTCTTCTAAGTCAACTTTGCTTTCCCTTTCTTTCCAGGGTAATAAATTATTTGGTTCTCAGTTGAATTCTATTATCTCAACTGTTACTGGAGGGAAAGGAACTTTTTTACCACAGGATAAAAAATCTAAAGGTAAAAAACAGAATTTATGTTTACCTGATAAATTACTTTCTCCAACGGTGTGTCCGGTCCACGGCGTCATCCTTACTTGTGGGATATTCTCTTCCCCAACAGGAAATGGCAAAGAGCCCAGCAAAGCTGGTCACATGATCCCTCCTAGGCTCCGCCTACCCCAGTCATTCGACCGACGTTAAGGAGGAATATTTGCATAGGAGAAACCATATGTTACCGTGGTGACTGTAGTTAAAGAAAATAAATTATCAGACCTGATTAAAAAAAAACCAGGGCGGGCCGTGGACCGGACACACCGTTGGAGAAAGTAATTTATCAGGTAAACATAAATTCTGTTTTCTCCAACATAGGTGTGTCCGGTCCACGGCGTCATCCTTACTTGTGGGAACCAATACCAAAGCTTTAGGACACGGATGAAGGGAGGGAGCAAATCAGGTCACCTAAATGGAAGGCACCACGGCTTGCAAAACCTTTCTCCCAAAAATAGCCTCAGAAGAAGCAAAAGTATCAAATTTGTAAAATTTAGAAAAAGTGTGCAGTGAAGACCAAGTCGCTGCCTTACATATCTGATCAACAGAAGCCTCGTTCTTGAAGGCCCATGTGGAAGCCACAGCCCTAGTGGAGTGAGCTGTGATTCTTTCAGGAGGCTGCCGTCCGGCAGTCTCATAAGCCAATCGGATAATGCTTTTAATCCAGAAGGAGAGAGAGGTAGAAGTTGCTTTTTGACCTCTCCGTTTACCAGAATAAACAACAAACAAAGACAAAGTTTGTCTGAAATCCTTAGTAGCTGCTAAGTAAAATTTGAGAGCACGAACTACATCCAAGTTGTGCAACAAACGTTCCTTCTTTGAAACTGGATTAGGACACAAAGAAGGCACAACTATCTCCTGGTTAATGTTTTTGTTAGAAACAACTTTTGGAAGAAAACCAGGTTTAGTACGCAAAACCACCTTATCTGCATGGAACACCAGATAAGGAGAAGAACACTGCAGAGCAGCTAATTCTGAAACTCTTCTAGCAGAAGAAATTGCAACCAAAAACAAAACTTTCCAAGATAATAACTTAATATCAACGGAATGTAAGGGTTCAAACGGAACCCCCTGAAGAACTGAAAGAACTAGGTTGAGACTCCAAGGAGGAGTCCAAATTTTGTAAACAGGCTTGATTCTAACCAGAGCCTGAACAAAGGCTAGAACATCTGGCACAGCTGCCAGCTTTTTGTGAAGTAACACAGACAAGGCAGAAATCTGTCCCATCAAGGAACTTGCAGATAATCCTTTTTCCAATCCTTCTCGAAGGAAGGATAGACTCTTAGGAATCTTAACCTTGTCCCAAGGGAATCCTGCAGATTCACACCAACAGATATACCAAATTATGTGGTAATTTTTCTGGTTACAGGCTTTCAGGCCTGAACAAGAGTATTAATAACAGAATCTGAGAACCCTCGCTTTGATAAGATCAAGCGTTCAATCTCCAAGCAGTCAGCTGGAGTGGGTCGAACGGACCTAGAACAAGAAGGTCTCGTCTCAAAGGTAGCTTCCATAGTGGAGCCGATGACATATTCACCAGATCTGCATACCAAGTCCTGCGTGGCCACGCAGGAGCTATCAAAATCACCGACGCCCTCTCCTGATTGATCCTGGCTACCAGCCTGGGGATGAGAGGAAACGGCGGGAACACATAAGCTAGTTTGAAGGTCCAAGGTGCTACTAGTGCATCCACTAGAGCCGCCTTGGGATCCCTGGATCTGTACCCGTAGTAAGGAACTCTGAAGTTCTGACGAGAGGCCATCAGATCCATGTCTGGAATGCCCCACGGTTGAGTGACTTGGGCAAAGATTTCCGGATGGAGTTCCCACTCCCCCGGATGCAATGTCTGACGACTCAGAAAATCCGCTTCCCAATTTTCCACTCCTGGGATGTGGATAGCAGACAGGTGGCAGGAGTGAGACTCCGCCCATAGAATGATTTTGGTCACTTCTTCCATCGCTAGGGAACTCCTTGTTCCCCCCTGATGGTTGATGTATGAACTTGGCCCTCGCTAGCTGAGGCCAAGCTTTGAGAGCATTGAATATCGCTCTCAGTTCCAGAATATTTATCGGTAGAAGAGATTCTACCCGAGACCAAAGACCCTGAGCTTTCAGGGATCCCCAGACCGCGCCCCAGCCCATCAGACTGGCGTCGGTCGTGACAATGACCCACTCTGGTCTGCGGAAGGTCATCCCTTGTGACAGGTTGTCCAGGGACAGCCACCAACGGAATGAGTCTCTGGTCCTCTGATTTTCTTGTATCTTCGGAGACAAGTCTGAATAGTCCCCATTCCACTGACTGAGCATGAACAGTTGTAATGGTCTTAGATGAATGCGCACAAAAGGAACTATGTCCATTGCCGCTACCATCAAACCTATCACTTCCATGCACTGCGCTATGGAAGGAAGAGGAACGGAATGAAGTATCCGACAAGAGTCTAGAAGTTTTGTTTTTCTGGCTTCTGTCAGAAAAATCCTCATTTCTAAGGAGTCTATTATAGTTCCCAAGAAGGGAACCCTCGTTGACGGAGATAGAGAACTCTTTTCCACGTTCACTTTCCATCCGTGAGATCTGAGAAAGGCCAGGACAATGTCCGTGTGAGCCTTTACTTGAGGAAGGGACGACGCTCGAATCAGAATGTCGTCCAAGTAAGGTACTACAGCAATGCCCCTTGGTCTTAGCACCGCCAGAAGGGACCCTAGTACCTATGAGAAAATCCTAGGAGCAGTGGCTAATCCGAAAGAAAACGCCACGAACTGGAAATGCTTGTCCAGGAATGCAAACCTTAGGAACCGATGATGTTCCTTGTGGATAGGAATATGTAGATACGCATCCTTGAAATCCATCTTGGTCATGAATTGACCTTCCTGGATGGAAGGAAGAAGTGTTCGAATGGTTTCCATCTTGAACGATGGAACCTTGAGAAACTTGTTCAAGATCTTGAGATCTAAGATTGGTCTGAACGTTCCCTCTTTTTTGGGAACTATGAACAGATTGGAGTAGAACCCCATCCCTTGTTCTCCTAATGGAACAGGATGAATCACTCCCATTTTTAGCAGGTCTTCTACCCAATGTAAGAATGCCTGTCTTCTTATGTGGTCTGAAGACAACTGAGACCTGTGGAACCTCCCCCTTGGAGGAAGCCCCTTGAACTCCAGAGAATAACCTTGGGAGACTATTTCTAGCGCCCAAGGATCCAGAACATCTCTTGCCCAAGCCTGAGCGAAGAGAGAGAGTCTGCCCCCCACCAGATCCGGTCCCGGATCGGGGGCCCGCATTTCATGCTGTCTTGGTAGCAGTGGCAGGTTTCCTGGCCTGCTTTCCTTTGTTCCAGCCTTGCATAGGTCTCCAGGCTGGATTGGCTTGAGAAGTATTACCTTCCTGCTTAGAGGACGTAGCCCTTGGGGCTGATCCGTTTCTGCGAAAGGGACGAAACTTAGGTTTATTTTTGGTCTTGAAAAGACCTATCCTGAGGAAGGGCGTGGCCCTTGCCCCCAGTGATATCAGAGATAATCTCTTTCAAGTCAGGGCCAAAGAGTGTTTTCCCCTTGAAAGGAATGTCAAGCAATTTGTTCTTGGAAGACGCATCCGCTGCCCAAGATTTTAACCAAAGCGCTCTGCGCCACAATAGCAAACCCAGAATTTTTTCGCCGCTAACCTAGCCAATTGCAAGGTGGCGTCTAGGGTGAAAGAATTAGCCAATTTAAGAGCACGAATTCTGTCCATAATCTCCTCATAAGAAGAAGAATTACTAATAATCGCCTTTCCTAGCTCATCAAACTAGAAACACGCGGCTGCAGTGACAGGGACAATGCATGCAATTGGTTGTAGAAGGGAACCTTGCTGAACAAACATCTTTAGCAGACCTTCTAATTTTTTATCCATAGGATCTTGGAAAGCACAACTATCTTCTATGGGTATAGTGGCGCGCTTGTGTAGAGTAGAAACCGCCCCCTCGACCTTGGGGACTGTCTGCCATCAGTCCTTTCTGGGGTCGACTATAAGAAAACAATTTTATAAATATGGGGGGAGGTACTAAAGGTATACCGGGCCTGTCCCATTCTTTACTAACAATGTACGCCACCCGCTTGGATATAGGAAAAGCTTCGGGGGGCCCCGGGGCCTCTAAGAACTTTTCCATTTTACATAGTGGTTCTGGAATGACCAGATAATCACAATCATCCAAATTGGATAACACCTCCTTAAGCAGAGCGCGGAGATGTTCCAACTTAAATTTAAAAGTAATCACATCAGGTTCAGCTTGTTGAGAAATGTTTCCTGAATCTGAAATTTCTCCCTCAGACAAAACCTCCCTGGCCCCCTCAGACTGGTGTAGGGGCCCTTCAGAAACCATATCATCAGCGTTCTCATGCTCTACAGAATTTTCTAAAACAGAGCAGTCGCGCTTTCGCTGATAAGTGGGCATATTGGCTAAAATGTTTTTGATAGAATTATCCATTACAGCCGTTAAATGTTGCATAGTAAGGAGTATTTGCGCACTAGATGTACTAGGGGCCTCCTGTATGGGCAAGACTGGTGTAGACGAAGGAGGGGATGATGCAGTACCATGCTTACTCCCCTCACTTGAGGAATCATCTTGGGCATCATTTTTACTAAATTTTTTTATGACATAAAATACATATAGTTAAATGAGAAGGAACCTTGGTTTCCCCACAGTCAGAACACAATCTATCTGGTAGTTCAGACATGTTAAACAGGCATAAACTTGATAACAAAGCACAAAAAACGTTTTAAAATAAAACCGTTACTGTCACTTTAAATTTTAAACTAAACACACTTTATTACTGCAATTGCGAAAAAGTATGAAGGAATTGTTCAAAATTCACCAAAATTTCACCACAGTGTCTTAAAGCCTTAAAAGTATTGCACACCAAATTTGGAAGCTTTAACCCTTAAAATAACGGAACCAGAGCCGTTTTTATATTTAACCCCTTTACAGTCCCTGGAATCTGCTTTGCTGAGACCCAACCAAGCCCAAAGGGGAATACGATACCAAATGATGCCTTCAGAAAGACTTTTCTATGTATCAGAGCTCCACACACATGCAGCTGCATGCCATGCTGTCCTCAAAAACAAGTGCGCCATACCGGCGCGAAAATGAGGCTCTGACTATGATTAGGGAAAGCCCCTAAAGAATAAGGTGTCTAAAACAGTGCCTGCCGATATAATCATATCAAAATACCCAGAATAAATGATTCCTCAAGGCTAAATATGTGTTAATAATGAATCGATTTAGCCCAGAAAAAGTCTACAGTCTTAATAAGCCCTTGTGAAGCCCTTATTTACTATCTTAATAAACATGGCTTACCGGATCCCATAGGGAAAATGACAGCTTCCAGCATTACATCGTCTTGTTAGAATGTGTCATACCTCAAGCAGTAAGAGACTGCACACTGTTCCCCCAACTGAAGTTAATTGCTCTCAACAGTCCTGTGTGGAACAGCCATGGATTTTAGTTACGGTGCTAAAATCATTTTCCTCATACAAACAGAAATCTTCATCTCTTTTCTGTTTCTGAGTAAATAGTACATACCAGCACTATTTTAAAATAACAAACTCTTGATTGAATAATAAAAACTACAGTTAAACACTAAAAAACTCTAAGCCATCTCCGTGGAGATGTTGCCTGTACAACGGCAAAGAGAATGACTGGGGTAGGCGGAGCCTAGGAGGGATCATGTGACCAGCTTTGCTGGGCTCTTTGCCATTTCCTGTTGGGGAAGAGAATATCCCACAAGTAAGGATGACGCCGTGGACCGGACACACCTATGTTGGAGAAACAGGGCTAATAATCGTTTTCGTCCCTTTCGTTTCAACAAAGAACAAAAGCCTGATCCTTCATCCTCAGGAGCAGTTTCAGTTTGGAAACCATCTCCAGTCTGGAATAAATCCAAGCCTTCTAGAAAAGCAAAGCCAGCTTCTAAGTCAACATGAAGGTGCGGCCCTCATTCCAGCTCAGCTGGTAGGGGGCAGATTACGTTTTTTCAAAGATTTGGATCAATTCTGTTCACAATCTTTGGATTCAGAACATTGTTTCAGAAGGGTACAGAATTGGTTTCAAGATAAGACCTCCTGCAAAGAGATTTTTTCTTTCCCGTGTCCCAGTAAACCCAGTGAAAGCTCAAGCATTTCTGAAATGTGTTTCAGATCTAGAGTTGGCTGGAGTAATTATGCCAGTTCCAGTTTTGGAACAGGGGCTGGGGTTTTATTCAAATCTCTTCATTGTACCCAAGAAGGAGAATTCCTTCAGACCAGTTCTGGATCTAAAAATATTGAATCGTTATGTAAGGATACCAACATTCAAAATGGTAACTATAAGGACTATCTTGCCTTTTGTTCAGCAAGGGCATTATATGTCTACAATAGATTTACAGGATGCATATCTGCATATTCCGATTCATCCAGCTCACTATCAGTTCCTGAGATTCTCTTTCCTGGACAAGCATTACCAGTTTGTGGCTCTGCCGTTTGGCCTAGCTACAGCTCCAAGAATTTTTACAAAGGTTCTCAGTGCCCTTCTGTCTGTAATCAGAGAACAGGGTATTGTGGTATTTCCTTATTTGGACGATATCTTGGTACTTGCTCAGTCTTCACATTTAGCAGAATCTCATACGAATCGACTTGTGTTGTTTCTTCAAGATCATGGTTGGAGGATCAATTCACTAAAAAGTTCATTGATTCCTCAGACAAGGGTAACCTTTTTGGGTTTCCAGATAGATTCAGTGTCCATGACTCTGTCTTTGACAGACAAGAGACGTCTAAAATTGATTTCAGCTTGTCGAAACCTTCAGTCACAATCATTCCCTTCGGTAGCCTTATGCATGGAAATTCTAGGTCTTATGACTGCTGCATCGGACGCGATCCCCTTTGCTCGTTTTCACATGCGACCTCTTCAGCTCTGTATGCTGAACCAATGGTGCAGGGATTACACAAAGATATCTCAATTAATATCTTTAAAACCGATTGTCTGACATTCTCTGACGTGGTGGACAGATCACCATCGTTTAATTCAGGGGGCTTCTTTTGTTCTTCCGACCTGGACTATAATCTCAACAGATGCAAGTCTTACAGGTTGGGGAGCTGTGTGGGGGTCTCTGACGGCACAAGGGGTTTGGGAATCTCAGGAGGTGAGATTACCGATCAATATTTTGGAACTCCGTGCAATTTTCAGAGCTCTTCAGTCTTGGCCTCTTCTGAAGAGAGAGTCATTCATTTGTTTTCAGACAGACAATGTCACAACTGTGGCATACATCAATCATCAAGGAGGGACTCACAGTCCTCTGGCTATGAAAGAAGTATCTCGAATTCTGGTTTGGGCGGAATCCAGCTCCTGTCTAATCTCTGCGGTTCATATCCCAGGTATAGACAATTGGGAAGCGGATGATCTCAGTCGCCAAACGTTGCATCCGGGCGAATGGTCTCTTCACCCAGAGGTATTTCTTCAGATTGTTCAAATGTGGGAACTCCCAGAAATAGATCTGATGGCTTCTCATCTAAACAAGAAACTTCCCAGGTATCTGTCCAGATCCCGGGATCCTCAGGCGGAGGCAGTGGATGCATTATCACTTCCTTGGAAGTATCATCCTGCCTATATCTTTCCGCCTCTAGTTCTTCTTCCAAGAGTAATCTCCAAGATTCTGAAGGAATGCTCGTTTGTTCTGCTGGTAGCTCCAGCATGGCCTCACAGGTTTTGGTATGCGGATCTTGTCCGGATGGCCTCTTGCCAGCCGTGGACTCTTCCGTTAAGACCAGACCTTCTGTCACAAGGTCCTTTTTTCCATCAGGATCTCAAATCCTTAAATTTAAAGGTATGGAGATTGAACGCTTGATTCTTGGTCAAAGAGGTTTCTCTGACTCTGTGATCAATACTATGTTACAGGCTCGTAAATCTGTATCTAGAGAGATATATTATAGAGTCTGGAAGACTTATATTTCTTAGTGTCTTTCTCATCATTTTTCCTGGCATTCTTTTAGAATTCAGAGAATTTTACAGTTTCTTCAGGAAGGTTTAGATAAAGGTTTGTCCGCAAGTTCCTTGAAAGGACAAATCTCTGCTCTTTCTGTTCTTTTTCACAGAAAGATTGCTAATCTTCCTGATATTCATTGTTTTGTACAAGGTTTGGTTCGTATAAAACCTGTCATTAAGTCTATTTCTCCTCCTTGGAGTTTGAATTTGGTTCTGAGGGCTCTTCAAGCACCTCCTTTTGAACCCATGCATTCATTGGACATTAAATTAAATGGCCATCTCTTCTGCCAGAAGAGTCTCTGAATTATCTGCTCTTTCTTGTGAGTCTCCTTTTCTGATTTTTCATCAGGATAAGGCGGTGTTGCAAACTTCTTTTGAATTTTTACCTAAGGTTGTGAATTCCAACAACATTAGTAGAGAAATTGTCGTTCCTTCATTATGTCCTAATCCTAAGAATTCTAAGGAGAAATTGTTGCATTCTTTGGATGTTGTTAGAGCTTTGAAATATTATGTTGAGGCTACTAAGTCTTTCCGAAAGACTTCTAGTCTATTTGTCATCTTTTCCGGTTCTAGAAAAGGTCAGAAAGCTTCTGCCATTTCTTTGGCATCTTGGTTGAAATCCTTAATTCACCATGCTTATGTTGAGTCGGGTAAAACTCCGCCTCAAAGGATTACAGCTCATTCTACTAGGTCAGTTTCTACTTCCTGGGCGTTTAGGAATGAGGCTTCAGTTGATCAGATTTGCAAAGCAGCAACTTGGTCCTCTTTGCATACTTTTACTAAATTCTACCATTTTGATGTGTTTTCTTCTTCTGAAGCAGTTTTTGGTAGAAAAGTACTTCAGGCAGCGGTTTCAGTTTGAATCTTCTGCTTATGTTTTCATTAAACTTTATTTTGGGTGTGGATTATTTTCAGCAGGAATTGGCTGTCTTTATGTTATCCCTCCCTCTCTAGTGACTCTTGCGTGGAAAGATCCACATCTTGGGTAGTCATTATCCCATACGTCACTAGCTCATGGACTCTTGCTAATTACATGAAAGAAAACATAATTTATGTAAGAACTTACCTGATAAATTCATTTCTTTCATATTAGCAAGAGTCCATGAGGCCCACCCTTTTTTTGGTGGTTATGATTTTTTTGTATAAAGCACAACTATTCCAATTCCTTATTTTATATGCTTTCGCACTTTTTTTATCACCCCACTTCTTGGCTATTCGTTAAACTGATTTGTGGGTGTGGTGAGGGGTGTATTTGTAGGCATTTTGAGGTTTGGGAAACTTTGCCCCTCCTGGTAGGAATGTATATCCCATACGTCACTAGCTCATGGACTCTTGCTAATATGAAAGAAATGAATTTATCAGGTAAGTTCTTACATAAATTATGTTTTTTCAACACTCATTATCCTCAGGCATAGTACCCCAGGATTGGTGTAAAGCTGATGTGGTGCTACTCTTTAAAAAAGGGAAGCAGGAATGATCCAGGAAACTATAGACCAGTTAGTCTTAGATCAATCGTGGGGAAGATATGTTGAAAGGATTATATTGATGAGCATTTTCATGTAAACAAGATTATGCGTTCATATCAGCATTGTTTTATGATAAATAGATCATGTCATACTAATCTAATTATATTATATGAGGAAGTAAGTAAAATTATAGATAAAGGGGAATCAGTGGACGTGATATACTTATATTTTGCAAAGGCATTTGATACAGTGCCTCATGAGAGATTAATGCACAAAATTAAGGGTCTGGGAATAGCTGAAAATGTTAGCTCATGGATAAATAACTGGATAAAAGATAGGGAGCAACGAGTAGTAGTGAATGGGTCATACTCAGTTTGGACAAAGGTAATCTGGAGTCCCCCAGGTTTCAGTACTGGGCCCTGTTCTTTTTAATATTTTTATGAATGACTTGGAGCAACATAGCGACAACTCTATTTTTGCAGATGACACTAAGTTAAGTAAGGTCATTAGGTCAGAGCAGTATGAACTTTCGTTACAAAGGGATCTGCAAAAATTAGAAGTATGGGCAGGTAAATGGAAAAAGAGATTTAATACGAGAAAATGCAAGGTTCTACATTTTGGAAGTAAAAATAAGCGGCGAATGTATTATTTAAATGGGACAAGAATTAGAAAAAAACAAAAGAGGAAAGCGATTTGGGAGTAGTTATAGATAACAAGCTAAAGAAGAGTGCACAATGCAGGGCAGCAACTTCAAAGGCTAATAAGATACTAGCATGTATTAAGAGGCATTAATTCAAGGGAGGAAAGCATAATTATGTCACTATATAAATCCCTGGTAAGGCTTCACCTTAAGTTTGGAGTGCAGTTCTGGGGACCGATCACAAAAAAAGATATTGCAGAACAAGAAAAAGTTCAGAGAAGGGCCACAAAGCTAATAAGGGGAATAGAGAATGTAAGCTATGAGGAGAGGCTAGCTAAACTGGGTCTGTTTTCTCTAGAGAAAAGGCGCTTGAGAGCTGACATGATTACTTTATATAAATATATTCAAGGCCCATATACATAGATGGCAGAAGCTCTGTTTATTCCAAGAAAATTTTTGTGACAAGAGGTCACAATTTAAGATTGGAGGAAAGGAGATTTAATCTCCTGCAATAGAAACGTTTGTTCACTGTAAGAACAATAAAATTGTGGCACTTATTACCAAAGGAGGTAGTGAATGCCAATACCCTAGATACATTTAAAAATGGTTTAGATACATTTCTGACTAGAAACAAAATTCATGGATATGATTGCTTGTATTTAATAGGTCACCTTTTAGTGGGATTAATTTAAGCTTAACTGGAGCTTTTTGTAAGCATATTAGATTTGTATAGGTTGAAGTTGATGGACTTCACTCGTTTTTCAACCTCATCTACTATGTTACTATGTATATTAATTTCAAGAAATTCCACAATCTAGATTGTGTATTTCATAGAAACATAGAAACATAGAATTTGACGGTAGATAGGAAAACTATGTAGTTTTAAGTGACACAAATCATCACACATCATCTATAGCACATATAAGATGGACATAGCATCTAATAATAAATAGCACCGATAAAAGTCCAAGCCCAGGTGTTCCTGGGAGCTCAGTTACCAATTACCATACCCCCAATGGCAGGCCTGTAGATGGACTTGCATAAATAAACATATATGATTTGTGAAATGGAAAATGTGATCTTTAAGTGGCACTTACAGCTACATAGTTTCCCTGAATTACACAGAGCTAAATTACTTTTGATTTGCTCATAGGGGTCAGCAATACATAAAATCAATCTGCTTGCTAATTGCTGTCACAAATAGAACATTATTTGTTGCATTCTGATAAATGTTACACATTTGCAAAAGATTTCACTAAAGCTACTATATTCTATATTTGACAATTTTTGATTTAAATATTTTACTTAACCCTTTCATGGGCAAAAAAAAAAGCATTAAAAAAATGATACTTCAGGCACATCAATTAAATGTCCACAACAAACCTTGAGTAGAAAACTATGCAGTATATGAGACTAGTTTAAATATTCTCCTGTTACATGTGTATAAAACTGCCCATAAGTGACATACTAAAGAAACTTATAGTCCACCCCTCAGTACCAGGGGAGGTATTTGCAATCCAGTAAATATATGAGCATATTTAAAATTAAAGCAAATAAATAAATCTAGCACTGATATTCCAGTATGTCCTTTCTTTCTCTGTCAAGTGGCAGTGTGTGTGTGTGTGTGTGTATATATTATATATATATATATATATATATATATATATATATATATATATATATATATATACAGGTATATATTGTTTTACTTTTAACCCTTATCTGTGTTTTTAGTGGAGTGGCAGCAATATATGAAAAAAAAACGTTTAACAGGAGAACATGCTGAAATGTTATTCTTTATGCACTCTTTCTGCACTATAATGTTTTTCTACTTAACTGGGAGTACTGAAGAAATTGTGTAGTGTCTAACTTTGCAGCAGTGACTTTAATTTTATATCAGTGTGCAGTTTAAAAGGGATTTAGGCAATTTTTCTATGTTTTGGGAAGCAATTTAATAAGTTAATTTTCAAGCACTTTATTTTTCCCAGTTATTTATTGTAAATGTTTAAAATGTTAATAAGCATGTTCAGTTTATACCAGATTTGTGTAGAAATTGTGTTGAATTTTCAAAACTTTAAATATACAGAATATCGGCCCCTGTTATCGGTTATCGGCCTAAAAGGCGGTCAGGAATCGGTATTGGCCCTGAAAAAACAATATCGTTCTATCCCTATTTTTATATAGTTTAATAGATTTTTCTCTTTCTGACCAGGTATTTGCTAAACTTATTTGTAAATAAACATAAAAAATTTCAGTTAGAGAGGCTGAATAATTTCTTGAGTCAAATGTTCTGATTTTATTTCTTGCTATATCACATAGCTGAATAATGTATTCTAATACATTTCTTTTCCAATTACAAAAACTTTTGAAATAAGACCCTCTGCAAATTCTGTGTTTCCTGTTATTTGAAAATATTTAGAAAATGTAAAGGTTCTTTCTTTCCTATGGCATGGAGTGTCCATGAAACATTCTAATTACTAGTGGGATATTCACTCCTGGCCAGCAGGAGGAGGTAAAGAGCACCCAAGCAGAGCTGTTAAATATCACTTTGCTTACCCATAACCCTCAGTCATTCTCTTTGCCTTGATCAAGGCAGGATGGCGAAGATGGTGTCTGAAGATTTTAATCCTTTTAACTTTCCCCTGCAAACAAGGATTGGGGCTATGATGTGTCCATGTCAATCTCTTTAGTAAGAGTAATGGTGGCTATTAGCAGTTAGAAGACGGCGAGGTAGTCTTTGCTTAAACGTCTAACATTATTGCTACCCCTATTCTAGAAAGTCAGAGTTGGTTACTCTGTTCTTTCTTTCTTATACTGTAGGTCCCTGGTAGATATTGTGAAGCTGCCACACCTCAGAACACAGCTCCTGTATGACAGAGCAGGATCCACAGGTAAGTGCTTTCCCTTCTAGGTTTGAAGGTACCGGCACTATAGGGGTTAAATACTTGTTTAAAGTATTTAAATCTGTTTTAGGGGCACTTTTATGTGAAAAGAGGCCTAATTTTTTTATTGGGGTTTCAGAGATGGGAGAGTGTATTAAGTGTTTGACAGGTGTTTGTTTTACTTCTTAATTGATGCAATCACTTTTCAGTTCAGCTTATTGGCCCTATTAGTTTTGCTGTGCTGCTTTTCATACCGTTTTTGTTTGGCGCAATTTTTTGAAAAAAAGTTTATTTTTTATTGCGGTCACGTGACCGCACCTCGGCACTTCAGGTTTTCGGCTTCTCTGTTTAGATCGGAGTTTGCTGCGGTGAGTGTGGAGGCTGCATTTTCTTCTATCTACAGTGGCAAGTGGATTTGGGCTGTTCCGGTAACAAGGAGGTGTTTTTTTGCTACTGGATGTTTCCGGTTTTCTGTGCTTGTGGAATAGCAACTTCTGGAGGGGTAAGACCTCAGCAGAGCTCAGCAAGTGCTTATTTATGTTTTATTGCTTCATAAAAATAAACTTAATTTAGCATTTAATTTTTTTGTTAATTGTGAACTAATACCCAATTATGGACACTAATACTGAAGTTGATTCATTTGAAAAATGCTTATTGTGTTTGGAGGCTAAGATAATTCCTCCTGTACAGTTTTGCTCTTCATGTTTAAATAAAACTTTAAGGTTTAAAGATAAAATGTCTCTCCCTGAGCCTCCTGTCTCTCAGTTTAGTGTTATCATAGCTTTCCCCTCAAGCTTCACATGCAGTGCCCTGTGGTTCCTCTCAACCTCATGGGGGTGTTTTTTTTTACCTGGGGATTTCGCTGCACAGATTACTTATGCTGTTTCTGCAGTTTTATCAGCTTTTCCAAAGGTTTCTAGTAAACGAAAGAAGAAATCTAAACATATTTATGTTAGCAAGGCTGACTCCGCTAAAGCTGCGTTAGTTTGTTTCAATTATCTGATGAGGATGATTCTTCAGTGGGTTCTGAGGGGGAATTGTCAGATTCTGATACTGTAGTGACAAAGTCTGCAGATTCAGAGGAGATTAATTTCAGATTTGTTAGAACACCTTTGAGTTCTTTTGAAGGAGGTTCTTGCTACTTTGAAAGAATTCAAATCTGTTGCGGAGAATCCAAAGAGGTCTAGTAAGCTTAATAGGGTATATGATGTACCCTCATTTGTGGAATTATTTCCAGGTTCCAGACCGTATGGCAGATGATATAACTAGGGAATGGGATAAACCAGGGATTCCTTTTTTCCTGTCCCCTGTTTTTTTAAAAGATGTTTCCTGTTGCTGACTCTCTTCATGATGCACGGTGCCCAAGGTAGAGGGAGCTATCTCTACTCTGGCTAAGAGAACTACTAGCTTGAGGCTTTTCTGAAGAAGATGCACATTCATCAGGGATTACAGTGGAAACCTGTTGCTAGTATTGCTACAGTTGCAGGGGCAGCATTTTATTGGTTTGATGATTTATCTAATCTTATCCTAGAAGAGACTACTATAGAGGAGGTCCAAGGCAGGATCAAGGCTTTCAAACTAGCCAATACCTTTATTTGTGAAGGCAGCATGCAAGTTCTTAGGCTGGGTGCTAAGATTTCTGGTTTTAATGTTTTAGCTCGCAGAGCTCTCTGGTTAAAATCTTGGTCTGCAGACGTCACATCCAAGTCCAAGCTTTTATCTCTGCCTTATAAGGGTAAAACCTTGTTTGGACCAGGTCTGGCAGAAATTATTTCTGACATTACAGGTGGAAAGCGATCTTTCCTACCTCAGGATAAAAAGAATAGACCTAAGGGTCGCCAGAATTCTAATTTCCATTCCTTTTGTAACTTTAAAGGACAGAAGTCTTCTTCTTCCAAGTGGGATCAATCCAAGTCTTCTTGGAGGTCCAGTTAGTCTTGGAATAGGAGGAAGCAAGCTATAAAGGCTTCCGTTGATTCTAAATCAACATGAAGGGGCCGCCCCCGATCCTGTAGTGGATCAATTGGGGGGCAGGCTTTCTTTTTTTCAGCAGGCTTGGATACGCATTGTTCCAGATCCTTGGGTCATAGATATAGTATCCCACGGTTACAGAATATGATTCAAATGTTGTCCTCCCAGGGGCAGGTTCTACTTGTCAAGGTTATCTGCGAGTCGGATAAAGATATCTAGATTGTAAGTTCCCATGGGAATAGGGCTCTCAATTCCCCCTGTATTTTGTCTGTAAAATTTTGTCTTTTATCCTATTATTTCTCCATTGTACTGTTATCCTTGTACCCATGGGCAGCTCTGCGGAATCTGTTGGCGCTTTATAAATAAAGAATAATAATAAAGAGAGAGGCCTTCTTAAACCGCGTAAAGGACCTATCATCATTAGGAATGATTGTTCCAGTTCCTCTAGAGGAGCAGGGTCTAGGATTCTATTCAAATCTATTTGTAGTTCCCAAGGAGGGCACTTTTCGTCCCATTCTGGACTTAAAGTGTCTTAATCAATACCTCAGGCTTCCGTCCTTCAAGATGGAGACCATCTGTTCTATTCTTCCTTTGGTCCAAAAGGGTTTAGTTCATGACGACCATAGATCTGAAAGATGCGTATTTTCATGTTCCTATTCACAGGGATCATTACCAGTATCTAAGGTTTGTCTTCCTGGACAAACATTTCCAGTTTGTTGCCCTTCCTTTTGACCTTGCTACAGCTCCCATAATTTTTACAAAGGTTCTGGGGGCTCTTCGGGCAGTGGTGAGGTCCTAGGGTACTGCTGTGGCGCCTTATCTAGATGACATTCTAGTTCAAGCGCCATCTTTTCACCTAACAAGATCTCATACCGAAATGTTGTCTATTCTACGTTTCCAGGGTGGAAAGGGAATCTGGGAAAGAGTTCCCTTGTTCCAGATACAAGGGTTTGTTTATTGGGAACAGTCATTGATTCCCTGTCCATGAAGATCTTTCTGACAGACGTCAGAAAATCCAAACTTCATGTTTCTTGCCTATCTCTCCAGTCTATTCGTCCATCTGTGGCTCAATGCATGGAGGTGATTAGACTGATGGTTGCCTCTATGGACATCATTCCTTTTGCTGGGTTCCATCTGAGACCTCTGCAGCTATGCATGCTCAGTCAATAAAACGGGGACCACTCTGATCCCCTGCAGAAGATCAGTTTGGATTCCCCAACAAGAGTCTCACTCTCATGGTGGGTTTCACAGGACCATCTGTCTCGGCGCACATGCTACCTGAGGTCCCTTTCTGGGTGATTGTGACCACGGATGCCAGCCTGTTAGGGTGGGGAGAAATTTTGTTTTTCTTAAAGTCACAGGGTCTAAGAGAGGAGTCGTCTCTTCCAATATACATCTTGGAGTTGAGAGGAATTTTCTATGCTTTAATAGCTTGGCCTCAACTAGTTTTGGTCCGATTTATCAGATTTCAGTCAGACAGCATCACCTCGGTGTCCTACATCAATCACCAGGGAGGAACTCTGAGTTCCTTGGCAATGAAGGAGTTGTTTCGCATTCTCCAGTGGGCGGAGTCTCACAATTGCTTTTTCTCTGCCATCCACATACCAGGAGTGGACAACTGGGAGGAGGGATTTCTAAGCAGGCAGACTTTTCATCCCGGAGAGTGTGCTCTCCACCCAGAGGTTTTCACAGTGATGACTCTCAGGTGGGGGGTTCCGGAGTTGGATCTGATGGCGTCTCGTCAAAACGTTAAGCTTCCAAAGTACAGTTCAAGGTCAAGCGATCCTCTAGCTGTTCTGGTAGATGTTCTAGGGGTTCCTTGGCCCTTCAATCTAGCATACCTGTTTCCTCCATTTGCGTTGTTTCCACGAGTAATTGCTCGCATCAAACAGGAGAGAGCTTCTGTGATTCTAAAAGCTCCTGCATGGCCTCACAATATCTGGTTTGAGGATCTGGTGTCAATGTTATCTCTTGTGCCGTGGAGATTACCTTTCAGGAAGGACCTTCTACTTCAGGGTCCCTTTCTTCATCCAAATCTACTTTCTCTGAAGCTGACTGCTTGGAGATTGAACGTCTAGTTTTGGCTAGACATGGCTTCTCTGAGAATGTCATAGATACTATGCTTCAGGCTTGTAAACCTGTTAGCCGCAAAATTTACCATAGGGTATGGTGTAAATACCTTCATTGGTGTGATTCAAAAGGTTTTTCTTAAGGGTTCCTCAAATTTTTGCTTTTCTTCAGGAGAGCCTGGAGATGGGTTTGTCAGTCAGTACTTTGAAGGGTCAGATTTCTGCTCTGTCTATTCTTCCGCATAAACGTCTGGCAGTTCTGCCTGATGTTCAGTCTTTTGTTCATGCCTTGGTCAGAATCAGGCCTGTGTTTAAATCTGTTGCGCCTCCTTGCAGTCTTAACCTTGTTCTCAGAGTTTTGCAGCAGGATCCGTTTGAGCCGATGCATTCTGTTAGTATTAAATTACTATATTGAAAGGTTTTGTTTCTTCTTGCTTTCTTCTGCTCGCAGAGTTTCCGAACTTTCGGCTCTGCAGTGTGATTCCCCTTACTTTATTTTTCATGCTGATAAGGGTGGACAGCAGACTCCTGAGAGAATTATGACTCATTCCACGAGAGCTGTTTCATCTTCATGGGCTTTCAAAAACAAAGCTTCTGTGGAGCAAATCTGTAAGGCGGCCACTTGGTCCTCTATTCATACTTTTTCCAAATTCTACAAATTTGATACTTTTTGCCTCAGCTGAGGCTTCTTTTGGAAGAAAGGTTCTTAAAGTGGTGCTGCCTTCAGTTAGGTCCGCCTGTCTTGTTCTCCCTCCCTATTCATTCTGTGTCCTCTAGCTTGGGTATTGGTTCCCACTAGTAATTTGATTGTTTCGTGGACTCTCAATGCCATAGGAAAGAAAACAAAATTTATGCTTACCTGATAAATTGCTTTCTTTCCGGGCATGGAGAGTCCACCCTTATTCAAATTAAGACGGCAGTTTTTTTTTCTAGTCCTAAGGCACCCCTATTACCCTTGTGTTATCTTCTTTTTCCATTTCCCTTCGGCTGAATGACTGGGGGGTTATGGGTAAGGAAAGTGATACTGGGTGCTCTTTGCCTCCTCCTGCTGGCGAGGAGTGAATATTTCACTAGTAATTAAAATGTTTCATGGACTTTCCATGCCCGGAAATAAATAAATTTATCAGGTAAGCATACATTTTGTTTTTTTTCTTTTAGCTATTTCTTCAGCTAGATTAGTCATCAGGATAGCCCTGTTCTTTGCACTAGCTATTTTTTTTCTTACTACGGTGTATATACAAATACAATTAATCAGGAAATCGTTATTCCTTTGTTTTATCCAGCTCCTAAGAATTCTAAGGAGCATCTTCTCCACAACTTGGATGTTGTAAGAGCTCTCAAATATTATGTGGAAGCCACAAAAGATTTTAGAGTTTCTTTAGGATTTTCTTTGTTCATTTTTCTGTGCCTAGCAAAAGTCTGAAAACTATGGCTGTTACTATAGCAACTTTGCTTAAAGCATTTATTCTCAAGGCTTATTTGATCGCGGGACCCCCCGCCCCCCCCGAGCACATTACTGCTCATTCCATTAGAGCAGTTACTACATCTTGGGCCTTTCGTAATGAGGCTCCTTTTGAACAGTTACTTGGTCTTTACACACTTTTTTTCTCTCTCTCTAAGTTTTATCACTTTGGTGTGTGTGCTTCTTCTGAGGCTGCTTTTGGCAGAAAAGTTTTGCGGACCATAGCACCTGAAGAGTAATATCCTACCTTCAATCTTTTCCCCCCCTATTCATGGTGGTCGCATTGACTTCACAGTTTGGGTATTAATTCCCACACCTAATGACCCTGCTTTATCTTTCCTGCTTTTCTTTTTCCGGCATCTAATTGGCTATATGTATAACTGAGTATCATGGGAAGTGGGACGGATGTAAAGCTCTGGTAAGTTGGGATTTTTTTTGCCTCTCCTAGTGGTCAGGTGTGGCATATTCCCACATGTGATGACTCATCCTGAACAGTTAAGTACATTATTATTATAATTATTATTAGTACCCAGTCATCCATTATTTTACCAACGTTGCTCTGTATTTTTAAGTTTCTGGTTATTGAAGAATAATTATAAAAATAAAAGCTGTCTTGTAAAAATTCTTATAATGGTGTTCAAATTTAATTATCAATAAATGATTTAAAATCAGTCCTATAATCTTTAGTTATGCTATGTAATTATTTATTAAAATGTATTCTAATGACCATGGTTTATATTTTATTCCCAAGAAGGGTGTCAACCCTAAATGACAGGTTTCTGTCATCTTGCTTAAAACCTTTGTATTCATTTTCTAGGTGCCACACCAGAAGAGATTGATCAGCACTGGGAATGGCTAGAACAGAACTTGCTTCACACTTTATCTGTGTTTGATAACAAAGAGGATATTTGTGATTTTGTTAAAGGAAAAGTAAAGGTAGGCATTTCTCCAACAATTGAAGTAGAAAATACATCTCCATGTGCCCTCTCGTTTGGCGAGGAATCAAGAATCCTTCTTTTCCTAGCAGATGTCTGACTAGTTCTAAAATCAAATATGTTGATAGAAACAGTCCACAAATATAAACACATTTTTCTTCACCATGTAGAAGAGTATGATTTATGGAATGTAAGGAACCCCTTTTAAAATCAGTGTTAACAAGATACTGTATTAAAGGGATAGTAAACCCCATAAAATGTATTTTATGATTCAGATAGAACATACAATTTTAAACAACTTTCCAATTTACTTCTATTACCAAATTTTCATTCTCTTGTTATCCATTGCTGAAGGGACAGCATTGCACTACTGACAGGAAGCTGAAAATATCTATTTAGCCAATGGCAAGAGACAAATGTGTGCAGGCACCAATTAGCAGCAGCTCCCACTAGTGTATGATATGTGCGTATGCTAAGAAAACGAAGCACATTTGAAAATAGAAGTGAATGTAAAAGTGTCTTAAATGACATGCTCTATCTGAATCATGCAAGTTTAATTTGGACTTTCCTATCCCTTTAAGCTAAAATCCAACTTAATTCCAGTATTTTCTGAGGGTAAAGGTCAGCCACAGCAGATCATCAGTGTTGCTTCTTCATTTGAGTTCAGAGAATTGTTCAGAAACTAGAGAGTAAATTATTATGAGATATATTTTACATTTTATTTAGGGAGAACAGAGCTCCTATTTCCAACATCCTATATAATAAAAGGCCAAGTGTGTTTGTCCGAAGCTGTCATGCACAGTAAAGACTGCGCGCGAGGACAAACACACCTGGCCTTCCAACTGACCTGGTGTGTGGTGGAGTGGGCGTGACTGGCGGGTGTGACGTGGGTGGGGCCCGGGCGTGACATGGGAGGGGCCGGGGTGTGATGCGGGCGTGGTCGGGCGGGGCCAGATGCCGGGCTGACAGAGTGCTCTAAAGAGGGGGGATAGAGAGCAGAAGAGGGGGGATAAAGAGAGGCAGAGAGACAGCAAAAGAGAGGGGGGAGAGAGCGCAAAAGAGAGGGGGAGAGAGTGCAGAAGAGAGGGAGAGAGACAGAAAAAGAGAGGAGAGAGAGAGCAAACGAGAGGGGGGAAGAGAGAGAGCAAAAGATAGGGGAGAGAGAGAGCAAAAGAGAGGGGAGAAAAAGACAGCAAAAGAGAGTGGAGAAAGAAAACCAAGGCCATCAGCGTCTTTATCTTACACACAGGGCCTTATTGCGGAGGAAACCAGCAGTAAGCTGGCAGAACAAGAGGATGATCCAGAGAAGTTCAGGGATGCTTTGGTAAAGTTTGAGAGTCGGTTCAACTTTCCAGAGGCAGAGAAGCTGGTGACCTTTTATTCCTGCTGCTGTTGGAAAGGACGTGTGCCTCGTCAAGGATGGCTCTACTTAAGCATCAACCACATATGCTTCTACTCCTTTTTCCTGGGAAAGGAATGTAAGTAGCTACTGAGTCTGAATAAATTGTGTAGTTTCTATGTACAGTTTCCTTTAAACTGTACACTGGCAGGAAGACTTGATAAATACCATTACTCTATTAATAGTTGTAGTGCAATTCAACAAGTATGATTTATATTTTTTGTAACAAATATTGGGAATTTGGGGGGGGGGGGGCTGATAAAGTACAATCAGTATATCACAGTAATTCATAACTGTATTTCTCAAAATATATTTTTAACTTCATATTGTTTTGATATTTACACTGTTTGTGGTATGCATTAGCACCTGTGTGCTAATAGGTGCATAGTTCAACAAGGCTGAGGCCTAGGGAACAAATTTAAAGAGTATGCAGACATTCAGCTGTAATCACTACAGCAGTGAGCTTCATGGCTCTTACTGATCCTCCTTTGGCTGTGGGTGGGCAAAGAACAAGGCAGTAATTTTAATAGAAAATGGAGGAAAGGGGTAAGTAAGTAAAAGACAGAGGAACCTAAAAAAGTCCATAGTCACTTTTATTTTTACAACTAATGTGTTATGGATAGTTCAGTATATGTCATATTTATAAATAAAGTAATTAATAGTGCTTCACTACACCATTCACTTCTAGTTAGCAAAAAGGATAAATTGCAACAGCACTAAACTGATAGTAGGGGATGCCTTATTCAGTTCATATACCTTTGTGGCTAGAGTGCTGATGCATAAATAAACTTTGTTAAAGTCAAACAAACAAATTTCACCAGGACAGATGCATCTAAATAGCACTTCTCTCCCCCTTGTTAGTTATAGAACAATCGGTTTCTCAGGGGTAGAGGTTCGGTTTGTTTAAAATTTAACTTTTATTCTAATTATTTAACCCCTTAATGACAGAGGACGTACCAGGTACGTCATAGAAAAAACTCACCTTAACGACAATTGACATACCTGGTACGTCCTCTGTTGTTAGAAGTGCTGGAAGCGATCATGATCGCTTCCAGCTGCTTACAAGGGATTATAGTGATGCCTCAATATTGACTCTGTGGCCCTCTCTGCATCGACCATTGATGGTCATACATTCGTTGGTGGGTGGGAGCAGCTTCTTGGTGGAGAGTTTGATATATGGTCCTTATGCGTTGAATCCAGATCTGTTCTGGCATTGTCGGCGTTGTGGCGGGGGGAGGGGGGGCGTGGTGTGTGTGAGCGCTCGCGCACGCAAAATATGCACGCAAGTTAAAAAAAAAAAAAAAAAAAAAGACTGATGCAGGGGGATCTGCGTTGTTGAGTAAGGGATCTAGGAGGGGGAGTGATGTAGATTATTTAGGGGGGCCAGCTACACTACAGAAAACAAATCTTTCATATATTAACCCTACAAGCTACCTAATTAACCCCTTAACTGCTGGGCATATTACAAGTGTGGTGCGCAGCAGCATTTAACGGCCTTATTATTACCAAAAAGCAACGCCAAAGCCATATATGTCTGCTATTTCTGAACATAGGAGATCCCAGAGAAGCATTTACAACCATGTGTGTTATAATTGCACAAGCTGTTTGTAAATAATTTCAGTGAGAAACCTAAAATTGTGAAAAATGTAAGTTTTTTTTTTTTATTTGATCGTATTTGGCGGTGAAATGGTGGCATGAAATATACCAAAATGGGCCTAGATCAATAATTTGGGTTGTCTACTACACTAAAGCTAAAATTACACCTAAAAGCTCCCTACAAGCTCCTTAATTAACCCCTTCACTGCTGGGCATAATACACGTGTGGTGTGCAGCGGCATTTAGCGGCCTTCTAATTACCAAAAAGCAACGCCAAAGCCATATATGTCTGCTATTTCTGAACAAAGGGGATCTCAGAGACGTATTTACAACCATTTATGACATAATTGCACAAGTTGTTTGTAAATAAATTCAGCGAGAAACCTAAAGTTTGTGAAAAAATTTGTGAGAAAGTGAACAATTTTTTTTATTTGATCGCATTTGGCGGTGAAATGGTGGCATGAAATATACCAAAATGGGCCTAGATCAATACTTTGGGATGTCTTCTAAATAAAAATATATACATGTCAAGGGATATTCAGGGATTCCTGAAAGATATCAGTGTTCCAATGTAACTAGCGCTAATTTTGAAAACAAAGTGGTTTGGAAATAACAAAGTGCTGTATTGAAAAAGTGTGTGTTTTTCAATTTTTTCCTAATATTTTATATTTTTTTATAGTAAATTATAAGATATGATAAAAATAATGGTATCTTTAAAAAGTCCATTTAATGGCGAGAAAAACGGTATATAATATGTGTGGGTGCAGTAAATGAGTAAGAGGAAAATTACAGCTAAACACAAACACTGAAGAAATGTAAAAATAGCCATTGTCATTAAGTTTAAGAAAATTGAAAAATGGTCCTGTCATTAAGGGGTTAAAAAAACAACTAGATTCCTGACATGTCTGATTCCAAAGTATAGGCACTGGAATGATTCTCCAAGATCTAAGTTTTAAAGAAAGTTACACTGAAGTGTAATATCTTGACTTTACTCTATATGTATAGCTGAATATTAATACAGAATCTCAGAGTGAAATCGTCTGAAATCACACTGTTATCATAGCTAATATAAGCTAAATTTATATAATCCATTTGAATACGTGGATAATACTTTGCTTGTATTAGTGGAGACTGTAATATTCTTTATATTCAGTTATTTGATAGTAGATACTTTCTAATTGATATGTTGTATTAGGGAATACAATAAAATTACCAAATAGTATGTTTTGTCTTATGATATGTATGTTTGCATTGAAGGGTGTTTAGTGATATTGGTTTTTTTTTTTAAATCTTATACACAGGCTTTGACCCTCAACTTAGAGATAAATTAATAATTCTCATATGTTGTTACCAATAAAAAAGCTTTTATTGTTTGTTCTTTTATTCATCGCCATGATATGCTTAGGTGCAAACATACAGTGTCTTAATATGCAATGTTTTTTTTATTGTAACTTATTGTTTATACATTTATGTTTTCTTTTTTAGAGAGTATCCAAAGTTTTAAGCACTACTTATATATGGTGCTTGATATTTAAGGTATGGTTACATTAATTACCCAGTGATTCAAACATATATATATATATATATACAATGTAACTTGGTAAGAATATTACCACGTTGTCATAGTGCAGTCCATTCAATATATCTTTATGATTATTGCTCTATGCCAGCTGTCTTGATCTTTTAAACACTGCTGCTATTTGACATATTACTATCGCAGTTGCTGATTGAATAGTCTTCATTTTTGCTGATACGTTTTGTATTTCTGTCAGAATATATAAATATACTAGGATTGGGTATAAGGTTGATAAAGTCTTTGTTGCCGATTGCAGATTCTGTTTATTATTAATATATCTGTTTATCTTCGGCCGTAAAATCGGTAAAATCCTATGTATATCTAGCGTCCAGAAACGCTTAAAGCTTATCCAACAGATTAAATAAGTATAAATAAATAGTCCGAATGCTGTAATTACGGCCCTCTTTTTACCTTGGATCACCTTCAAATTATTTTGCCGCCTAATAACGTTTTTTATTTTAAAAAGGGGTCTTATACTTGGTATATCACTAGGCAAAGTGCAGCAAAGTTTAGGGTTAAGTATTTATATATTTATGGACTAGACTCCCAGCGTTATGTTTACCAGTGCTACATTCTTTAAAATTATTTACAAGTCACATCTAGATGCAAGTTAAAAAATAGTAAGGAGTTGAATAAATTCAATACCCTCCCTTAGTAACCAGTACTTCTTCAGGCTGATCAGCCTGAAGAAACAGTACTGATTACTGAGAAACGCATTGCTTTGTTTTTGCTGTGTCTTTTGCTTTTAATCTTCCAATACTTGGAGGTGGGAACAGCGAGGCGGATCCCCAAGGGTTACGATTATATTACCTATTGCAGAGGGACTGAGTCCTGGTTCGGACAAATAATTAAACACCTAAAACTCTTTGGCCTCTCCTGACCACTACCCCCTCATATTGGCAGTCATAAAGCGAACTTACACTCTCTCAGACTTAGTATCCGGCAGAGAGTACCTCAATAGGAGAGCAAGGGCCAGGAAGACACCACAGACAAGACTTCAGGGTACAGCCTGGAGGACACACCTACACACCGTAAGAATGAATACAAAGCAGCAACCAATTGTTTAAATTACTCTACAATTGGCAAACATAGTCTTAAGGAGTGGGTCAATACAGTGTCGATCAGGCTATTTTGCCATGGACTCAACCATTTATCAGCACGTTAAAAATTAACACTCAGAAAGTTCCAGCAGACCCCCTCTCAGCTCAGGTAATTGGGGATATGACTCAAAGGAAGGGGAAAAGGGAAGGGGAAGTAACCAGCTCAGACAAGCTGAGCCGGAAAGGGAGAGTCTTGAGGGGGTCCCTAGTAAGGTAATGCACAAATTGAACTTTAAGTAGAAACACAATGCAAACAAAACATAATATATATAGGATGATATGGTAACACTGTGTGTGGTATTGGTAACCTGTGCGAACAAACTTTATATAAAACAATAAAATTACACTAGTAAACTCCCGTGGATCCCTATCCTACTCAGGAACTAGGGATATGACCCGAAGGAAGGGGAAAGGGGAAGTGACCAACTCAGACAAACTAAGCAGGAAAGGGAGAGTAGAGAGGGGGGCCCCCAGGAGCAAATGTACAAAGTTAGCTCACAGTACTATCACAATGCAAGCAAATTCTATAAGAAATAATGTGGCAACACTAATATATAAGATATTAAGAGCCTGTAACGGCAAAATAAGAAAGAACAACAATATAACTGCTCTCTTTCTTCAGGGAACGTGGGATGCTTCCTCACTAGAGGGGGAAAAGGAGAATGGAGGTGACCCACCTAGTCACTGCAATAGACATGGTACAATATATGACAATTCACCAGTGCAATGTTAGTCTCAGTAGCTTAAAGGGACAGTATACACTCATTTTCATATAACTGCATGTAATAGACACTACTATAAAGAATAAGATGCACAGATACTGATATAAAAATCCAGTATAAAACTGTTTAAAAACTTACTTAGAAGCTGTCAGTTTGGCTCTGTTGAAAAGGTAGCTGGAAAGCCCACTGCAAGTGGCAAATAAGACACCCCCCCTCCCCCTTCTTTTACATATGAAAAGACCCATTACACAAACAGGAGCAAGCGGGAGAAGGTAGCTGACAGTATTCACATAAAACTTTGGGGCTTGGTTAGGAGTCTGAAAATCAGAGCAATGTTATTTAAAAATAAGCAAAACTATAGATTTATTTAAAAAAAAACTTTATGGGCTATATAAATAGATCATCTACAAAACATTTATGCAAAGAAAAAATGAGTGTATAATGTCCCTTTAAGACCCACAGGCTGTGCCTAATATTCACATGACAAACAATATCAATAATAGAGAAATGCAATTTAAGTTAGGTAAGTGCAGGTAGGTATGCAAAACACACAGCGCTGTCACAATACGATCTTAGTATGTAAAAGGCAGGCTAAAACAGTATTATAGTGTTACACTTTGGGTTAACCCCCCAAAGACAGGCTGGCACAGCAGCAAATAAGTGAGTTCAATTCTTGTCATAAGCTCTGAACTTTTCCTACAGTGTGTTGTGCAGCTTTCTTTGATGCAATTATTGTATCTAGCCAGGCAGGATGGGAATCAGATGAGATGTCCCCTTAGGAGAAACTTCCCCAACCCCTCCTAACACATGAATCTCAGTTCCAGATGAGATTATAGAGGTGGGGTATAGTAAATTTAGAAGGGAGCCCGGACCTGTTAGTGCTCAGAGTAAAACTGTATGCTGTGGGACACCTATAGTCTGAGCCAAATCTCTCCATGCCTAATGCAAGCTTTGTGGCCAAGGACTTATTATCTTGGCCCGTGGGTGGTGTAGAGCTCTCCAGGTTACAAAGTGACAAATAGGAGTGATCGGCCCTCTTTAGAGTTGAAAATGGGCCCAGATCCCAGGGAATGTGGAGTGCCAGCTAATTAAATTGAGGCAACATGGTGTGGAATGTCACTCATTAACTTGGGGCCCCAGTATATGCCTTGCTATGCTACCCTGGAGTTGGTGGAAGTGCTTAAACGCAGGGAGCAGGGGTATCAGGCACCTGTGTGTTATACTGTGGGTGTGCGGGGAAAGATCTTATCCAGATGGCCCACATGGTCTAGCGCTCTCAGTTTCAAGATGACCTAAGTCACCCCAGGTGTAGAAGGCCGGTCAGGGTCAGCCCTCAGAGAAGGGTTTTGTGGAGCTGATAGTGCTGTTCATGCTCTGGAAGTAGCGTTGGAGCCCCTGAATGCCCGGATCACTTATCCTGTGCTTGCAGGCCCTAGGCCCAAGATAGCGGCTGTTCGCGCCACTCTGGTACTCCACTCTGACTTCAAGTTGCGGCAGACACTGAAACCTCCTGGACTTTGTGGACCCCCTACCGATGATGACGTCTGTTTCAGGTAGCCAAACCAGTCCTCTTTGGGCCCCCTAAGGACTCAATCAGCTGCACCGCATAAGGGCCTTGAGATGGCTGTAGCCTGGCCTCCCGCCTCGTATTAAACCCTCCTGGGGCACTTTCTGGTATGGCCGTAGCTGCTCCGGAGCGGAGCCCCGACCCTCCGGATCAGCAATACTGAGCAACAGCGGGTGGCGGGAGGCAGCGATCCTTGGATAGGTACACCTCAGGGTATCACACCTCCCTCTGTATATTGGAAGCCGGCACTTAGTCCCAGGAGGGGGCACTCCACAGAGGTGCGAGTCTTAGGAAGGAGGTACGCGTAGGTTGTTCATTCTCCGGAGCGGAGCTCCTATCCTCCGGAGAGCGGCATCCCCCGCGATCACTTCCACCAGTGCCTCGCTATTAGTTGTCACAAAAGGCCGCCCCAGGATCCAGGTCTGATCCTTAGGTGATAGATCTCACAATCTGGTCCAATAACCTTCCGGCGTTCGATGGCTAAGTTGGCAATCAAATTATGAGTCGTATAAATGGGAATAAACTAAATTAAGTAGTTAGTTTAGTGCACATTGAGCAGAGCCTCCCTAGAACACGTCCATTCAGTATGGCGGTTAGATCCGCCCCCACCTCATGGGAAATTTTGTCACAAACCTTCCATAGTGGTTGCAGGGGCTTGTTTTTTGACTCATCTTATGGATCTACAATATGTTTCTTGACATGTAAAATTTTTGGAAATGTTGTAAAGGTAGTAACACACAAACACAGAAAAACACAGACACACTCATACACTGAAGCACACACTAGTACATAAGGATTCACATATAGACACTCTAGCAGACACGCAAAGAAACACACTCAGACACCCACACAGACACTCATCACTTGTTTACATTGACCTGACATTTAATGAGGTATACTACAGTTTTGTCATAAAAGGAGATTTAAAAGACAAAATATGGAGTTCTGATTATCTTTTTGTCAAGGAAGATGCCAACTAAATGATAACAGCATGCAGTAGCTGAAAGTAAGTGCCCTGAACTGCCTAAACAATAAATTTAAAGGTTAAATGGTGGATTGGTGACTTCCGGAAAGGTCTCATTAGTCTCAAAGTCTGGATTTTTTTTTTTTTTTACATAATCCGTAGTAAGGTCAAATGTCCTAAAAAAGAACAGACAATGGACACACACACACACAAACACAAACTTGCACATACACCCAAGGAAACACCCACAGAGTCAGCCTCAGAAAACACACAAAGACATACACACACAGAGAGACACTCACATAAAACACACAAAGACATACATACACAAACATCCTCACTGAGACATCCCATCTACAGAAAACACACATCCACACACACGCACAAACTCTTACAGAGACACCCACAGAAAATGCACAAAGACATACATAAACACACACACACACATATTATGCTGCCATCAACCCACCCCAAGTGCTAACTATTAACCCACTATGCGACCATCAACCCAACACAAGTGCTTACTATTAACCCTCTATTCTGCCCTAAAAAAAATCTAAGTGAAAAAAAAAAAATTAAAGTGAAGAAATCTAAGTTAAAAAAATTACAAAACCCTAAAACGAAAAACCCAAACTAAATCTAACTTTACTTTACCCCTAACATGCCCTCTTAACTAAACCACCCCTCTAAAGTAACCTCACTAAGTTACACAAAATAAAAAAACTACATTATCCAAAAAACATTATACCTAACACTAAACTGCATTCCCCATAAAATTAAAAAGCCCCTTTTGGAGGGCATTTCCATCAGCTCTTTTGTAAAAAAAAAAAAAGTTACAAAGCCCCCACTTTACATTAAAGGAACCACCCAATAAAAAAAATCTAAAATAAAAAAAAAAAAGTGGATGGTGCTATCTCTATGCTTGCTAAACATACTACTATACCTCTTGAGGATAGTTCTTCGTTCAGAGAGACGGTGGATAAGAAAATGGAAACCTTTTTGTGAAAGATGTTTCAACATACAGGATTTTTGTTTCAACTGGCGACTGCAGTTGCCGGAGTGGCTACCTACTGGTGCAATTCTTTGTAGGAACTCATTGAGGTGGAGTCTCCCCTCGACGATATTCAAGACAGAATTAAAGCTCTGAGAATTGCTAATTCTTTTTTTTTTTTTAAATATTATTTTTATTGAACATTTTCAGTGACAATAATATGCATAAAGACATCAAGATTAGTCAAATCACAGGTGGCTTCTAGCCATAAATATATGCATATAACATAGGTACTTAATAACTTAAAATGCAATACAATAACAATAAAGAAAAAGAGTAAACAAAAAGATAATGAAGGAGAAAAAGAAGAAATTTAGAAGAGAAAAGGATATAATAGTAAGAAGAGAGTAGCCATCTTTATCAAAGTGATAGTACTGGTTTGTTTTGTTTTGCCAGTCAAGATTATAAAGAGCTGGAGAGGAGGGGGGGGGGGGGGATAGTGCTATGGTCGAAGTGGGTTTATGGTTTCCCAGTAGAATTTGACGTCACCAAAGAGGTTCAGCTTATTGTTTTTGAAGTAATAATATTCCTCTAATTGTATAAGCTCCCGAGTTCGTGTTTTCCATGTTTCAACAGTGGGTATAATATTAGTTTTCCAGTTTCTAGCAATTAGAGATTTTGCTCCATTTAAGCAAATCTGGAGGAGATGTGACCTCGGCTTGCAAGAATGTTTAGGTTTGTCGTTAAATAGCACCAACGGGGGTGTGAGTTTAAATGAGGCGTCAAATAAGGGAGAAAGTATCTGCTGCAAGGCGTTCCAGAAAGGCTGCAATCCAGGTCAAGACCACCATATATGTGTCATATTACCAATTGTGCCGCAGCCCCTCCAGCACATGGGGGATGACTCAAGGTTTATATATTTTAGCTGTTCTGGTGTGAGGTACCACCTGGAGATGATTTTATAGTTCATCTCCAGAATTTGAGTAGATGTGGATGATTTATGGGTGTATAAGTATAACCGATCCCACTGTTCTGCAGGAATTTGTAGGCCAAGTTCTTTGGACCAGTTCTGTGTGTATATGGGCAGATGTTTGTGTAGGCAAGTGTCTATAAGTCTCCTGGGGTAATGTTAGTGTTCCCATCAGAGCTTTCCCATATCTGCATAGTGATTCAAAGCTTGTAAGAGGGCGTATAAGAGATTGTTTGTGTGGAGAGGTAGCTATGAGATGTTTTAGCTGGGAGTATTTAAGCCAATGGGTGAAGGTGCCATTTAGAATACTTGATAGTTCATGAGCAGGCTTCAATTCCCTCAAACGAAGAAACTCACATACAGGAGAAGAGAAACCCAGATCTGTAAGCTGGGTATTCCCTGTGGATGCATGCTCCTTTATAATTCTGTATTCTGAAAAATTGGTGACATAGGTGAGAAGGGGGATGAAATCCCTGGCATGCGTTGTAGTAAATTGTCCCATGAGTGAAAGATGTGTCTATACAGGGGTGAAAGCTTGGCAACAAGCGGTCTGCAAGATGCTGGTAACCAACATAAAGGACCAATTTGCGGAGTCTGAAGGATTAAGGAGTCCAGAGATAACCACGCTTTGTCATAATGCTCTAAGTGCCAGTCTAAGACTCGCTTGGTAATATCTTGCTATACAGAGAACCCCCAAACCACCTTGTTGTTTTGCACGATAAAGGCTCTGTCTTGCTACTCTGGGTTTTCCACCGCCCCATATAAATTTACAGAGGATTTATTGAAGTTGTTATATAAATGTTTGTGGGAGGTTAATAGGGACCGTTTGCATCGTATAAAGAATGCGGGGTAAAATAGACATTTTGACCACTAGTATTCTACCCCACCATGAAAAAGGTTTTAACTGCTATTTTTGACAATCTGATTGAATTCGCTTAAGTAGTGGAATGTAATTAGTGCTGAAAAGCAAGCCAATCTTAGGGGTTAGACGAATGCCCAGGTATTGTATATGATCTTTGCACAATTGGTATGGGCAAATCATGGAGAGCGCCTTAAACTGTTTCGTATTCATATTAATGTTTAGAATATTAGATTTTTGATTATTAATGTGGAATTGGGATAACTTGACGAATTTGCGGAATTCCTGTAGAAGGTGTGGGATTGAAATGGAGGGGTCAGTCAGGGTTAACAAAACGTCATCTGCATACAGACTAATTTTATATTCATTGGGACCTATTGCTATGCCCCTAATGTCTTTGTTACACCTAATGTGTGCCGCCAGCGGTTCGATAGCTATCGCAAAGCGTAGCGGGGAAAGGGGGCATCCCTGTCGGGTCCCATTGTTAATTTGAAAGGAGTCTGAAAGAGTGCTGTTCACCTTTATCTTAGCTGATGGATCACTATATAGGCTAAAAATTCTGTTGATAATTACTTTCCCGAAACCAAATCCCACCAGGGCCGATTTCAGATATGACCAGTTAAGTCTGTCAAATGCTTTTTCCGCGTCGGTAGAGACCAGGACCAATTCAGTATTTGTCAAGGACGCGTGATCTATTAGATGCAATGTTCTGATAGTGTTGTCTCTGTCCGCCCAACGCGGAATAAAGCCTGTCTAGTCAACGTGGATGATTTGTGGCAAAAACGTATTAATTCTATAAGAAAGAATTTTAGCGAAAAATATTTTGGACTTAACTTTGTCGACCTAACTTTTAAGACCATTAACAGTTTCGCCTAACGGCCACTATGTGTATATAACATTAAACATTGAGGAAAAAACTATTCAGCACATAAACATGGACAAATGTTCATTCTAAACAAAACATGTCAGGTATCCTTATAGATGTTCGAGACTAAAACCCTGGAAATGTAAATCACAATTGGAAATACAAAACCTCCGTTTCTACAGGTCCCTGGAGATGAGCTAATGTGGTAGGCCAGTAAAAAGAGTTCAAGTAGATGTTGGTGGAGGAGGCACAGATTTCTGCGGGGAGTCGTTGTTCCTGTTCCTTTTTCTGTTGACCCTTGTCCAGCTTTGTCTTTGTGGCTTAGGGTGTATGGTGTTTAAGGTGACATCTTGGGGCAAATTATCATTCAGCTTTGGAAGAGCAGGTGGTGGAATGTTAAGTCCTTTACAAAAAGAGTCTAAGTCTTCTGCTGATCTATCAATGAAGGTTTGAGATCCTCTGATGACCTTAAGGCTGAAGGGGAAACCCCATCTATATGGGATCCCCAAGGCTTGAAGATGCTGAGTGAGGTACCTGGCCTCTCTTCGTCTGGTGAGAGTTATGGGGCTTAGATCCGCATAAACTTGAATTTGGGAGCCCTCGATAGATATGGACTGTGTCTTTCTTGCTGCATTGTATATTTTTTCTTTATCCTTATAGAGCTGAAATTTTAGGATTACATCTCTAGGTGGATCAGTATCCTTAAGCTGGGGACGACAGGCTCGATGAGCTCTATCAAGTGGCATATTTAGTAGTGATTCAGTGTCAGATAGGTGTGTAAAGAGTCTTTGCAGATAATCATCTAATTGTTGGGGGAGAATGCATTCTGGGATACCCTGGATGCGGAGATTATGACGTCTGCCCCTGTTGTCAAGGTCTTCTATATGGGTCTGAAGGTCATCAATGGTGGCACTTTGTTGTTGTAGCTGTCTGGCCATACCCTCAAACTCATTGTTAATATAATCTGACCACTATTCTAGGTATTCAACTCTGTTGCCTAGTTCATTTATATCGTTTCTCACCTCTTTTAATCCCTCTTTGATAAGTTGACTGACGTGTGTCATGAGAGCTGCAAAGTCATCTTTAGTAGGTAGAGAGTCCAGATCCACTCTAGTTAGGGGTCTGGGAGATGAGTTTTGTAAGGTTTGTGACTCTGAGTCATCTGAGTCACTTCCTTCATCCTGTGTGCCCAGGCTAATGGACGACGTGGTCTCAATTGGTTTGAATTTTTTTTTCATTGCTAGATTGGAGTTTTGTAAACTCTTAGGATACTTAGGGCCTTTACCCGCTTTAGGCGCTTTCCTAGCTGATATTGTGGAAGACTTAGTTGCCTTATGTCGTCGCCTTCTCTAACTGTATATGTCAGGTGTTTATTTGTAAATGGCGTCTGGAGTATCAGGAAGGAGATTCAGTGCTTTTAAGAGTATTTGTTATGAAAACGATCTGCCAATCCTCTTCTCTTTAAAGCTGATCTATTGATGATTAGAACTTAGTGCATTAGAGTCTATTAAAGGTATCTATATTATGATATTGTTTGTCCCAATCTTCAGCTAGATGCAGGAGTGCTTGCTTACATCCGCTGGGCGTATCTGGCAAATATAGCCCTCTAAATAAAATGCCCTCCGGTGTCTCCCATGAGTAATTATTTGCTTTTTAGAGAGCTGTATAGGGCTAGAGCTGCGTGCAGAAGCTGCTGTATCAAGGCCCCGGCTGTACAGACCTGTATTCTGTGATGCGCCGTTGATCCGGAAGGCCTCAGCTGACTCCTAAGTTATGTGGCGCAGCTCTAATACACGGTGTCTACTCATCCGTGTTTAAGTCCGTTCTGTTGCTCAGCTTGAGTCGGGTCCGCTTTCAGTAGATGCTAGAAGGATTCCACTGCATTAGACGTGATCTCTGTAGTCTGGTGTCTCCTATTTGAGGCTGATTGCTGCCTTATATAAAACGGAGCTCCCTCCAACACGGCTATCATGCTGGGCTGTTAACTCCGCCCCCTCGAGAATTGCTAATTCTTTTATCTGTGATGTGAGCATGCTAATTATTCACCTAAATGCAAAGGCCTCTGGCTTCGCGGTCCTAGCCCGCCGGGCTCTGAGAGTGTCATTAATACTCTTATACAAGCTCGTAAACCAGTTACTCGGCGTATATACCAAAAGGTGTGGAGGACCTACTTATTCTGGTGTTAAGAGTGTGGTTTTTCCTGGCACATAGTTAAGGTTGCCAGGATCTTATCTTTTCTCCAGGATGGGCTGGAGAAGGGCTTTTCTGCTAGTTCCCTGAGGGGACAGATTTCGGCCCTGACGGTTTTATTGCATAAGAGACTGGCTGAGCTTCCAGACATGCAGTCCTTTGTTAAGGCTCTGGTTAGGATCAGACCTGTGTTTAGATCTGGGGCTCCTCCTTGGAGCCTAAATCTTGTTATTCAGGTTTTGCAACAGGTTCCGTTTGAGCCTCTGCATTCCGTTAACATTAAATTGTTAATTTGGAAGGTTCTCTTTTTATTGGCTATTGCCTCTGAGCACAGAGTTTCTGAGTTCTATGCTTTGCAATGTGAGCCCCCTTATCTAATTTTTCATGCTGATAAGGCAGTTTTACGTACTAAATTTAGGTTTTCTTCCTACGGTTGTGTCAGATCGCAACATCAATCAGGAGATTATGGTTCCTTCCTTGTGTCCTAATCCTTCATCTAAGGAACGCTTACTTCACAATTTTGATGTGGTTCACGCCTTAAAGTTCTATCTTCAGGCTACTAAGGAGTTTAGACAATCCTCCTCTTTGTTTGTTGTCTATTCAGGGAAACGTAAGGGGCAGTATTCTACTTCGACTTCCCTATCTTTTTGGTTAAGGAGTGTCATCCGCTTAGCTTACGAGACAGAGGGACATCGTCCTGAGAGGATAATGGCTCATTCCACTAGAGCAGTGGCTTCCTCTTGGGCCTTTAAGAACGAGGCCTCTATGGATCAGATTTGTAAGGCGGCTACCTGGTCCTCCTTACATACTTTTTCAAAATTTTACAAGTTTGATGTTTTTGCTTCGGCTGAAGCAGCTTTCGGGAGAAAAGTTTTGTAGGCTGTGGTGCCCTTTTTTTTTTCTCTCCCGTTATTCATTCAGTCTCCTCTGGAGCTTGGGTATAGTTTTCCAAACAGTAAGGAATGAAGCCGTGGACTCTCCCTATCTTAGGAAGGAGAACATAATTTATGCTTACCAGATAAATTCCTTTTCTTCCGGATAAGGAGAGTCCATGGCCTCCGCCCATTTTTTCTTATCTATAGGCAGTCCCTATTATTTATTTTATTCTTCTGGCACCATTTATACCCTAATGTTTCTCCTACTTTTCCTTGTTCCCTTGGCAGAATGACTGGGGTAATGAGGAAGTGTGAGGGATATTTAAGTCTTTGGGTGGGGTGTCTTTGCCTCCTCCTGGTGGCCATGTGTTGTATTTCCCAGCAGTAAGGAATGAAGCCGTGGACTCTCCCTACCCGGAAGGAAAGGAATTTATCTGGTAAGCATACATTTTTTTCCCTGCATTTCGGCTTTCAGGTTAACTCATGTCAGGTTAGTGCACATATGCCTCTAGTACTCACACATCAGGTTTTTGGCATGCTTATCTACCTTTCAACAGCTTAGTGTTCGTGCGTTTCCTCCTATTCTGCTTAGAGCTATCCAGGCTTTTGGGTGTGTAGTCTACTTGTCTCCTGCTTTGTTTTTGTTTCAGCTTAGCACGTCATAGTCCTGTAAGTGTTATTAGCTTGTTTTGGAGGGGGTATGTTTCCATTCCTCAAGAGCTTTTGTAAGGGTATAGAATTATTTATGCTATAATGGAGCTTTCTGATTGTTTCCCACAGTCTACGTTAGAAGCTGGTTCCTCTGAACACTTTCCTACCAATGTTAAGTGTGTATATTGTAAAAAGCTGAAGTATCTCTTGCAGATTATTAATGTGACCTATGTTTAAAAATGTTAAAGGGACACTGAACCCAAATTTTTTCTTTCGTGATTCAGATAGAGCATGACATTTTAAGCAAGTTTCTAATTTACTCCTGTTATCAATTTTTCTTCGTTCTCTTGCTATCTTTATTTAAAAAAGAAGGCATCTAAGCTTTTTTGTTTGGTTCAGCACTATTGACAGCACTTTTTATTGGTGGATGAATTTATTCACCAATCAGAAAGGACAACCCAGGTTGTTCACCAAAAATGGGCCGGCATCTAAACTTACATTTTTGCATTTCAAATAAAGATACCAAGAGAATGAAGTAAATTTGATAATAGGAGTAAATTAGAAAGTTGCTTAAAATGTCATGCTCTATCTGAATCACAAAATAAAACATTTGGGTTTAGTGTCCCTTTAATGCTTTCTGATCAACATAATACTGCTTCTATGGGTATTACTGCTTTTTCCGTTTGTTCCTTACAGGGGAGCTCTGGATTTTTCCAAATCAAATCTATTCTTTCTGAAATGTTGGCAGCTCTCCAGCCTTCAAATAAACGTTAAAGGGGGCGGTTCAGGATTTACCTTCTACTAGTGAAATGCCTTCTGAAGCTAGGAATAATTTTGTTGTGTCTTCAGAAGGAGGAGTTTCTCTGGTGATTTAGAATCTGCTTCTGATGTTGAACCTCATTAATCCTTTTTTTTTTTTTAACACATTTCTTTCCCTTTTTAAAAGAGGCTTTTCTTTCTTTAGGCGTTACCGACTCTAAGGGTTCTGAGGATAAACCTTTTAACCGTTTAGATTCAATACTACTATCCTATACTTCTTTTAAGAGCCTTTTAGATAGGAAGTTAGAACCCTTTCAAAGAAGGGCCTTTCTGTAAGCAGGTTATTTGTTTAGGCCAGTTATCTCTATTGTGGATGTTGCTGTTGCTTCTTCTTACTGGTTAACTAGTCTTTCAGAGCAGTTTTCAAATGATTCTGCTAGTGAATATTTTTTTAACCTTTTAAGTTTGCTTAAAAATGCTAGTTCCTTTGTGATGCTGTATTTGACATTAAAATTAATGTTAAACATGTCTTTGCCAGTTCTTTCTAGAATAACTTTAATGGCTTAAGTCCTGGTCTGCTGATATGGTTTCTAAATCCACAATGTTATCTCTTTAGTTTTTTCCCAGGGAAAGAAATTGTTTGGTTCTGATTTTGATTCTATAATTTTTACTGTAGGTAAATGGGCTTTTCTTCCTCAGGACAAAAAATCCAAGGCAAAATCTAAAGCCTTTAATGGTATATGTTCCTTTCTTCAGAACAAGAAACAGAAAGTTGATTCCTCCTCTCAGAAGCAAAGCACATCTGGCCCAGTCTGGAGGCCTAGTGCAAATTGCAAGAGATCTAAACAAGCCAAAAAGTTCACCCCTACTTCAAAGTCTGCATGAAGGTGTGGCCCACGATCCAGAGGCTCTGGTAGGGGGCAGGTAAGGCCTTTTTCAGGAAGCTTGGTTTCAGTCTGTTCCAGATCCCTGTGTTCTTAATGTAATTTCCCACAGTTATTGGACAGGTTTCAGAACAAGGCCTCTGTCCAGTGTTCTAAGAAATATCTTAAAGACCCAAACCCTTTTTTAGTGCTTTCCGACCAGTTTTGGATCTAAAAGCTCTGAACAAGTTTTTCAGACTCCCTACTTTCAAAATGGAAACTATTTAGACTATTCTGCTTTTTTGTTCAGAAAGTTCAGTTTTGTAGAAAATAGATTTAAAGGATGCTTATCTTTAGCTTTGTATGCTTAGTCAGTGGTGCAGGAATCATGCTCGGCTATCTCAAAAGATTTTTCTGGATCACAGTATCATCAGTTCATTATTTATGGGGCTTCTTTTGCTCGTCCTACCTGGACTGTGATCACTACAGATTCAAGTCTTTCAATTTAGTTTGCTGTTTGGGGATCTCTGAGAGGACAAGGGGTATTTTCAGGGCTCTTTAGTCTTGGCCTCTATTGAAAGGGTGTTTCATCTCCACTTTCAATCAGACAATGTCACAGCAGTGAATTGTATCAATCATTAGTGGGGAACCCACAGTTCCCTAGCAATGAGGAATGTTCCTTTAAATTCTGTCATTTTCAGAAGTCCATTCCTGTCTAGTCTCTGCAGTTTATTTTCCAGGAGTCTCTGCATCCAGGAGAATGGTCTCTTCAACAGGAGTTAAACCAGATTGTGGATCTTTGGGGTCTCCCAGATCTAATGGCTTCTGATGTGAACAACAAGCTTCCCAGCTACTTTGGGAGGTCCAGGGACCCTCAGGCGGAGTTTGTGGATGCTCTAGTAGCTTGTTGTTACTTTCAGCTTGCTTATCTGTGTCCTCCTCTGGTTCTTCTTCCCAGAGTGATTTTCAAGATAAGGCTAGAGAAATCATCAGTAATCCTAATTGTTCAGCTTGGCCTCACATAAATTCCGCACTTTGTCTCATTATTCTTGGACTCCATAGCTTGGATATTAGTTCCCAGGATTAATGGATCTTGGACTCTCACCACCTGTATAAAAGAAAAAATTTATGCTTACCTGATTAATTTTTTTTCAGGGAAGTTAAGAGTCTACGATACCCCACCCTTTTTTTTTATTTTTTTTTTTATTGTGTGTGTTTTTTTTTTTGTTTTTTGTGTGTATTTTTTTTTTTTTTTTTTTAACGCACATCTATTGTTCCCTTTTATTTTGTGCTCTTATTTATTTTCCTACCTTGTTTTGAATGGCTATACGTTAGACTGAGGTACCTGTGAGGTGGGAGGGATTTTATAGAGCTCTTGGGGTTTGGGAATCTTTACCTCCTTCTAGTGATAGAGAAGAGTAATTCCCAGGAGTAATGGACTACACCACCATGAAATAAATTAATTTATCAGGCAAGAATAAATGATGTTATCAGAAGATCTAGACAAGCCTTGTAAGTCCCTTACTGGAAATATTACAGTAAATATGTGATACTCAATAAATAAATCATAGATGTAATATGTTAAAAATTGACCACTGTGGGGGGGCGGAGCAGTCGCATGAAGAAATTGCTCCCGCTATTATAGTTTCAAATGCCACCTTTCACCATGATCTATCGATTATTTTGGCAAGAGCAGATATCAAAATACTAAGGGGAAGACTAAGTACACTATGAGACTGATTTTGATGAGCTGATATGTCAAATTATTTAGCCTACTACTGAATACTCCCATTCCTTCCGGTGACCCAAAGCTTGGCAGTAACCTTCGTGCTATTGAGGTATATATATTTGTGGATATGGAGGACGGCAATTTATATAATCACAAGCTTTTGCTGGACTTTGATTTAAAGATGTCCGAAAGATTTGGGAGCCCCATGGGTGCACTGAGGGATATGCGCATATAGACGGCCATTACTACACAGGAAATATCAGCTAAGGCCGTAGAGCAGCAGGGGGAAGGCTCAATAGGTACAAACAGTCACACGGAAGGAGGAGTACTTATCCGCATACTGAGACATACGTCAGCCAGTCTCGTACACACTACCTCCTCTCTGGCTGTGTTCGGCACCGAGTGGGAGGCAGATGGCTTCAGCACCTGGGCAGTCATGGCATTTGCGTACACTGAGGCATCTGGAGGATTTGTTTCAGGTCCCTTGGGCATGTCAGAACCTGAGCGGTGTGTGTGTAACCCTGCAAAAGTCTGCAATCAAGATCTTAATGTCCTTTACCACAGACTTATCAGGCTCATAAGAGGTGAAGCATTGTTAACTTGGGGAGCAGAGGGAGAGCAGCACCTCTACAGCTACCCCGCTGGTCTGCAGTTTACCATGGTCGGACTTAAATTGCAAGATCAGAATTCACCAGGCACGACAGTTTACTCTTTACACTGACCTATGCAGCATTCCCCTCGAGACCTCCCTCCAGGACTGGCGGTTAACGCTCCACAAGATCTGATATCTCCTCACTGCGTCTGGAAGTCGAAGTGAGCCAACACAAGCCAGGCAGCTACCCTAGAGAGGTGCTGGCTGAAACATATGAACTGGTAGAAGTGTATTGCGGAGTATCTGGTCACCTATTAGCAACGGACTTACCAGTTTGAACACAAGTTAGCATTAAATCTTCTATTGAAACCACTCTATAAACCTACTACTTTTTATGTCTGTTGCTACGCCATAGTTGGTATAACTGGGTTCTCTATGATACTATGGTTTTCGCTACATAGCATGTTAGTCCATATAGATATTTGCAATTTTGCATTAGCATTTTACATATGTGTCTTTATATTTTGAATTCTTAATCTTGGTCTACACTTTTTATACAAGGGGAGACCTATTAAATTTGATTAAGCATTTAGACAGCATAGGATTATAGCACAGGCAGATTGCCATTTAAGCTTTTATTACTAGCTGCTTATATAACTAGTTACAGTAAGGTGATTAGATTAATATGTCAGTATCGCAACTATTTATACATACTACAAGTATTGAGTCACGTGCTAGCTTGGTATCTGTGATCTTTTATAGGTATGAGTTTATTATTATGCTTTAGATCTAGTATTGCTCACCCTCTTCTTGAGTACAGCTTTAGGGTTCGCTGGACTTCCATGTTTTTTTGTGTGTTATTTTTAATATAATTTTTATTAACGGTTTCAGAAATACAGCAGTAAATCATACATTATATAATTATACAATGTGTAAACCATGGTGAATCCATGACAAGGCCAATTCCGTCACAGCAAAGGGTAAAAGGTAGTGTAGTGACATTTGTCTGGCATTATAATCTGCGTCAGTATATGAGGTTACACTATATCAACAAAAACACTGCATATGAAATTTAATATATGAAAAGAATATCTAGTTTAGAAAAGGGAAAAGAGAAGAGCTAAAGAGTAAGATAGAGGAGAGAAAGGGAAAAAAAGAGAGGGGGAGAGGGAGGGAAGAGAACAAAAAAAGGGGGGGAGGGTAATTGGAAGGGGGAAGGGCAAATTGCCCTACGGGCTAGGCCACACGGGTCTAGATGCAGGATGAGCTATCTAAGTTGGGTAAGTATGTGTTTGTAATTTCGTGGGAGAAATGTGTAGTCGGGGAGATTTCAGTCTGCTGGTAAGTCCCCAGTCCGAGCATGAGTGTCTGGTGCTTTTACCTGTTTATGTCTGTCCCATATTTCCAGCAAAAGGTGGTATGTATCTAGTTTGTCTGCTTTCATGAAATGGTATCTCTCTAGGGTGAGAAGATCATCCATCTGAGCATGCCAGTCATTTATTGTTGGAGGTGTCAATGATTTCCAATGGATAGGAATACGTTTTTTTGCTCCATTGATCATCATCAAGAGAAGAGATCTTGTAGCTTTGTTTTGAATCTTTGGTATGCCCAAGAATAGCAGTGTGTTCATTTTTGGAGTTAGGCCAGTTTCTGTTATGTCTGACATTGCTGCAAATATGACCTCCCAATAAGCTGTGATGGCTGGACAAGTCCACCAGATATGATACATTGTTCCCTCTTGGCCGCACCCCTTCCAGCATAAGTTTGTGATTAAGGGGTTAGTTTTATGTAGCCGGGCAGGGGTAAGGTACCACCTGCTCAGGAGTTTTGGACTTCCATGTTTTATATAAATATGTAACTCCTCTTATGCTTTTACTTATTATAATTATACTACTTAATGTAGGTTCAGCCCACCCAGATCTCCTCATATAAGGAAGTCCTACTTACTAGACCACTTACTTTCTGATTGGGGATAACTATGCTACCCTCTTAGATGGAGGGCTCTCCTCACTTCTTATCGCCTGGGTATAATGCCCATACTAGGGTGGTAGGGTTCAATTTACCAATGCTTGCAGAGGGCTATATTCTTATACTTATATTTCACTACTAGGGTAGCTAGAACCTAGACCTAGGATTATAGATATCACAGTATTTTATTATTGCACAAGTATGTTTAGTCTATTTATTTACTATGTGACTTCTCACATATTCCTGCACATACTATCAACTGGCCTTGTATATACCAAGCAATAATTCAGATGACTGTGTAATGACGTTATATAGTGCATATTGAGATTCATAATAGATGGTTTTGTATATCCTTTGTAATCCTACGTTTATATAAGGGGACTTTACTAAATACTTGTTTTCCCTGTTATCTTACCTTTCACCTGCCTAATGAAGAACCCAAGAGAGTGCTATTTATATATAGGGCTAATTTATACTATGCTGTTTTCTGTATGTCATACTACTTCCTCCCTCCATACACCGTAATTGTGAAGACATAAGTATATTATAGGGTGTCTATCTTTGTATATTTATTCACTACACTATCCCAAGGTCTAAGTAATGTAATGTTTATAACATATGTACCCTTTATTTTCTGTGATATTATGGATATAGGGGATCGACATAAGTTAGTTATATCATGTTATCTGAGGTCTAACCGTGACAATTAGTGATACTAAGCAGTTGATATGATTCTATTTATATATTTACGACATCCATGTTTTCTGCTATTAAATTTTGTACCATAACTCTGTGCCATCCCAGAAAAGCTATAACCCCCCCCCCCCCCCCCCCAGTAAGAAAACACTTCAACATTATGTCACACGGTTTTTATTTTACTGGTTCACAGTTATATATTTGGTGAATGTGACTTAATTTCACTTAAGCTTACCCGCTGTTTCTTATTAACCACTATAAAGCCCAAAAAGGGCTGCTAATCTGACTACCATATGTCCTTCAGTTTTTGCGACCAAATGGCCCATAAGTGGCCATCCAATTAGTCAGCCAATTAAGCTAAGCTATACTATTATAAAATAGAGGTTTGGAAAGCCTACATACTGTTATTCCTTGTTATATTTATCTCTTTTCCTACAAATATCAATGTTTCATGTACAGTGGTATATACACTGTATGTCCTTGATGTTGCAAGGCGATCACTGTATTTTATTTATATTGCAAAACCTCAATAAAAAAAAATATTATTAAAAAAGTAAATAAATTGACCACTGTAACATGATCAGTAAATGTCGGGTATAATTGGAAGTGCTTAGCTCATAGTCTATAAAAGTCATAAAACCTTAAATGGAAAGCAATCTCTTATTTTAGTACTCTGTATACTAAATATACTTTTGTTGCAAAGCTACATATAGGTGGTGCTGGCTGTGTGATCCATCTGTTAATGTGCTTAGGGATAGCAAATACCCTTCTGGCAAGGATTAATTAGAGTGGAAATACATAACTTGCTTACGTTTTTAAGATGCTAGGGAGAATGCGGCCAGTTTTGGGTGCACTCATGTAAAAGGATAAATATGAGTTGCTTGTCTTACAGTTGCCTAACATTTAGGCTGCACAAACTGCAAACCATGGTTTGTATGTAGCAGTAAAGGCTAAAAAGAGTTCACTTGTTTACTATACTGCACATTAAAATGGTATAATGTATAAAACCTGGTAGATTAAATCTAGTTTTTTAGATAACTGTCTTAACTATTGAAAAATGTCATATTCGTAACTGCTTTAGATTATAGATTTGCATTTAAAGACAGAATAGATTTGTTCACTCTCTCCCTTCCATGTATCTGTTGTGGTCAATAAACAGAATATCGGTAAGTAGGGAAATAATAGCTTTATCTGTTAAGTCAGAGGGACTCAAAGCACTTTATAAAAGATAAAAATAATGCAATATAAATATGTACTATGCCTGCCTACAAAGAGAATATGCTACTCTTTCTTTGGGCTATAGTATACACAAGTAATGCCGTAATTCATCATTTAATTATAATGTGTGATGCAGAAGCAGATTATATTTTGGAATTTAACTTTTAAACAAAAATGCCATTCACATTTAAATTCAAAATTCTCACCCTGACCTACAAAGCCCTCACCAATGCTGCCCCACCCTACCTGTCCTCACTCATCAACAAATATACTCCTGCCCGTCCCCTAAGATCCAACAACGACCTGCTTCTTGCATCCTCTACCATCACCTCTTCTCATTCTAGACTACAGGACTTCTCTCGTGCGGCACCAACCCTCTGGAACGCACTTCCTCGAGATGGAAGACTTGCCCCTAACCTCTCCTCCTTTAAACGTTCCCTAAAGACCTTTCTGTTCAGGGAAGCTTATCACCCGACTTATTAACAAACTAACCAATTAACTAACAGTTGCCCTCTATCTCCTCACTAATATCATTCTCACCTCTGCAGTCCCCACCTCCTGTTTCCAATCCTCCTACCCATCTAGATTGTAAGTTCCCACGGGAACAGGGCCCTCAATTCCCCCTGTATTTGTCTGTAAAATTTTGTGTCTTATCGTATTGTTTCTCCACTGTACTGTTATCCTTGTACCCATGGGCAGCGCTGCGGAATCTGTTGGCGCTTTATAAATAAAGAATAATAATAATAATAATAATTTATAAATGAAAATCATGGAAATTGTCAGGGGTGCCTAAACTTTTGCATACGACTGTATATATATGTTCTAATCTATCCTCACCGAGAATAGACTCTGCACTCACTGGATTTTCAAAATTTAGTTTTTTAATAAATCAGATTGCAAAATATCCTCCAACATTTTGGTACCAGACTGGTACCTTTCTCAATGGGTATTCACAGTGTCTTAAGCGGTACCACTAGTTAAATCAACAGAGGCTAAGAAAGTCTCTCCCCAATCTGCCGTCCTGGGCAGGGGCTTTGTTGGCCTAGGCCAGTGATGGCTAACCTTGGCACCCTAGATGTTTTGAAACTAAATTCTCCATGATGCTTAGACACTCTGCAGTCTAGTTGAGCATCATGGGAAATGTAGTTCCAAAACATCAGGGGTGCCAAGGTTAGCCATCAATGGCCTAGGCCAAAATAAGGCCCTGGTCCAGCCTTATCATTTAAGAGGCAACACTGAGTTTTTTTTTCCTGATAGTAAGTTTCATACATTTTAGAAATACTCTGAATGCACATGCTTACTTCAAACGAGCAATTTTAAACAACTCTCCAATTTACTATTATTATCATGTTTGCAGAATCTTTTATTAAAGATTAAAACTAGGTAGGTTCTTAAAATCTCAGGAGTTTGCACATATCTTTAGTAATCTATGGCAGCAGTGTTTTGTTTTATACAATTTTGTAAAACACTGCTGCCATAGAGTACTAAAGACCCGTGCACACTATTGAGCTCTTATTAGTCTACCTAGTTTTATTCTTCAATAAAAGATACCATGAGAATGATGCAAATTTAATAACAGAAGTAATCTGGAAAGTTATTTAAAATTGCATGCTCTATCTGAATCATGAAAGTTTAATTTTGACTTTACTGTCCCTTTTTAAAACAGAATGTTTTAGTACCTCCTATAGAATTAGCTTCTTGTTTTGGAAGCTCTGATGATCTCTTCTACATAGACATTACATGAAGCAGCCCTCTGCAATCTTGTATCAAGTACAATCTTTATGTTTGATGCTTCAAACTCTGTCTTGCCAATAATCTTATTTGGTCTTACATGGGAATAGGTAGTTCTCTAGCCTGGCTTTAAACTTTTGTTTTAGATATATTTCAAGTTTCATGCCTCTCAAGACATTGGTTTTCTCTCATTTTGGGCCTTATCAAAAGCTCTTTGTTTTGGTCAGTACTACTAGATTCCTCAGATAATTTTAGAAAGGCACATTTCAGCTTGAGAGCTGTTTATCTAGCTATGCAAGGGTCTGGACACGGAGAGACACATATATTACAATATAATAATATTAATAATAAAAAAATCCCCACAAGGAATTTGCATAATTTCTTTCCATGCCAGTGAGGTGCTTAAATTCCCATATCTTGGCTTGTGTTTAGTAGCATCCAACAAGGTTTGTCCTTTTAATTACGGCTTTTTAAAAATGGTGGTATGAAACAGGAAGGGGAGGAGTCTTATATCCACCCAGGATTTGTTTTTTTTCCTCCAGACCCCTATATAAAGAATCAGTCTTTACTGGTATGAGCCAAGATATTTACATTTCATTAAGTACGATTTATTTAAGGATTTTTTATGTGCATTCATTTATCACTATTACACGTTTTACACTTTTGTTTGAGAACATCAGTAGTTGTTTAATTTGGCTATGAAATATACTAAAAACAAATTAAACCCTTAAATTAGGTGTCATATCTTGTGGTTGGGCAGCTGCCAACTGCTACTATGTAATCCGAAAATAGGGGATCAATCTAGTGACATGAGTTTACAGCCATTCAGATACTGAGATAATACAAAGTATATGCCAATCTGTAGTATTCATGTTCTTTACTAATTAATTGCTTTGCTCTTCAGTGAAAATAGTGATCCCTTGGGTGGAAATCCAGAAACTTGATAGAGCTTCCAATGTACTGATGGCAGATTTCATCATTGTTACTACTCATGGCAAAGAGCGTGAATTCTCCATGTTCCTTGATATTGCTGAGGTCTTCAGGATAATGGAACAGTTGGCAGATGTGGCTGTCAGAAGGCTGCTGGACAATGAGGTCTTTGAACTAGACCCAAACCTTCAGGAACCTTCACAGATCACCAAGAGGTAAATTAAAATCATGTTATGAGTCTTCATTAATGTGTGTTTCAGATTCTATTATATGTTAAAATGCAAATCCCTTCCTTTCTTCCAAAACTGATTTTATTGTGTCTATATTACATGGGTCTACCCAGATATTTGTACAAATGTTTCTTATGATAACTTTAAAATTACATTATATATTTTTTTGCAGTAATTTACAATATATAAAAATATAGCAGTTAAACTTTTTAATATATTTTTATGTAGAACAAAATTTTAGTAAAAACTGATAAAAATTAATGTGAACCTAGAAGGAAGCACATGTTTGCATACCTATTGCTCACTGTCTGATACGGACAACTCCTTTAGAGAAAGGTGGCTATTAAGACGAGGAACATCCATATAAAAAAACAAAGCAATATAATGTTTTTTCATACAGTGCACATTTTAAGTAGCTTTTTATAATACATTATTACTCTGTCTAGTTCGGTAATGATCTCAAGCTTTGTTTTGAAGCCTTGTTAAAATAAGCAAACAAATATAACACCCCCCCCCACACACACACACACACAAATATCTCTAAATGTTATCTTCTATAAAACAGTCCCTACTGAACTACTGCGGTGTGCTGAAATAAGGTTGCCTTGTACAATACATGCAATAATGTTTAACATGGGTATATTTCTTATTTTCGCTAGGGCTTTGTTTACTTTTGTTGCACATGGAACATCGTCTTTTGGAAAGACATGAGACTATTTGACATATCCAAGAGAGTTTACTGTTCTTGTTTAATCCTATTCCTGTAATCTGGAAATGGAAAAAAACAACAACAAAAAACGCAATGTCCACAAAGTGATTTATTGACCTTTTTGCTATAATGTTTGCAGAGTCTCCTCTGTTTCCCTCCACTCATGGGAATCGATACAGAGGTTTATTATTGTGATGTTCTTTTTCCAATATAGACTGAGCTCTTTTGATCAAAATCCACGTCTGTTTCTGTAATGTGCTTAGCTGTCATGATATCACAATTATTGTCGAGGGAGGCTGTCTTCATCCTTGTCTGTGCATACAGTGTGTCTGCTGGCGCTGCAGCTTTCTGTGCACTACATTTCCCAGAATTCCAAATTCATTAAACCACACATAAATATTTAATAGCACTTGTTCTAATTAGACTTTATTAGTCATTATAAAATAGTCTGAAAGTAAAGCTCATGGGTGCAAAACAGCTACATTTTATAGGTATAATGCTTGTTTCTTTCTCTGCAATCTTAACCTCTAATCTCAGGCTGATAGTGTATGATGTTCATTTACGTCATTTCTTAAAGTGGTTTGCTGAGGTATCATGTTGCACAAGTTGTTGTCAGCTGGATGTTTTCTTCTACTAGATACGACGAGTCCACGGATTCATCCTTACTTGTGGGATATTATCCTCCTACTAACAGGAAGTGGCAAAGAGTACCACAGCAGAGCTGTCTATATAGCTTCAAGCAAGACTTTTTTATTTTAAATGGTACCGGTGAGTGCTATTTTTCCTCAGGGAGCATATGGAAAGAAGATTTCTGCCTGGAGGCTGATGATCTTAGCAGTGGTTGCTAAGATCCAGAGGAGTTCCCACAGAATGGCTGAGGAGTACTTGAGAAGCTTCAGTGTGGGGAACGGTCTTTATGCTACAAGCATTGAGGTATGTTCAGTCATTTTTTCTGAAGAGACTGTGGTATTTCAGAACCGGCTGACATTGTTCCCTTGAGGGAAGGGGTAAGCAGTAATCCTACAGGCAATGAAGGGATGTTACTGGGACCTGTTATATTATGGGCTATAACTTGAAAGACACTGGTTGCATAATATTTGTGTGAAAACGATTTATGTGCAGGGGCAAATAACGTTTTTTTCTGATACTAACGTTTGTGTGTTTGATGGCACTGGAGGGTTTCACATGGCTGACAAATTGTACTGGGTATATGGAAACCCACATGGCTAGTTCCTATAACACTTTACAGCATTTTTTCACTAGGCTGAGACATTGTGTATGATGGGCGGGGCCTAATTTCGCGCCTTAGATGCGCAGTTGTATTTCACATAGAGACAGCAAGCTCCAGCTCCGGTGGGCCTCAACTGAAGAGATAGCCTTATTGAAGTGAGAGTGTAATTCTCAGACCCCAGAGGGCAGGTAGGTGCCACAGCAGGTGGCGAGGTGCAGGAGGTTGATAGTTTATTCTCATAACGTTTTTTGGGTAACGTTTTTGCTAATAAAGGGTTAATAGTCCCTTACTTTTGGTGCAATCTTAGGCTGCCAGATTAGACACTTATGTGATAAAATTGTGAGTGTTAAAACCTTTTAAAGCAGTTTTGGAAAAATTGTATGCTTTTTTTCTCTTAAAGGCGCAGTACCATTTTTTCAGATTTGTTGTTTTCATTAAATGAAGTGTTTTCAAGTCTTTTTGTGGTCATTACTAGTCTGTTCAACATGTCTGACATTGAGGAAAGTCAATGCTCTATGTGTTAAGAAGCCATGGTGGAACCCCCACTTAAAATGTGTCCCTCATGTACTGAAAGGGCCTTACATTGCAAGGAACATATTTTAGCTGATAAAAGTATGTCTCAGGATGATTCTCAGTCTGAAGAGAATCAGGTTATGCCATCTAATTCCCCCCAAGTGTCACAACCTTTAACGCCCACTCAAGCGACGCCAAGTACTTCTAGTGCATCTAATTCTTTTACCCTGCAGGATATGGCTGCAGTAATGTCTACTACCCTTACAGAGGTATTGTCTAAACTGCCAGGTTTACAGGGTAAGCGCAGTAGGTCAGGTGTTAGAGTAAATGCTGAGCCCTCTGACGCTTTATTGGCCATCTCCGATGTACCCTCACAGTGTTCTGAATTGGGGGTGCCCTTCCTCAGGAGAAGACGGTTAAAATGAGGGCCAAACAAAATAATTTTAGTTTCTTTCGAAACTTTAAAGGTGGACCCTCTACTTCCTCCTCCGCCACAAAGCAGGAGGGGAATTTTGCACAATCCAAGTCAGTCTGGAGACCTAAACAGACCTGGAATAAAGGTAAACAGGCCAAGAAGCCAGCTGCTGCTACTAAGACAGCATGAAGGGGCAGCCCCCGATCCGGGACCGGATCTAATAGGGGGCAGACTTTCTCTCTTCGCTCAGGCTTGGGCAAGGGACGTTCAGGATCCCTGGGCATTAGAAATCGTGACCCAGGGGTATCGACTAGAATTCAAGGATTTTCTCCCAAGAGGGAGATTTCATCTTTCACGTTTGTCTGTAGACCAGACAAAAAGAGAGGCGTTCTTAAGCTGTGTAAAAGACCTATATACCATGGGTGTAATCTGTCCAGTTCCAAAACTAGAACAGGGGCAGGGATTTTACTCAAATCTGTTTGTGGTTCCCAAAAAAGAGGGAACCTTCAGACCGATTTTAGATCTCAAATGCCTAAACAAATTTCTCAGAGTCCCATCATTCAAGATGGAGACCATTCGAACTGTTTTACCAATGATACAGGAGGGTCAATATATGACTACCGTGGACTTAAAGGATGCGTATCTTCACATTCCTATCCACAGAGATCATCACCAGTTTCTCAGGTTCGCCTTCCTGGACAAACATTACCAGTTTGTGGCCCTTCCTTTCGGGTTGGCCACAGCTCCCAGAATCTTCACAAAGGTGCTAGGGTCTCTTCTGGCGGTCCTAAGGCCGCGGGGCATAGCAGTGGCGCCCTATTTGGGTGATATTTTGATTCAGGCATCAACTTTCCAGCTAACCAAATCTCACACGGACATTGTGTTGGCTTTTCTAAGAACTCATGGGTGGAAGGTGAATATACAAAAGAGTTCACTAGTTCCACTGACAAGAGTTCCATTCCTAGGAACTCTGATAGACTCGGTGTACATGAAAATATTTCTGACGGAGTTCAGAAAGTCAAAGATCTTAACCACTTGCCGGACACTTCAGTCCACTCCTCGGCCATCAGTGGCGCAGTGTATGGAGGTCATCGGATTAATGGTAGTGGCAATGGACATTGTTCTGTTTGCTCGCTTACATCTCAGACCACTGCAACTGTGCATGCTCAGACAGTGGAATGGGGATTATGCAGATTTATCTCATCAGATAAATCTGGATCTAGAAACCAGAGACTCTCTTCTTTGGTCGTTGTCACATGATCATCTGTCCCAGGGAATGTGCTTCCGCAGACCAGCATGGGTCATAGTGACGACGGACGCCAGCCTCTTGGGCTGGGGTGCAGTCTGGAATTCCCTAAAGGCTCAGAGTGTTTGGACTCAGGAGGAGTCCCTACTTCCAATCAATATTCTGGAACTGAGGGTGATATTCAACGCGCTTCAAGCGTGGCCTTGACTGTAGCATATATCAGTCATCAATGGGGAACAAAGAGTTCTCTAGCAATGATGGAAGTTTCTAAGATAATTCGATGGGCAGAGACTCACTTGTGCCATCTATCAGCAATCTATATCCCAGGAGTAGAGAACTGGGAAGCGGATTTTCTAAGTCGTCAGACTTTTCATCCGGGGAATGTGGGAGCTCCATCCAGAGGTGTTTGCGGCATTGATTCGTCAATGGGGCACACTGGAATTGGATCTGTTGGCATCTCGTCAGAATGCCAAACTTCCTTGTTACAGGTCCAGATTAAGGGATCCCCAAGCAGTACTGATAGATGCTCTAGTAGTACCTTGGTCATTCAACCTGGCTTATGTGTTTCCTCCTTTTCCTCTCCTGCCTCGTCTGATTGCCAGAATCAAACAAGAGAGGGCTTCTGTAATCTTGATAGCGCCTGCGTTGCCACGCAGGACTTGGTATGCAGATCTAGTGGAAATGTCATCTCTGCCACCATGGAAACTGCCACTGAGACAGGACCTTCTCATTCAAGGTCCGTTCCAACATCCAAATCTAAATTTTCTGCAGCTGACTTCCTGGAGATTGAACGCTTGATTTTATCTAAGCGGGGATTCTCTGAGTCGGTCATTGATACCTTGATTCAGGCTCGGAAGCCTGTCACTAGGAAAATTTACCATACGATATGGCATAAATATCTTTATTGGTGCAAATCCAAGAAGGATTGGAGAAGGGATTATCGGCTAGTTCCTTAAAGGGACAAATTTCTGCTTTGTCAATTTTACTACACAAGCGTCTGGCGGATGTCCCAGACGTTCAGTCTTTTTGTCAGGCTTTAGTCAGAATCAAGCCTGTGTTTAAACCTGTTGCTCCGCCTTGGAGTTTGAATTTAGTTCTAAATGTTTTTCAAGGGGTTCCGTTAGAACCCATGCATTCCATAGATATTAAGCTTTTATCTTGGAAAGTTTTGTTTTTAGTTGCTATCTCTTCTGCTCGAAGAGTTTCTGAGCTTTCTGTGTTACAATGCGACTCGCCTTATCTTATATTCCATTCTGATAAGGTGGTTTTGCGTACTAAACCTGGATTCCTTCCTAAGGTTGTTTCAAATAAGAATATTAATCAGGAAATTGTTGTTCCTTCTCTATGTCCTAATCCTTCTTCTAAGAAGGAGTGTCTGTTACATAACTTGGACGTGGTTCGTGCCTTGAAGTTTTACTTACAAGCGACCAAGGATTTCCGTCAAACATCTTCTCTCTTTGTTGTTTATTCTGGAAAACGTAGAGGTCAAAAAGCTACGGCTACCTCTCTTTGTTTTTGGCTGAAAAGCATCATCCGTTTGGCATATGAGACTGCTGGACAGCAGCCTCCTGAAAAAATTACAGCTCATTCTACTAGAGCGGTGGCTTCCACATGGGCTTTTAAAAACGATGCTTCTGTTGAACAGATTTGTAAGGCTGTGACTTGGTCCTCCCTTCATACCTTTTCCAAATTTTACAAATTTGATACTTTTGCTTCTTCTGAGGCTATTTTTGGGAGAATAGTTCTTCAAGCAGTGGTGCCTTCCATTTAGGTATCTGTCTTGTCCCTCCCGTTCATCCGTGTCCTGTTGCTTTGGTATTGTATCCCACAAGTAAGGATGAATCCGTGGACTCGTCGTATCTAGTAGAAGAAAAGGAAATTTATGCTTACCTGATAAATTGATTTCTTCTATGATACGACAAGTCCACGGCCCTACCTGTCATTTTAGACAGATTATATTTTTGTTTTCAAACTTCAGTCACCTCTGCACCTTTTTAGTTTCTCCTTTTTCTTCCTATACCTTTGGTCGAATGACTGGGGGGTGGAGTCAAGGGAGGAGCTATATAGACAGCTCTGCTGTGATGCTCTTTGCCACTTCCTGTTAGCAGGAGGATAATATCCCACAAGTAAGGATGAATCCGTGGACTCGTCGTATCGTAGAAGAAATCAATTTATCAGGTAAGTATAAATTTCCTTTTTTAAAAAATTTCTTTTCTGCTAGAGGGCAGCCTTTTTTTCATTGATTTTCAGATTAAACATTTTTGTAATTTAACCCTTGGATTGTTTGAATTTGGGTTAAATGAAATCAGCCTTTAACTGAATAGTGAGAGGCTATTCAGCTGAGTAGTTTTAGTTTTAAGATGAAAAAATCCCATTGTAATATGATAATTTTGTGTATTAGTTTAAATTGTTTATATATCCATCATATTAAAATACAGGTAGAAAACTCTTTATCCAAACTGCTTGGGGCCGGAAAAGGTGTGGATTGTGGAAAATTTGCACCTTTGGAAAAAATGGGACAGTTTGGAGAGGGGATGGAATTAAGTTTAAACAACAATATGTTATGCCATTTAGGCAATATTTACATGTCATAATACATGCAACCTAAAGGTAGTTTGATATAATTTGTAATACTTTTGTATACATGGTACCATCAGAAAGATAGTACAGTACTGAATCCGAATCGTAATATTTGTTGTTTTAAATAAATATAGACTATTAATTGCATTTTAGAGAACACAAATCAAACGAAAGACACTGGCAGAGAGGATTGTGACTTACAGATGGGGGAGGAGAGAAGAGTAATTTTTATTATTATTATTTTTTTAAAAAAGAAAAAAATTTTTTAACCCCTTAACGACCGTAACGGACCATGTACTTTGACAGTCGTTAAGGGTTTCCTTGCTAACAATTGCGACGGGACCGCGATATTGTGCCTTCCTTCCACCCTGCTGGTCACCGGAAATAACGTGATGCAGTCCCCATTAAAAGAGCAGCGATATACAGGGTGCGTCGCTGGTTCTTAAGGGGTTAATAAATATGTTTGGACTTCAGAATTAGTTTGGATTTTGGAATTCCAGAAATGGAGATTTGTACCTGTATTTTGTAACCTAAATTACAGTGTTTTGAAAAGAAAATAATAATAAACATAATAATACTTAGTGTTCTCCAAAGACAATTTTGTCAGCCAGGTGGTAGCATTGTTAAGTAGCCCGGTGAGACCATTATAATACTTTACAATATTATAAAAATAAAAAATTGTTTATAAATGCTACTTAAGCTATCCAAACATGCTTTAGTTGCATAATTTAATATAAATTAATAATAATAATTCATAATTTCTGCAGCATACAATAGTAAAAATTAATATTGTAACTTACTTTTTAATTTAGCAGTGCCATTATAATACTCTGTGCTCCGGCCGTCCATTTCAAAAGCATTTTTTTTTAATGTACTATCAGTTTTGACTGTTTTCCAATTGGCGGTCTAGCTACAAAAAAAATAGTGTGAGTGCCGTACGGCAAGAGGACCTATTGGAGAACAGTTATTAAACCATAAATTAAATCACAATCTTCCGCTTTTTTTTCAGCACATGATTTCTGATTGTCGGACAATGTTATTTGCCTTGTTAACCTTGTAATATCTCGATTTAAAAAGATGGACACAATAAAAGACAATATCGGATATTGATCGCTCTTTAATAGCGTGTAGTGATGCTAATAGATGAGTGTAATTAACTTGTGCTCTAAAACCATAAAGGAATGTGTGCGTCTATGTGATTTGAACAGGGAAAATTATGAGTACAGTGGACATGTTTATTGAGTTATTGATTATTTTAGTTAGAGTAGAAGTGCTTGATATTTTCTTTTTAAGTATTATTATTTGAGCAGGTAGTGTTTGTATCTGATTAGTGATATTGCCTCCTAATGTCATCCATTATGAACTGCACAATCTGAAAACTGTTGGGATGCCTGGTAATAAGTTGAGTGTTTGTGGGTGTATCAAGTGCTTTTAGTTGTGGAGTTTGATACATGAAAAATGGCCTGAAAATGTGTTGATCGTTATCAAAAATCTGCATTGTGATGAGAACTGGACCATTTTTTTCTCCAAACTGATAAAGAAAAAAGTGCTGCATTGTAGTGATTGTAATAGTCTAAGCCATCGAAAAGGGCTCATCTGCAGCCATTAACATGCTTACAATTATCAAGCAATAGGTTGTGACAATGAATATATCGGAGTACCTGAAAGGGTATGGTAATGTCAATAATGTTTCATCCAATGACTTATTCTGCTCTGCCGGATTCACAAGCATTTGGCCACCACTTCATGTGGTTTTGTACACTTGTTAAATGATATATGGGTTAAAAATAAAACATTTAGAGAGATGCAGCTTGAAATAGCTGGTGTTAGAAGATGTGCAGTTAGTTTTGCAGATGTAAGTGAATGATATTATTTTATCTACATTTATAGAAAGGTAATGTATTTTGAAACAATGCATATTGATTTGTTTTTAATAAAGTGTTTGTATACCATTTATTAGGTGATATATTTTTATAATGTTTTCCCTAATATGCCACTTATAAAGCATCCAAATGCTAATTTTCCTGGACTTTCCTCTCTCCTCTTTTCCTTGTAATTTATTAAACCTGCATAGAGCAGTATTGCTTTTCCCCTCCCTATAGTTTTTTTCATGAACCTTAAGCAGCTGTAGCTCAGTCCCAGGAAAAATAGACAAAACTTAACTTCCTAACAAGAACTGGTTGGGTGAGGGGTCTGGCTAATCATAGCTCATATGCAACAGTTCTCTCACTTCCACATTACAGCTTGTCTGCTAACAAAATGCTATGAACTCAGACATCTGGTTCCCTCTCATCTGAATGCAGAGCTGCTTTAGTTAGTGTTATATTCAAAACATCCCTTAAAACACACTACTTGCAGCAACAGATATCAGGAGGGTGATCAGGAAAAGCTGCAAAAATAAATATCCTTGCGTTTGTTGCCTGCTATAAGCACTTAATCACTATGATGCGTAAGGATATTCCGGGGCTCCCCACCTTTGTGCTATTTTATCCTTACCAATAAAAGTGACTTTTTATACTTTTTTGGTGTTTTTTGTGCAGCTGCGCTCTGTTTTTTTTTCCCCAAGACATCCCTTACACAGATCTCCTTTAATTGTGTTGTAGATATTTATTTATGTTTTTAAACTGTGTTTGGGGGAGTGGTGGGATTTTAAAATTAACCTGTACAACATGTATATTGTCATATGTCATATATATATTAAAAAGCAGGTTCAAGGGGCAAACTGAAAATTTTAGCCACTGCAACCACAGCCTGTTTTCTTTCTTTCTTTCTTTCTTTCTTTCTTTCTTTCTTTCTTTCTTTCTTTCTTTCTTTCTTTCTTTCTTTCCTTCTTTCTTTCTTTCCTTCTTTCTCACATTGCTTTATGTGTTGGTGATGAGGAGTCATACTACAAGATTCATGTTTGCAGAAATGTTCCCCTTTTTTGAGGTAGCAGTCATGGATATTGTAGTCAGGGGTAGCTATTGGGTAAGGGTTACAGGTTGTTCTTGCAAACAGTGCCTAATAGTTCTGTTCCTGTCTGCAGACCCAATGCAAGAAGGTCAAGTGAGGAAGAAAACAGTGTGTTGCTAAGATAATGTAACCCTTCTGATATTCAGCAGGGGGATGGTGTTTGTATGACTATGTGTGAGGTTTTTTAGATGCCACACCTTGGTGGATCTGCAGCTTAAAGTGGTAAATAGGACTTATCCTTTACCCTAGAGAACTACTTATTTTTAAGAAGACTTTAAGGCTGTTTGCTTTGGTGATTAGCAGCCTATTCTAGAGATTAATTCATGAAGCCTGCATTGTATTGAAGTATTTATCCACCTTACGACAGGCAGTCACACTGCTGAGGTAGATCTTGAATTTAATAGCATGGTAAGCTGTCGTTTCATCACATATCCAAGTACTCCACATTCCAACATTAGCAGTGTGTCAACAACCTGCAGTTATTTCCTCTGCAGCTTGACTGACAGGTGACTTGGCATTGTTACAGCAGCCTTAAAGAGATTTTGCTGTGCTTTGTAACAATTAGACATGTTAACCTTATTGCCTCTGCATAAATCCCTGTCCCTTTCTTCATGCAACGTCTGAATATTTTAGAAGGGGGGTTTATGTGAGCTAACAGGAGGGGCAGTGTTGTGTAGTGTAATTCATTGGTTGTCAGAGAATGCTGTCCGCATAGCAACATGTTGCAAGCTTTAAATCAAGCCTTGTATGACTGTTATGTAGGGGTTTGTCATTCTTCATATGTTTGCTAGTAAGAAGAGAACATAACTGTATAACTTAATATAAGGGATTAAATACCACACTCTGTGTTTGGCATTAATCACTGATCTGTGTATCTGATGTATAAATGTTAATTCGTACTCTGAGAAAAATAGTTGATCCACAATATTTCTCAGAAACGTTATCAGTTACTACTTAGTCAAATATTATATAAAGCAAGTGATGCTGGTAATGTGAGCTGTGGCAGAACAAAACTTAAATGTGCAATCTTAATAAAATTATAAAGCTTCAGTATTAAATGTAAAGTTGGTTAATATTAACAGTGACATTAAAGGGATATAAACCCCCATTTCTAGAGCACTATATGGCAGCAGTCTAGCAAGAATGGTATCCATTTGCAAGAGCACTAAATGGCAGTACTACAGTATTTCCTGCTATATAGTGCTCCAGTCATCTTTTTAGGTATCTCTTTAACAAAGAATATCATGGGAACAAAGCAAATTTAATAATAGAAGTAAATTCAAAACTTTTTTTTTTTTTTATTGTATGCTCTTTCTGAATCACAAAAAAATGCTTGGGTTTCATATCCCTTTATTTGACTATTTACTTGCTTGTTAGAGAACAGACTGCGTAAATAGGTATGTATGTAGTCCTCTGCACAGTTAGAAGAATTGTCAGCTTTAATGAAGAACAAGGTATAGGTTTAGATTTGGGTGGAGGTCCAAGTGTAGGCTTTATGATTATATTGCATGACTCTATAGTGTTAAATTGGCAAAAGCTGTGCCAAGGTTTGGACTGGAAGATAAGGTGTCATTATGAAACATGAATGAATAAATGAAAGTTCCCAAGATGATGGATTATCTTCAGTGGACTAAGACCAGGTTTTCCTCCTTAAAGGGACATGAATCCCAAGATTTTTCTTTCATGGTTCAGATAGATCATGTGATTTTAAAAAACGTTCTCATTTACTTCTATTAATTTATAAGGCAGCAGTTTGGTAAGAACATTATCCATTTGCAAGAACACTAGATGCCAGCACTATTTCCTGCCATGTAGTGTTCCAGATGCCTACCTACAGTAGGTATCTCTTCAACACAGAATATCATGAGAATGAAGCAAATTTGATAATAGAAGTAAACTGGAAACTTTTTAAAAATTGTATGTTCTGCCTGAATCACAAAAGAAAATCTTTGGGTTTCATATCCCTTTAAATATTGTACCCAATTGTACTTTTTTGTATCATGATGCTATTTCTTGCTTTATCCACAACTGACTAAATAATACTAAATAAAAGCTATTCCGAAGTATTGTAGTAGTATGTTTATTGCAAAAGTCAACACTCTACTTAGTAAAAAAAAGATTGTGGATACACCTCATAGTAGAGTTTAAAGAGATGTTCTTAGGACTTACTAGAGCACACTTTTGTCAGTTTTAAAAATTGAATGTTTAAATCAAACCTAATAATATCCGTAATGCAGCCTATTGCTGCCATAAACCTTAAAAGAAGTGTTTGGCGGGCATACCATTATGTCGGGAGGGTGGGATGGGCACTAGTTAAATAGACCATGTTGCTGGAAATCTACCGTTCAATATACCCAATTGAAAATAAATGGATTGGCGAAAAGGTCGAATAATTTGCATTTGTGTTTCTGTTGGCCTGTCGCAAACAACCTTAAGCCATTTAAAAAAAAATTGTTCTATATATTTATCGTTAAAAGTTAATAAATTGATTTGCTCAACTATCACTTGAGTCTCTATTCTTTTAATAAATAAAGTGAAATTCAGAGCATTTTTAGCTTTCCAATTTTCAAGTATAAGCAAACGAGCTAATATTAGTACTGTATTAATCAGTGGCGTATTATTAATCCTCTTATCTGGCTTGACAAGGAAAAAAATATGTTAAGGCTTAAGGACAATCTGGGGGGTCTAAGAATTTGTTATGCCAAAATTGTATTATTTTTGGGCATTGCCAGAAGCAGTGTATCATATTTGCCTGAGTTGCACTACATTTTGGACATAGTTTCTCAGTCTTATACCACACAGCAATCCTTTGCGGTGTAATATAAATCATATTTATTAATTGTATCTGGGATTCTTTACATGCGTTAGACGTTTTTGTTTTCGTAACTATGTTAAAACTTAAGTGTGTGTATGTGTGTATATATATATATATATAAGTATTAAAAAAGTAGCTTTCAATGAGCGAGTCTATTTGGGCATAAGACCACTCTGATCTGTAATTGTTCCTCAAAAATTGAATATAGTGCCTTAGTTGAAGATATGCAAAAAAGACTGACTTGTAAATCTGAAATTCAGATACTAATTGTTAAAAAGGTTTCATACATGAGGTTGTAATTTCTAGGGCTTGTGCAATATAATGTAAACCTTTAGTACTCCATTCTTGGAAGTTTACTGAGTGTAATCCGGGGAGGTATTCCGGATTCCCCGTAATAGTTAAATAAGGCGAGGCACTAGGGGTGGCACCTAATTCTGAAAAAAAAATCTGCCAGGCCCTAACAATACTTGAAATAGAGGTCATATTAATAACATTCAATGGTAGTTTGGCTATGGTATTATTGGATAATCACATACACTTTATCACTCAAAAATAAAAGAAGATCATCCGCATATAATAGTAGATATAATATATAATTTATCCCTCTATATACTGTACCTATTTAAACTGTGCATGTTTTTTCTGTAAGCACTAGATATTCTTTATTTGTATTATTATCCTTCCCCCTCTGCTCTTGGCAGTGCCAAGTGCTCTGTTTTTTGTCAAGAGACTTCTGGTGTTGATGTTTGTTTGCCAACACTGAAATGGAATTACTAAAGAATATGTGTATTTTTTATGTACTGTGTGTGCTGTCTGTTTTCCTGTAATTAAAGTTGTAAATTGCATAGTTTCATGAAGGTTTAGATGCTATAACTTACTGAAGTTAGTATAGTTTACTACACCAGTTTAATTCTACCAGAGAGAACAATGTGCAAGCAAATGATTTATTATTGAGGTGATCTTTTAATCCTTAAACTGTGTATGCCAAAAAATGGTTTAGATTTCCCATAAACAGAGTAAGCAGCTGCCTATGGATGTAATGTCTGATGACTTCTGTAGGTAAACATAGAGGCATTTGTTTGCCTGTAAAAGTACAGTGATACAATATGTTTTCATTAGGTGTGAGTCCCTCAAGGAATGGGAATGAGACTCTATTATAATTGGCGTTTTAAAGCATTAGACCCTGAAGTTTGCCAGCTACCTGCGATTAAAACGACGATGTCAAAATTAAACTTAAAGTGAATGTCAAGTTAACACGGATGCCTCACGGCATCGTATAGACTTTTAAAAATTAGCCTGAGTTTAATTCATGAAATGTTTGATATTTATTTATTTTCTTACATTTGTACCGATCTGCCGATAAGCGCATCTCTCCCACCCCCCAAATTTGTCTAATTGATTGACAGCTGACGTTTCTTCAAACAACTAATCCTTGTCCCCCAACCTCCCCCCGGGGGTGTTCATCCCCTATGCATAAACGTCACGGCCCGGGGGGAAACAAGGATTAGTTGTTTGAAGAAACGTCAGCTGTCAATCAATTAGACAATATGGGGGGCGGGAGAGATGCACTTATCGGCAGGTCGGTACAAATTTAAGAAAATAATTAAATATCAAACATTTCATGAATTAAACTCATACAAATTTTCTTCTATAAGATACGACGAGTCCACAGATTCATCCTTTACTTGTGGGATATTATACTCCTGCTAACAGGAAGTGGCAAAGAGCACCACAGCAGAGCTGTCTATATAGCTCCTCCCTTGACTCCACCCCCAGTCATTCTCTTTGCCTACTCTAAGTAATAGGAAGGGTAAAGTGAAAGAGGTGATAAAATGTTAGTTTTTATTTTCTTCAAGCAAGAGTTTTTTATTTTAAATGGTACCGGTGTGTACTATTTTCTCTCAGGCAGCAGATGGATGAAGACTTCTGCCTGGAGGCTGATGATCTTAGCATTTGTCACTAAGATCCAGAGAAGTTCCCACAGAATGGCTGAGGAGTACTTAAGAAACTTCAGTGTGAGGAACGTTTTTCATGCTACAAGCATTGAGGTATGTTCAGTCATTTTTTTTTCTGGAGAGACTGTGTTATTTCAGAATTGGCTGACAGTATCCCCATGAGGGAAAGGGTAAGCAGTAATCCTAATGTATAGAGAGGGGTATTACTGGACCTGTATGTTGGGCTATAAAAACATGGTTGACACTGATGACGTGATGTTTGTGGGCAAACATTTCTATGTTGGGAGTTAAAAATAACGTTTTTGTGCAAACGTTTTGACTTTATTTTAACAAGGGTACACATTGCTTCACTTAGGTGGGTATTTGAACCCACATGGCTAGGTTTTAGACCGCTCTGGTGCGGTTCTTGTTAAGGCTGGGTTAGATGGGTGGGGCCTATTTTCGCGCCTCAGTTGCGCAGTTGTTTTTCCCATGCAAGTAGCAAGCTCCAACTCCGGTGGGCCTTTCAGGAAAGTTTGGGGCTAATCGAAGGGTTAATCCGATTTTACAGACCTCTAAGGGCAGGTAGGTGCCACAGCAGGGCTGTGGCGAGGTGCAGGGGGTGTTTTTGTTTAATTATAACGTTTCTGGTACAACGTTTTTTGTTCTTAAGTATTAAGTATTCCTTTCCTTGTGGGGCAATCTTAGCTGACAAGTTGGGATACATTTATCATAAAATTAAGATAATTTTATCATTTTAAAGCAGTTTTGGAAAAATGTTATGCTTTTTTTCTCTTAAAGGCGCAGTACCGTTTTTTCAGATTGTTATTTTTTTCACAAAATAAAGTGTTTTCAAGCCTGTTTGTGGTCATTACTAGCCTGTTTTAACATGTCTGACATTGAGGAAAGCCAATGTTCTATGTGTTTAGAAGCCATTGTGGAACCCCCACTTAAAATGTGTCCCTCATGTACAGAAAGGGCCTTACATTGCAAAGAACATATTTTAGCTGATAAAAGTATGTCTCAGGATGATTCTCAGTCAGAAGAGAATCAGGTTATGCCATCTACTTCTCCCCAAGTGTCACAACCTTTAACGCCCGCCCAAGCGACGCCAAGTACTTCTAGTGCGTCTAATTCTTTCACCCTGCAAAATATGGCTGCAGTTATGTCTACTACCCTTACAGAGATATTATCTAAATTGCCTGGTTTACAGGGTAAGCGCAGTAGGTCCGGTATTAGAGTAAATGCTGAGCCCTCTGATGCTTTATTGGCCATCTCCGATGTACCCTCACAGTGTTCTGATTTGGGGGTGGGGGGAATTGCTGTCTGAGGGAGAGCTTTCTGATTCAGGAAAGATGTTCACTCAAACAGACTCAGATATGACGGCCTTTAAGTTTAAGCTTGAACACCTCCGCTTGTTAATCAGGGAGGTTTTAGTGACTCTGGATGATTGTGACCCTATTGTCATCCCGCCAGAGAAACTGTGTAAAATGGATAAATATCTAGAGGTCCCTACTTACACTAATGTTTTTCCAGTCCTTAGAAGAATTTCGGACATTGTTACTAAGGAGTGGGATAGACCAGGCATTCCGTTCTCTCCCCCTCCTACTTTTAAGAAAATGTTTCCCATATCCGACACCATTCGGGATTCGTGGCAGACGGTCCCTAAGGTGGAGGGAGCTATTTCTACCGTGGCTAAGCGTACAACTATACCTATTGAGGACAGTTGTGCTTTCAAAGATCCTATGGATAAAAAATTAGAAGGGCTTCTAAAGAAGTTGTTTATTCATCAGGGTTTTCTTCTGCAACCTATAGCGTGCATTGTTCCAGTAACTACTGCAGCAGCTTTTTGGTTTGAGGCTCTAGAGGAGTCTCTTAAGGTTGAGACCTCATTAGATGATATTTTGGATAGAATTAAGGCTCTCAAGCTAGCAAATTCTTTTATTACAGATGCCGCTTTCCAAATGGCTAAGTTAGCGACTAAGAATGCAGGCTTTGCCTTTTTAAGCGCATAGAGCGTTATGGCTTAAGTCATGGTCTGCTGATGTGTCATCTAAATCCAAGCTTTTAGCTATTCCCTTTAAGGGTAAGACCCTATTCGGGCCTGAACTTAAGGAGATCATTTCTGACATTACTGGAGGTAAAGGTCATGCCCTTCCTCAGGACAAGACGCTTAAAATGAGGACCAAACAGAATAATTTTCGTTCCTTTCGAAACTTTAAAGGCGATCCCTCTACTTCCTCATCCGCCTCCAAGCAGGAGGGGAACTTTGCTCAATCCAAGTCAGTCTGGAGACCTAACCAGACCTGGAATAAAGGTAAACAGGCCAAGAAGCCCGCTGCTGCTACCAAGACAGCATGAAGGGGCAGCCCCCGATCCGGGACTGGATCTAGTAGGGGGCAGACTTCCTCTCTTCGCTCAGGCTTGGGCAAGAGACGTTCAGGATTCCTGGGCATTAGAAATTGTGACCCAGGGGTATTGTCTAGAATTCAAAGATTCTTTCCCAAGGGGAAGATTTCATATTTCACGTTTGTCTGTAAACCAGACAAAAAGAGAGGCGTTCTTACGCTGTGTAAAAGACCTATATACCATGGGTGTAATCTGCCCAGTTCCAAAAGTAGAACAGGGGCAGGGGTTTTACTCCAATCTGTTCGTGGTTCCCAAAAAAGAGGGATCCTTCAGACTGATTTTAGACCTCAAAATTCTAAACAAATTTCTCTTGTTAAGTGTGTTCAGTCCATGGGTCATCCATTACTTATGGGATATATTCTCCTTCCCAACAGGAAGTTGCAAGAGGATCACCCAAGCAGAGCTGCTATATAGCTCCTCCCCTCACATGTCATATTCAGTCATTCTCTTGCAACTCTCAACAAAGAAGGAGGTTGTGAGAGGAGTTAGGAGTTTTTTACTTAATTATTCTTCAATCAAAAGTTTGTTATTTTAAATGGCACCGGAGTGTGCTGTTTTTTCTCTCAGGCAGTATTTAGAAGAAGAATCTGCCTGCGTTTTCTATGATCTTAGCAGACGTAACTAAGATCCACTGGCTGTTCTCGTACCTTCTGAGGAGTGGGGTAACTTCAGAAAAGGGAATAGCATGCGGGGTCCCCTGCAAATGAGGTATGTGCAGTAAAATATTTTCTAAGGAATGGAATTGACTAAGAAAACACTGCTGATACCCATATGATGTAAGTACAGCCTTAAATGCAGTAGTAGCGACTGGTACTCAGGCTGATAAATGTATACGCAGTAATGTTATTTTCTAGGGAATGGAATTTGACTGAGAAAATAATGTTAATACTGAAATAATGTATGAGCCTTAACTGCAGTAGAAGCGACTGGTAGCAGGCTTAGTGATAACTTTACATAACATTTGAAATGTTTGTTTTTAAAAACGTTTACTGGCATGTTAATCGTTTTGTAAGGTACTTGGTGATAAATCTTTTCGGGCATGATTTTTTTCCACATGGCTAACGTATATTTCTGCATGGAAACCGTTATATCAGGTCTCCCACTGTTGTAATATGAGTGGGAGGGGCCTTTTTTTAGCGCCTTGTTGCGCAGTTAAAATTCGATCACAGTCTTCCTGCTTCTTCCTCCTTGATCCAGGACGTCTCCAGAGAGCTCAGGGGTCTTCAAAATGTATTTTTGAGGGAGGTAATCAGTCACAGCAGACCTGTGACAGTGTGTTTGACTGTGATAAAAACGTTAATTGTTAAATTGATTAACCGTTTTGGGTATTAAGGGGTTAAATCATCCTTTTGCTAGTGGGTGCAATCCTCTGCTAATTTCATACATTTACTGTTAAAATTTGGTTGCTATAACTGAATTAGTTCATTTTTATTTCAAGTGTGACAGTTTTTTTGTATTTTTAAAAAAAGCGCAGCAGCGTTTTTATATTGCTTGTAAATTTATTGAAAGTATTTTCCAAGCTTGCTAGCCTCATTGCTAGTCTGTTTAAACATGTCTGATACAGATGAATCTGCTTGTTCATTATGTTTAAAAGCCAATGTGGAGCCCAATAGAAATATGTGTACCAATTGTATTGATGTTACTTTAAAGAAAAGTCAGTCTTTACCGGTAAAGAAATTATCACCAGACAACGAGGGGGAAGTTATGCCGGCTAACTCTCCTCACGTGTCAGTACCTTCGCCTCCCGCTGAGGAGGTGCGTGATATTGTGGCGCCAAGTACATCAAGGCCCTTACAAATCACTTTGCAAGATATGGCTAATGTTATGACAGAAGTATTATCTAACTTGCCTGAGTTAAGAGGCAAGCGCGATAGCTCTGGGTTAAGGACAGAGCGCGCTGATGACACGAGAGCCATGTCCGATACTGCGTCACAATTTGCAGAACATGAGGACGGAGAGCTTCATTCTGTGGGTGACGGATCTGATCCAGGGAGACCGGATTCAGAAATTTCAAATTTTAAATTTAAGCTTGAGAACCTCCGTGTATTGCTAGGGGAGGTGTTAGCGGCTCTGAATGATTGTGACACGGTTGCAATCCCAGAGAAATTATGTAGGCTGGATAAATACTTTGCGGTACCGGTGTGTACTGACGTTTTTCCTATACCTAAAAGGCTTACAGAGATTATTAACAAAGAGTGGGATAGACCCGGTGTGCCTTTTTCCCCTCCTCCGATATTTAGGAAAATGTTTCCAATAGACGCTACCACACGAGACTTATGGCAGACGGTCCCTAAGGTGGAGGGAGCAGTTTCTACTTTAGCTAAGCGTACCACTATCCCGGTGAAGGATAGTTGTGCTTTCTAAGATCCAATGGATAAAAAATTAGAAGGTTACCTTAAGAAAATGTTTGTTCAACAAGGTTTTATATTACAGCCCCTTGCATGCATTGCGCCCGTCACTGCTGCGGCGGCATTCTGGTTTGAGTCTCTGGAAGAGGCTATTCGCACAGCACCATTGGATGAGATTATGAACAAGCTTAAAGCACTTAAGCTAGCTAATGCGTTTGTTTCGGATGCCGTTGTGCATTTAACCAAACTAACGGCTAAGAACTCCGGATTCGCCATCCAGGCGCGCAGAGCGTTATGGCTTAAATCCTGGTCAGCAGACGTGACTTCTAAATCTAAATTGCTTAATATTCCTTTCAAAGGGCAAACCTTATTCGGGCCCGGCTTGAAAGAAATTATTGCTGACATTACTGGAGGTAAGGGTCACACCCTCCCTCAGGACAGGGCCAAATCAAAGGCCAAACAGTCTAATTTTCGTGCCTTTCGTAATTTCAAGGCAGGAGCAGCATCAACTTCCTCCGCTCCAAAACAGGAAGGAACTGCTGCTCGTTACTGACAGGGTTGGAAAGGCAACCAGTTCTGGAACAAGGGCAAGCAGGCCAGAAAACCTACTTCTGCCCCTAAGACAGCATGAAGAAAGGGCCCCCTATCCGGAAACGGATCTAGTGGGGGGCAGACTTTCTCTCTTCGCCCAGGCTTGGGCAAGAGATGTCCAGGATCCCTGGACGCTGGAGATCATTTCTCAGGGATACCTTCTGGACTTCAAAGCTTCTCCTCCACAAGGGAGATTTCACCTGTCAAGGTTATCAACAAGACCTCTTATTAATGGGAGTGATCCACCCAGTTCCGTGGACGGAACAAGGGCAAGGTTTTTACTCAAATCTGTTTGTGGTTCCCAAAAAAGAGGGAACCTTCAGACCAATCTTAGACCTAAAGATCTTAAACAAGTTCCTAAGGGTTCCATCGTTCAAAATGGAAACTATTCGAACCATCCTACCCATGATCCAAGAGGGTCAGTATATGACCTCAGTGGACTTAAAGGATGCCTACCTTCACATACCGATTCACAAAGATCATTATCGGTACCTAAGATTTGCCTTTCTAGACAGGCATTACCAGTTTGTAGCTCTTCCCTTCGGGTTAGCTACGGCCCCGAGAATTTTTACAAAGGTTCTGGGCTCACTTCTGGCGGTACTAAGACCGCGAGGCATAGCGGTGGCTCCGTACCTAGACGACATTCTGATACAAGCGTCAAGTTTTCAAAATGCAAAGTCTCATACAGAGATAGTTCTAGCCTTTCTGAGGTCGCATGGGTGGAAAGTGAACATGGAAAAGAGTTCTCTATTACCACTCACAAGGGTTCCCTTTCTAGGGACTCTTATAGATTCTGTAGAGATGAAGATTTACCTGACGGAGTCCAGGTTATCAAAACTTCTAAATGCTTGCCGTGTCCTTCATTCCATTCCAAGCCCATCAGTAGCTCAGTGCATGGAAGTAATCGGCTTAATGGTCGCGGCAATGGACATAGTGCCATTTGCGCGCCTGCATCTCAGATCGCTGCAATTATGCATGCTAAGTCAGTGGAATGGGGATTACTCAGATCTGTCCCCTCTACTGAATCTGGACCAGGAGGCCAGAGATTCTCTTCTCTGGTGGTTGTCTCGGGTCCATCTGTCCAAAGGAATGACCTTTCGCAGGCCAGATTGGACGATTGTAACAACAGATGCCAGCCTACTAGGCTGGGGCGCAGTCTGGAACTCCCTGAAGGCTCAGGGATCGTGGACTCAGGAGGAGAAACTCCTCCCAATAAACATTCTGGAATTAAGAGCAATATTCAATGCTCTCCTAGCTTGGCCTCAGTTAGCAACTCTGAGGTTCATCAGATTTCAGTCAGACAACATCACGACTGTGGCTTACATCAACCATCAAGGGGGAACCAGGAGTTCCCTAGCGATGTTAGAAGTCTCGAAGATAATTCGCTGGGCAGAGTCTCACTCTTGCCACCTGTCAGCGATCTACATCCCAGGCGTGGAGAACTGGGAGGCGGATTTTCTAAGTCGCCAGACCTTTCATCCGGGGGAGTGGGAACTTCACCCGGAGGTCTTTGCCCAACTGATTCTTCGTTGGGGCGAACCGGAACTGGATCTCATGGCATCTCGCCAGAACGCCAAGCTTCCTTGTTACGGATCCAGGTCCAGGGACCCGGGAGCGGTGCTGATAGATGCACTAGCAGCCCCTTGGGTTTTCAACATGGCTTATGTGTTTCCACCGTTTCCGTTGCTGCCTCGACTGATTGCCAAGATCAAACAGGAGAGAGCATCAGTGATTCTGATAGTGCCTGCATGGCCACGCAGGACCTGGTATGCAGACCTAGTGGACATGTCGTCCTGTCCACCATGGTCTCTGCCTCTGAGGCAGGACCTTCTAATTCAGGGTCCTTTCAACCATCCAAGCCTAATTTCTCTGAGGCTGACTGCATGGGGATTGAACGCTTGATTCTATCAAAGCGTGGTTTCTCGGAGTCGGTTATTGATACATTAATACAGGCTCGGAAACCTGTTACCAGAAAAATTTACCATAAGATATGGCGTAAATATTTATATTGGTGTGAATCCAAGAGTTACTCATGGAGTAAGGTTAGGATTCCTAGGATATTGTCTTTTCTACAAGAGGGTTTAGAAATGGGTTTATCTGCTAGTTCGTTAAAGGGACAGATTTCTGCTCTGTCTATTCTTTTACACAAACGTCTGGCAGAAGTTCCAGACGTTCAGGCTTTTTGTCAGGCTTTAGCTAGGATTAAGCCTGTGTTTAAGACTGTTGCTCCGCCGTGGAGCATAAACTTAGTTCTTAAAGTTCTTCAAGGTGTTCCGTTTGAACCCCTTCATTCCATTGATATTAAGCTGTTATCTTGGAAAGTTCTGTTTTTGATGGCTATTTCCTCGGCTCGAAGAGTCTCTGAGTTATCTGCCTTACATTGTGATTCTCCTTATCTGATTTTTCATTCAGACAAGGTAGTTCTGCGTACTAAACCTGGGTTTTTACCTAAGGTAGTTTCTAACAGGAATATCAATCAAGAGATTGTTGTTCCATCATTGTGTCCTAATCCTTCTTCAAAGAAGGAACGTCTTTTGCATAATCTGGACGTAGTCCGTGCCCTGAAGTTCTACTTACAGGCAACTAAAGATTTTCGGCAAACTTCTTCTCTGTTTGTCGTTTATTCTGGACAGAGGAGAGGTCAAAGGCTTCGGCCACCTCTCTCTCTTTTTGGCTTCGTAGCATAATACGTTTAACCTATGAGACTGCTGGACAGCAGCCCCCTGAAAGAATTACAGCTCATTCCACTAGAGCTGTGGCTTCCACCTGGGCCTTTAGGAATGAGGCCTCTGTTGAACAGATTTGCAAGGCTGCAACTTGGTCTTCACTTCATACCTTTTCAAAATTTTACAAATTTGACACTTTTGCTTCTTCGGAGGCTGTTTTTGGGAGAAAGGTTCTACAGGCAGTGGTTCCTTCTGTTTAAATGTTCCTGCCTTGTCCCTCCCATCATCCGTGTACTTTAGCTTTGGTATTGGTATCCCATAAGTAATGGATGACCCTTGGACTGAACACACTTAACAAGAGAAAACATAATTTATGCTTACCTGATAAATTTATTTCTCTTGTAGTGTGTTCAGTCCACGGCCCGCCCTGTCTTTTTTTGAGGCAGTTCTAAATTTTAATTAAAACTCCAGTCACCACTGCACCCTATAGTTTCTCCTTTCTTGTCTTGTTTCGGTCGAATGACTGGATATGACATGTGAGGGGAGGAGCTATATAGCAGCTCTGCTTGGGTGATCCTCTTGCAACTTCCTGTTGGGAAGGAGAATATATCCCATAAGTAATGGATGACCCGTGGACTGAACACACTACAAGAGAAATAAATTTATCAGGTAAGCATAAATTATGTTTTCTCAGAGTCCCATCTTTCAAGATGGAGACCATACTTACAATTTTACTAATGATCCAGGAGAGTCAATATATGACCACCGTGGATTTGAAGGATGCGTATCTTCACATTCCTATCCACAAAGATCATTACCAGTTTCTCAGGTTCGCCTTCCTGGACAAACATTACCAGTTTGTGGCCCTTCCTTTCGGGTTGGCCACAGCTCCCAGAATTTTCACAAAAGTGCTAGGGTCCCTTCTGGCGGTTCTAAGGCCGCGGGGCATAGCAGTGGCGCCCTATCTGGACAATATTTTGATTCAGGCGTCAACTTACCATCTAGCCAAATCTCACATGGACATCGTGTTGGCTTTTCTAAGAACTCACGGGTGGAAGATGAACATAAAAAAGAGTTCACTTGTTCCTCTGACAAGAGTACTCTGATGGATTCGGTAGATATGAAGATTTTTCTGATGGAGATCAGAAAATCAAAGATCTTAACCACTTGCCGAGCACTTCATTCCATTCCTCGGCCATCAGTTGCTCAGTGTATGGAGGTAATTGGACTAATGGTAGCGGCAATGGACATAGTTCCGTTTGCGCGCTTACATCTCAGACCACTGCAGCTGTGCATGCTCAGACCGTGGAATGGGGATTATGCAGATTTATCTCTGTGGATAAATCTGGATCTAGAGACCAGAGACTCTCTTCTTTGGTGGTTGTCACAGGATCATCTGTCCCAGGGAATGTGCTTCCGCAGGCCAGCATGGGTCATAGTGACGACGGACGCCAGCCTCTTGGGCTGGGGTGCAGTCTGGAATTCCCTGAAGGCTCAGGGTGTGTGGACTCAGGAGAAGTCCTTACTACCAATAAATATTGATTGCAAGAATCAAACAGTAGAAGGCTTCGGTAATATTGATGGTGCCTGCGTGGCCACGCAGGACTTGGTATGCAGATCTGGTGGAAATGTCATCTCTGCCACCGTGGAAACTGCCACTGAAACAGGACCTTCTCATTCAGGGTCCGTTCCAACATCCAAATATAATTTCTCTGCAGCTGACTGCCTGGAAATTGAATGCTTGATTCCATCTAAGCGGGGATTCTCTGAGTCGGTCATTGATACCTTGGTTCATGCTCGGAAGCCTGTCACTAGGAAAATTTATCATAAGATATGGCGTAAATATCTTTATTGGTGCGAATCTAAAGGCTACTCATGGAGTAAGATCAGGATTCCTAGGATTTTGTCCTTTCTCCAAGAAGGATTGGAGAAGGGGTTATCAGCTAGTTCCTTAAAGGGACAGATTTCTGCTTTGTTAATCTTACTACACAAGCGTCTGGCAGATGTCCCAGACGTTCAGTCGTTTTGTCAGGCTTTGGTTAGAATTAAGCCTGTGTTTAAACCTGTTGGTCCGCCATGGAGTTTGAATTTAGTTCTTAAAGTGAAGGTAAAGTTTCAACTATCTCTATACACCATCAATTTAGTCACAGTTAAAACATTATAATCGCTAACTTCTTTTCTGCAAACTAATATATATTTATATAATAAAGATATTTAAAATTACCCTACTGTGCCATTCCTCGCTCCTCCCATCAGCCATTTCCTTATTTCATAATGAATAATGTATAGAGCGGTCCCACCCGCTCTATACGTATCTCTAAAGCGTGTTCACGAGCAGACAAGGAACAACGCATGCGCATAGCGTCGTCTACTGATTGCAATGCGCATGCGGTAATCCACTTTTTTTTTTTCAAAGCACTTGCGGCAGTCTTCTACAATAATACAAAATGTTTTGCAATGCGCATGCGCGATACGAGCGCACGCTTTTTCTACAAGTATAACATAGAGATACTAAACGCATGTGCAGAGGATACAGGAGGCGGATGACGTCGATCTCTGGCCGCCTAACGGCCAGAATTTCAATTGGATAATAAAAAAACGTGACATGGGAATAAAAAAATAATAAAAAAATCGGGTAGATTTTATGGATAGCCCAAATGTAAGTATAACGATATAAATCTCAGTTTATACTTAATTTTAAAAAAAATTATGAATTAAAGTACCATTCATTTAGGTTAACAAGAAAAACTACATAATGACATACAGTGAACTTTACCTTCACTTTAATGTTCTTCAAGGGGTTCCGTTTGAACCCCTGCATTCCATAGATATTAAACTTCTATCTCGGAAAGTTCTGTTTTTAGTTGCTATCTCTTCTGCTCGAAGAGTTTCTGAGCTAACTGCGTTACAGTGTGACTCGCCTTATCTTGTATTCCATTCTGATAAGGTAGTTTTGCGCACTAAACCTGGATTCCTTCCTAAGGTTGTTTCAAATAAGAATATCAATCAGGAAATTGTTGTTCCTTCTCTGTGTCCTAACCCTTCTTCTAAGAAGGAGCGTCTGTTACATAATTTGGACCTGGTTGGTGCTTTGAAGTTTTACTTGCAAGCAACCAAGGATTTCCGTCAAACATCTTCTCTGTTTGTTGTATATTCTGAAAAAGTGTAGAGGTCAAAAAGCTACGGCTACCTCTCTTTCTTTTTGGCTGAAAAGCATCATCCGTTTGGCATATGAGACTGCTGGACAGCAGCCTCCTGAAAGAATTACAGCTCATTCTACTAGAGCGGTGGCTTCCACATGGGCTTTTAAAAATGATGCTTCTGTTGAACAGATTTGTAAGGCTGTGACTTGGTCTTCCTTCATACCTTTTCCAAATTTTACAAATTCGATACTTTTGCTTCTTCTGAGGCTGTTTTTGGGAGAAAAGTTCTTCAAGCAGTGGTGCCTTCTGTTTAACCATCTGTCTTGTCCCTCCTGTTCATCTGTGTCCTGTTGCTTTGGTATTGTATCCCACAAGTAAAAGATGAATCCGTGGACTTGTTGTATCTTATAGAAGAAAAACATAATTTATGTAAGAACTTACCTGATAAATTCATTTCTTTCATATTAACAAGAGTCCATGAGCTAGTGACGTATGGGATATACATTCCTACCAGGAGGGGCAAAGTTTCCCAAACCTTAAAATGCCTATAAATACACCCCTCACCACACCCAGAAATCAGTTTAACGAATAGCCAAGAAGTGGGGTGATAAGAAAAAAAGTGTGAAGCATATAAAATAAGGAATTGGAATAATTGTGCTTTATACAAAAAAATCATAACCACCACAAAAAAGGGTGGGCCTCATGGACTCTTGTTAATATGAAAGAAATGAATTTATCAGGTAAGTTCTTACATAAATTATGTTTTCTTTCATGTAATTAACAAGAGTCCATGAGCTAGTGACGTATGGGATAATGACTACCCAAGATGTGGATCTTTCCACACAAGAGTCACTAGAGAGGGAGGGATAAAATAAAGACAGCCAATTCCTGCTGAAAATAATCCACACCCAAAATAAAGTTTAACAAAAAACATAAGCAGAAGATTCAAACTGAAACCGCTGCCTGAAGAACTTTTCTACCAAAAACTGCTTCAGAAGAAGAAAATACATCAAAATGGTAGAATTTAGTAAAAGTATGCAAAGAGGACCAAGTTGCTGCTTTGCAGATCTGGTCAACCGAAGCTTCATTCCTAAACGCCCAGGAAGTAGATACTGACCTAGTAGAATGAGCTGTAATTCTCTGAGGCGGAATTTTACCCGACTCAACATAGGCAAGATGAATTAAAGATTTCAACCAAGATGCCAAAGAAATGGCAGAAGCTTTCTGGCCTTTCCTAGAACCGGAAAAGATAACAAATAGACTAGAAGTCTTACAGAAAGATTTCGTAGCTTCAACATAATATTTCAAAGCTCTAACAACATCCAAAGAATGCAACGATTTCTCCTTAGAATTCTTAGGATTAGGACATAATGAAGGAACCACAATTTCTCTACTAATGTTGTTGGAATTCACAACTTTAGGAAAAAATTCAAAAGAAGTTCGCAACACCGCCTTATCCTGATGAAGAATCAGAAAAGGAGACTCACAAGAAAGAGCAGATAATTCAGAAACTCTTCTGGCAGAAGAGATGGCCAAAAGGAACAAAACTTTCCAAGAAAGTAATTTAATATCCAATGAATGCATAGGTTCAAATGGAGGAGCTTGAAGAGCCCCCAGAACCAAATTCAAACTCCAAGGAGGAGAAATTGACTTAATGACAGGCTTTATACGAACCAAAGCTTGTACAAAACAATGAATATCAGGAAGAATAGCAATCTTTCTGTGAAAAAGAACAGAAAGAGCAGAGATTTGACCTTTCAAGGAACTTGCGGACAAACCCTTATCTAAACCATCCTGAAGAAATTGTAATATTCTCGGTATTCTAAAAGAATGCCAAGAAAAAAGATGAGAAAGACACCAAGAAATATAAGTCTTCCAGACTCGATAATATATCTCTCTGGATACAGATTTACGAGCCTGTAACATAGTATTAATCACAGAGTCAGAGAAACCTCTTTGACCAAGAATCAAGCGTTCAATCTCCATACCTTTAAATTTAAGGATTTCAGATCCTGATGGAAAAAAGGACCTTGAGACAAAAGGTCTGGTCTTAACGGAAGAGTCCACGGTTGGCAAGAGGCCATCCGGACAAGATCCGCATACCAAAACCTGTGAGGCCATGCCGGAGCTACCAGCAGAACAAACGAGCATTCCTTCAGAATCTTGGAGATTACTCTTGGAAGAAGAACTAGAGGCGGAAAGATATAGGCAGGATGATACTTCCAAGGAAGTGAAAATGCATCCACTGCCTCCGCCTGAGGATCCCGGGATCTGGACAGATACTTGGGAAGTTTCTTGTTTAGATGAGAAGCCATCAGATCTATTTCTGGAAGTTCCCACATTTGAACAATCTGAAGAAATACCTCTGGGTGAAGAGACCATTCGCCCGGATGCAACGTTTGGCGACTGAGATAATCCGCTTTCCAATTGTCCATACCTGGGATATAAACCGCAGAGATTAGACAGGAGCTGGATTCCGCCCAAACCAAAATTCGAGATACTTCTTTCATAGCCAGAGGACTGTGAGTCCCTCCTTGATGATTGATGTATGCCACAGTTGTGACATTGTCTTATCTGAAAACAATGAACAACTCTCTCTTCAGAAGAGGCCAAGACTGAAGAGCTCTGAAAATTGCACGGAGTTCCAAATTGATCGGAAATCTCACCTCCTGAGATTCCCAAACCCCTTGTGCCGTCAGATACCCCCACACAGCTCCCCAACCTGTAAGACTTGTATCTGTTGAGATTATAGTCCAGGTCGGAAGAACAAAGAAGCCCCCTGAACTGAACGATGGTGATCTGTCCACCATGTCAGAGAGTGTCGTAAAATCGGTTTAAAGATATTAATTGAGATATCTTTGAGTAATCCCTGCACCATTTGTTCAGCATACAGAGCTGAAGAGGTCGCATGTGAAAACGAGCAAAGGAGATCGCATCTGATGCGGCAGTCCTAAGACCCAACATTTCCATGCATAAGGCTACCAAAGGGAATGATTGTGACTGAAGGTTTTGACAAGCTGATATCAATGTTAAACTTCTCTTGTCTGACAAGGACAGAGTCATAGACACTGAATTTATCTAGAAACCTAAAAAGGTTACCCTTGTCTGAGGAATCAATGAACTGATTGGTAAATTGATCCTCCAACCATGAACTTGAAGAAACAACACAAGTCGATTCGTATGAGATTCTTCGAAAATGAGAAGACTGAGCAAGTACCAAGATATCGTCCAAATAAGGAAATACCAAAACCCTATTCTCTGATTACAGAAAGAAGGGCACCGAGAACCTTTGAAAAAAATTCTTGGAACTGAGGCTAGGCCAAACAGTAGAGCCACAAAACTGGTAATGCTTGTCTAAAAAGAGAATCTCAGACACTAAAAGTGATCTGGATGAATCGGAATATGCAGATACACATCCTGTAAATCTATTGTAGACATATAATGCCCTTGCTAAACAAAAGGCAGGATAGTCCTATAGTAACCATCTTGAATGTTGGTATCCTAACATAACGATTCAATAATGATAGATCCAGAACTGGTCTGAAGGAATTGACCTTCTTTGGTACAATGAAGAGATAAAATAAAACCCCAGCCCCTGTTCCAGAACTGGAACTGGCATAAATACTCCAGCCAACTCTAGATCTGAAACACATTTCAGAAATGCTGAGCCTTGCTGTGTCGACTGGGACACGGGAAAGAAAAGAATCTCTTAGCCGGAGGCCTTAACTTGAAGCCAATTCTGTACCTTTCTGAAACAATGTTTCTGAAACCAGAGATTAAGAACGGAATTGATCCAAATTTCTTTGAAGAAAACGTAATCTGCCCCATACCAGCTGAGCTGGAATAAGGGCCGCACCTTCATAGGTACTTAGGAGCTGGCTATAGGTTTCTATAAGGCTTGGATATATTCCAAACTGGAAATAGTTTCCAAACTGATACCGCTCCTGAGGATGAAGGATCAGGCTTTTGTTCCTTGTTGTGAGGAAAGGAACGAAATGATTATTTACCCTGGAAAGAAAGGGAAAGCAAAGTTGACTTAGAAGACATGTCAGCATTCCAAGTTTAATCCATAAAGCTTTTCTAGCTAAAATAGCTAGAGACATATACCTGACATCAACTCTAATGATATCAAAAGATGGTATCACCAATAAAATTATTAGCATGTTATAGAATAATAATAATGCTATAAAATTATGATCTGTTACTTGTTGCGCTAAAGCTTCTAACCAAAAAGTTGAAGCTGCAGCAACAACCGCTAAAAATATAGCAGGTCTAAGAAGATTACCTGAACATAAGTAAGCTTTTCTTAGAAAGGATTCAATTTTCCTATCTAAAGGATCCTTAAATGAAGTACTATCTGCCATAGGAATAGTAGTACATTAGCAGGAGTAGAGACAGCCCCATAACCTTAGGGATTTTTGTCCCAAAAAACTCTAATCTGTCAGATGGCACAGGATATAATTTGCTTAAACGTCTAGAAGGAGTAAATAAATTACCCAAATTATTCCATTCCCTGGAAATTACTTCAGAAATAGCATCAGGGAGATAAAACACTTCTGGAATAACTACAGGAGATTTAAAAACCTTATTTAAACGTTTACATTTAGTATCAAGAGGACCAGAATCCTCTATTTCTAATGCAAATAACACTTCTTTAAGTAAAGAACGAATAAATTCCATCTTGAACAAATACAAAGATTTATCAGCATCAACCTCTGAGACAGAAACCTCTGAACCAGAAGAACCATTATCAGTATCAGAATGATGATGTTCATTTAAAAATTCATCTGAAAAAAAGAGAAGTTTTAAAAGACTTTTATGTATACTAGAAGGAGAAATAACAGACATAGCCTTCTTAATGGATTTAAAAAATAAAATCTCTTATGTTATCAGGAACACTCTGAAAATTAGATGTTGACGGACAGCAACAGGTAATGTAACAGTACTAAAGGAAATTTTATCTGCATTAATAAGTTTGACATGACATGCAATACAAATAACAGCTGGAGAAACAGATACCAAAAGTTTATAGCAGACTTAGCTTGGTAGCTCCAGCACTGTGCAGTGATTTTCCTGTAGTATCTTCTGACTCAGTTGCAACGTGGAACATCTTGCAATATGTAAAAGAAAAAAAAACAACATATAAAGCAAAATTGATCAAATTCCTTAAATGACAGTTTCAGGAATGGGAAAAAAATGCCAGTGAACAAGCTTCTAGCAACCAGAAGCAATAAATAATGAGACTTAAATAATGTGGAGACAAAAATGACGCCCATATTTTTTAGCGCCAAAAAAGACGCCCACATTATTTGGCGCCTAAATGCTTTTGGCGCCAAAAATGACGCCACATCCGGAACGCCGACATCTTTGACGCAAAATAACGTCAAAAAATGACGCAACTTCCGGCGACACGTATGACGCCGGAAACGGAAAAGAATTTTTGCGCCAAAAAAGTCAGCGCCAAGAATGACGCAATAAAATGAAGCATTTTCAGCCCCCGCGAGCCTAACAGCCCACAGGGAAAAAAGTCAAATTTTTGAGGTAAGAAAAAATATGATAATTCAATGCATAATCCCAAATATGAAACTGACTGTCTGGAAATAAGGAAAGTTGAACATTCTGAGTCAAGGCAAATAAATGTTTGAATACATATATTTAGAACTTTATAAATAAAGTGCCCAACCATAGCTTAGAGTGTCACAGAAAATAAGACTTACTTACCCCAGGACACTCATCTACATGTTTGTAGAAAGCCAAACCAGTACTGAAACGAGAATCAGTAGAGGAAATGGTAAATATAAGAGTATATCGTCGATCTGAAAAGGGAGGTAAGAGATGAATCTCTACGACCGATAACAGAGAACCTTATGAAATAGACCCCGTAGAAGGAGATCACTGCATTCAATAGGCAATACTCTCTTCACATCCCTCTGACATTCACTGCACGCTGAGAGGAAAACCGGGCTCCAACTTGCTGCGGAGCGCATATCAACGTAGAATCTAGCACAAACTTACTTCACCACCTCCCTTGGAGGCAAAGTTTGTAAAACTGATTTGTGGGTGTGGTGAGGGGTGTATTTATAGGCATTTTAAGGTTTGGGAAACTTTGCCCCTCCTGGTAGGAATGTATATCCCATACGTCACTAGCTCATGGACTCTTGTTAATTACATGAAAGAAAGGAAATTTATGCTTACCTGATAAATTGATTTATTTCTATGATACAACGAGTCCACGGCCCGCCCTGCCCTGTCAATTTAAGACAGATTATATTTTTTGGTTTAAAACTTCAGTCACCTCTGCACCTTTTAGTTTCTCCTTTTTCTTCCTATACCTTCGGTCGAATGACTGGGGGGTGAAGTCAAGGGAGGAGCTATATAGACAGCTCTGCTGTGGTGCTCTTTGCCACTTCCTGTTAGCAGGAGGATAATATCCCACAAGTAAAGGATGAATCCGTGGACTCAGGTAAGCATAAATTTCCTTTTTAAGTGTCTACCAGTGCTTTCCAAACTGTGTGCCGTGACACATTACTGTATCAGCGGCAGTGTGTGGGTGTGTCTCAGCTTCAGCACAAACTTTTTAAAAAAAAGTTTTTGACATTTTATTTTGGTTTTCGACTTTCCCCCTGCCTTCTACGCATATCATGTGGTTGACATGCGATTGAATCAAGGATATGTCTGTGTCCTCTGGATGAGTTTTTCGGCTTGTTAGCATTCCTCAGTGAGATCCCATAAAAAAGGAAACAGAAAATTGCAACATAGTGTGAATCTGTAACGGCACTTTGAGGAAGTAGTTGTTTTGTAACAAATGACTACTCACATTTGTTGGAGCTTTCGACTAAGCTCAAGGATATGCGCACTCCCACTTTATACTGATGGGAAAACAGTACACTAGGCAAAACTTGGATACAAATTTATTTAAAATATATAAAAGCGTCACATAAGCCTTGATAACACCACAGTGTAAGGGTACAAAAGCAGATAAGATATGACAAATGCTTAAAATCGCCAAACTTGCAGAGAGGTAAATGGATCAGCAGGAGTGTGACCGCCGAAACCAATACCTCTTTAGTTGCAAGACAATAGCGCTAGTCCCCCAGGTGTCCTGGCTAGTGTAGAGACGCGATAAAACTCAACTCAAGACTGGGCATTAGGAAATTAGAACAGAATTGGAAGGGAGAAGACACACAAAATAGATTGGGACAATTGGAAATGAAGTGGATCCATATTATGGATAGCTTCATACCCAATGGTCTTAATAAAGATTTTGAAATCCATCACTTTTTGTGAAAGGTATTTATAAGCACAGCCACGAAGGCTATAAAATCTATATATGTTTTGTTTTATTTCTTTTACCTTAGCCACACTTATATTGTTAGTGCTAGGTAGTTCAAGAATGTTTCACGAACTAATTTTTAATATATGGAACCCCAAATGTAAAATTAAACACATAGTTAGAAACATTAACTTCAACATCCTATCATAATTTTTAGCGTAAACTCATATAAGTATAATATATGTTTTTACACATTTTACATGCTAACAAACAAAATCCATTTTTGAAAACATTGGGATACAACTATGTTTATGATAAGGCTAGTAGCTTAATTATGGTCCATAGGACGTATAGTCAGTAACATCACTGAAACTGAAAAAGATATAACTAATACCTTTACACTAAGGGGTTAAAAATCAATACCTACATATATATCACCAGTATGGACACTAATTGCAGGCACAATGTTATTATGTTTTTTAGAGCTTTGCATATACGTATAATGCTAAAACATTATAATGTATAATTTCTCAATTCTGGTTATCCAACTTAACGTTAATGCATATATCATCAAAATGTATAAGATTGAAAGAAGTTGAAAAACATATTAGTTGTTTAATGACAAATTACCCAAATGCCAACTTCCAAAATGGAGGATGTAACCACAAATCTGGCAGAAACTCATCAAAGAATTGTTTAAAAGGACTCTTGGACATGCGCACTAACATTCCTTGACAAAGCATACCAGCGAAACGTACGTCGGAACTGAACTGTTCTATATTGAGTTTTATCGCGTCTCTACACTAGCCAGGACACTAGCGCCATTATCTTGCAACTAAAGAGGTATTGGTTTCGGCGGTGACACTCCTGCTGATCCATTTACCTCTCTGCAAGTTTGGCGATTTTAAGCATTTGTCATATCATATCTGCTTTTGTACCCTTACACTGTGGTGTTATCAAGGCTTATGTGACGCTTTTATATATTTTAAATAAATTTGTATCCAAGTTTTGCCTAGTGTACTGTTTTCCCATCAGTATAAAGTGGGAGTGCGCATATCCTTGAGCTTAGTCGAAAGCTCCAACAAATGTGAGTAGTCATTTGTTACAAAACAACTACTTCCTCAAAGTGCCGTTACAGATTCACACTATGTTGCAATTTTCTGTTTCCTTTTTTATGGGATCTCACTGACGAATGCTAACAAGCCGAAAAACTCATCCAGAGGACACAGACATATCCTTGATTCAGAACTTTATTTGGTTTTCTTTTTATGATTTTTGTGATCACATTTATTTCACATTCTGTTTCTTTGTGATATTCGGTATATTTATTGTAATGACATGCGATTGATACCTAATGGGTCACAGATCATCTTAACCTATTGGCGCAGCTCAGCCATAACTGAAACTATTCCTATTGGCTCCTGACTGCGTGTGTAGTCTCCACAATCGTCTCATGATTGCACGTGTAGTCAGTGAGTGGGACAGCAGGGTGTTTGCCGCGTGGGCAGTAGTCAGTCGGACTCGCAGAGCTCTGACGGCGGCAGCTTAAAAGCCAAGCTGAAGTCAGATGTCAAAGTGGGTTTTTTTTTTTTTTTTTTTTTTGCAGACTCCCCAGCGGTCCACGTTTCCAAGGTTTAAGCGCAGCCGGTCTAAGATTGTGAGTGGCATTTTTACTGGGAGCTGTTTGGTTCCTAAAAATGCTTGAAATTGAATTTAAAAGCTTCTCAGAGTCAGATGGAACAATCTTAAAGAATTCTGTTGTCAATTCCAATCCTTTGTCGTTATGATTATCCTTTACTTTAGAGAACAGTACACAATGTTTAAATCTATTGGTATGGTATTATTGGATAATCACATACACTTAACAATTAACTCCTTAAGGACAAGGCCATTTTTCAATTTCTTTCCCTTAAAGGGACATAAAACCCCAAATGTTTCTTTCATGAATCAGATAGAGAATACAATTTTAAACAACTTTCTAATTTACTTTTATTTAATTTGTTTTATTCTCTTGGTATCATTTGTTGACGGACCAGAAATGCACTTCTGGTTTCTAACTAAACACATGGGTGAGCCATTGACAATCGCAATATATATATATGCAGCGACCAATCAGCAGCTAGAACCTAGATTCTCTGCTGCTCCTGAGCTTTCATAGATAAACCCTTCAGCAAAGAATAACAAGAGAATGAAGCAAATTAAATAATAGAAGTAAATTAGAAAGTTGTTTAAAATCATATTCTCTATCTGAATCATGAAAGAACAATTTTGGGTTTCATGTCCCTTTAAGGACGAGGGCTATTTTTAAATTTCTGCTGTGTTTGTGTTTAGCTGTAATTTTCCTCTTACTCATTTACTGTACCCACACATATTATATACCGTTTTTCTCGCCATTAAATGGACTTTTTAAAGATACCATTATTTTCATCATATCTTATAATTTACTTTTCTAACTTTGACCCCCAAAATCTGTTACACATCTACAACCACCAAAAAACACCCATGCCAAATAGTTTATAAATTTTGTCCTGAGTTTAGAAATACCCAATGTTTACATGTTCTTTGCTTTTTTGCAAGTTATACGGCAATAAATACAAGTAGCACTTTGCTATTTCCAAACCACTTTTTTTTCTCAAAATTAGTGATAGTTACATTGGAACACTGATATCTGTCAGGAATCCCTGAATATCCCTTGACATGTATATATTATTTTTTATAGTAGACAACCCAAAGTATTGATCTAGGGCCATTTTGGTATATTTCATGCCACCATTTCACTGCCAAATGCCATCAAATAAAAAAAATTGTTCACTTTTTCACAAACTTTTTCACAAACTTTAGGTTTCTCACTTAAATTATTTACAAACCGCAATTATGGCCCAATTGGTTGTAAATGCTTCTCTGGGATCCCCTTTGTTCAGAAATAGCAGATATTTATGGCTGTGGCATTACCTTTTGGTAATTAGAAGGCTGCTAAAAGCCGCTGCGCAACAAATTTGTATTAGGCACAGCAGTGAAGGGGTTAATTAGGTAGCTTGTAGGGTTAATTTTAGATTTAGGGTAGTGTAGTAGATAACTCAAAGTATTGATTTAGGCCTATTTTGATATATTTCATGCCACTATTTCACCGCCAAATGCGATCAAATAGAAAAAATCATTAACTTTTTTTCTAACTTTGGGTTTCTCACTGAAATTATTTACAAACCGCTTGTGCCATTATGGCACAAATGGTTGTAAATGCTTCTCTGGGATCCCCTTTGTTCAGAAATAGCAGACATATACGGCTTTGGCATTGCTTTTTGGTAATTAGAAGGCCGCTAAATGCCGCTGTGCACCACACTTGTATTAAGCTTAGCAGTGACCGGGTTAATTTGGTAGCTTGTAAGGAGCTTGCAGGGTTAATTTTAGCTTTAGTGTAGAGATCAGCCTCCAACCTGACACATCCCTCACCCCACAATTGTCCCCGCCATCTTAAGTACTGGCAGAAAGTCTACCAGTACTAAAATAAAAGTTTTTTTTTTATTATTATTTAAAAAAAAAATCATATTCTGCTGTGTAGGATCCTCCCTTATCCCTCAACCTCCCTGATCCTCCCCAAAGAGCTCTCTAACCCTCCCCCACTAACTATTCTCCACCATTTTGGGTACTGGCAGTACACACTTTGCAATAAATGTTACTTTTTTTTTTTATATATAAAAGCCCTCACTTTTTCTGTAGTGTAGCTGCCCCCCTCCATACCCTACCCCCTCCCTTTCCCAGATTGCTTTTATAAAGTATCCCCCCCCCTCCTCTGCCACCCACCACCCTCTCCCAGTACTCTATCCCACCACTGTTTTTTTGAATATGCTTAGATTGCGGGCGCGCGCACCTGCCCCTCACCTCCCGTGCTCGCTCCTGGCATTGAAGGAAGGAAGGAAATTCCCCAGCGATGGGCCGCCCACCCGCCTCGCTACAGCTACTCCCACCCACCAACGATTGGCACCATCGCCACAGAGTGGCCCTCTCTGCATTGGTATGCCTAAAAAGGTATTGCACTGATGCCTCATTATCGAAGCATCACAGCAATACCTTGAAAGCGGCTGAAAGCGATCAAGATTGCTTCCAGCCGCTTGAAACCCTTAACGACGTACAGGGTACGTCGCTGGTCTTTAAAGACCAGTTTGTGTGAGACGTACCCTGTACGACATGCGTCGTTAAGGGGTTAAGGGATTCATTCAATTGCTCTTCTGGCTTTTGGTTTTGGGGAAATTTGTTTGCTTGCACCCCTTGGGGAGAGGGAAATATGGGCAACCACAGGACAGAACATAAGAAAAACTGGTTTAATAGTCCCTATGAATAATGTGGTGCATTTATCCTGATCTGTCACTGACTAGAGTGGAGGGAGACATTGCTTCTTCTTTAACACATACAACTGACATAAGTAACACATACAACTGACATAAGTAACACATTAACTGACATAACCAACACATACAACTGACATAAGCAACACATACAACTGACATAAGCAACACATACAACTGACATAAGCGACACATACAACTGACATAAGTGACACATACAACTGACATAAGCAACACATACAACTGACATAAGTAACACATACAACTGACATAAGCGACACATACAACTGACATAAGCGACACATACAACTGACATAAGCGACACATACAACTGACATAAGCGACACATACAACTGACATAAGCGACACATACGACTGACATAAGCGACACATACAACTGACATAAGCGACACATACAACTGACATAAGCGACACATACAACTGACATAAGCGACACATACAACTGACATAAGCGACACATACAACTGACATAAGTGACACATACAACTGACATAAGCGACACATACAACTGACATAAGCGACACATACAACTGACATAAGCGACACATACAACTGACATAAGCGACACATACAACTGACATAAGCGACACATACAACTGACATAAGTAACACATACAACTGACATAAGTAAGAAGCTGACATCTATAAAATCACAAGAATTGCTGCTAAGATGGCATAATACTTGACTTTCATACACACTGCAAATAGCAATATTCTACAGGAAACATATCTTGTGTCTAACAGGGAATGCAACATTTAACAGTGTAAGCTTATTTAAAGATGGTTTATTTAAAGCTGTGTTCCATTTTAAAGGGACATGAACCCCAATATTTTTCTTTCATGATTCAGATAGAATATATCATTTTAAAGCAACTTTTCAATTTACTTATGTTATTGATTTTGCTTCATTCTCTTTGGTATCCTTTGTTGAAGGCAGTAATGCACTACTGGGAGCTAGCTGAACATACTGGATGAGCCAATGACAAAAGGCATGCATTTGCAGCTACCAGTCAGCAGCTAGCTCCCAGTAGTGCATTGCTGCTCCTGCTCTTGATATATGGATAGGAAGTAGAAGCTTAAAAATGCTTAATGATGAAATGCAAGTGTCTTTAATTAATATTCCACTAAATATTCAGAAACTGTGTTCATCCCATCAACCTCATACAGCCCATTAAAATGGTAAGTAGTTATTGGTGTTATTAACCTTTTTTTTTTTGTAATTCTTTTACAAACTTACATACTGTTACTTATAAATACATTTAGTTATTATATCATTTATGTTTGTGTCCGTATCTCTTAAGTTAGTTTAACCTCCTGTTTTCTAGTACAACTGAATTACTGTACCGCAAAATGATGTAGGTCTAAAAAGTGTGTGACCAACATGAAACGTTTGGAAAGCTCTGGTCTATACGATGCCGTGAGGCATCTGTGTTAACTTGACATTAGTTTAAATGAATTAGAGCATAACATTTTATACAACTTTCCAATGTATTTCTATCACTGTTAGTACTCTTGGTATCCTTTGTTAAACAGTAACCCTAGGTGAGCTCAGGAGGGTGCTAGTATCCTTATTCATCTGGCAGCAGTGTTTGTAACTATGTATAACATTACTATTAACATTGCTGCAAACACTGCTGCCATATAATGCTACACTGCTGCCATATAATGCTACACTGCTGCCATAGAATGCTACACTGCTGCCATAGAATGCTACACTGCTGCCATATAATGCTACACTGCTGCCATAGAATGCTACACTGCTGCCATAGAATGCTACACTGCTGCCATAGAATGCTGCACTGCTGCCATAGAATGCTACACTGCTGCCATAGAATGCTACACTGCTGCCATAGAATGCTACACTGCTGCCATAGAATGCTACACTGCTGCCATAGAATGCTGCACTGCTGCCATAGAATGCTATACTGCTGCCATAGAATGCTACACTGCTGCCATAGAATGCTACACTGCTGCCATAGAATGCTATACTGCTGCCATAGAATGCTATACTGCTGCCATAGAATGCTATACTGCTGCCATAGAATGCTGCACTGCTGCCATAGAATGCTATACTGCTGCCATAGAATGCTGCACTGCTGCCATAGAATGCTATACTGCTGCCATAGAATGCTATACTGCTGCCATAGAATGCTGCACTGCTGCCATAGAATGCTGCACTGCTGCCATAGAATGCTGCACTGCTGCCATAGAATGCTATACTGCTGCCATAGAATGCTACAATGCTGCCATAGAATGCTACACTACTGCCATAGAATGCTATACTGCTGCCATAGAATGCTGCACTGCTGCCATAGAATGCTGCACTGCTGCCATGGAATGCTGCACTGCTGCCATAGAATGCTACACTGCTGCCATATTATTTTGTGTGGGAAACAGATTTTGTTTGTTCCGTTATAGTGAAATGTTCATCTCTTTAGGAAGCATTGTTAAGTCAAGACACTGTTACTATTTGACTGCTTTCACTGTTTTATATTGGTCTTTGTAGACTTTTTGTATTTCTCAGCTATGAAAATATTTTTATTAATGCTTTTATTGTACGTTTGTGGGAAAACCTTTTCTGTGCAAGGATGGCATACACGATGAGCAGTTTTGTCGCACTCCCCTGTGATCCAAAAGAGTGTTTGAACATGTATTTATCTTGGCTCTTCCCTTAGTAATACTTACTAGGTTAGAAACCCCCTGTCCATGGGTGCGGACAGAACTGATCTCTCCCCCAATTACCAGTTTATAGGTAACTCCTCATGTTCTGTCTAAGCTTCAGGTGTACAGGACTTTGGGCCCTCTCTCCTCTTCCATAAGTAGTGAACTGTGGCAGCTGTGTTACCCTGCTTTGTGACGGCTAATGCAATGTGAAGATTTAAACTCCAAGGTAGGCATCCCAGTTAGACTTTGTCTACACTGATTCACCAGCGAGCTAAGGACTAGTTTTCCCCATCTTGGGGAAGCTCTGTTGTGTGTCGCCATGTTAGGTAACTTTATAGGTAGTGATGTCAATGGAGTCACATCCAAGGTCATCCTGAGCATACGCACTAAATTCTTTCCTAAATTGGCATTTGTTCAGAGAGGGCTTCATAATCAATTCCTCTGTATACTGAATTTCTGCACTCTACTCTTCTTAAACACTGGGTCTGCAGCCTTCACTCACCATAAGTCCTTAACCCATTCATGACCAGACCACTTTTCTATTTGTTGACCTTCTGGGACCAAGGCTATTTCTCCAACATAGGTGTGTCCGGTCCACGGCGTCATCCTTACTTGTGGGATATTCTCTTCCCCAACAGGAAATGGCAAAGAGCCCAGCAAAGCTGGTCACATGATCCCTCCTAGGCTCCGCCTTCCCCAGTCATTCTCTTTGCCGTTGTACAGGCAACATCTCCACGGAGATGGCTTAGAGTTTTTTGGTGTTTAACTGTAGTTTTTATTATTCAATCAAGAGTTTGTTATTTTAAAATAGTGCTGGTATGTACTATTTACTCTGAAACAGAAAAGAGATGAAGATTTCTGTTTGTAAGAGGAAAATGATTTTAGCAACCGTTACTAAAATCGATGGCTGTTTCCACACAGGACTGTTGAGAGGAATTAACTTCAGTTGGGGGAAACAGTGAGCAGACTTTTGCTGCTTGAGGTATGACACATTTCTAACAAGACGATGTAATGCTGGAAGCTGTCATTTTCCCTATGGGATCCGGTAAGCCATTTTTATTACATAAAGAAAAAAAGGGCTTCACAAGGGCTTTTAAGACTGTAGACATTTTCTGGGCTAAAACGATTTATATATAAGCATATTTTATACTCCATAGCCTTGAGGAATTATTTTAATCTTGGGAACTATGTAAAATAACCGGCAGGCACTGTATTGGACACCTTATTCTCTAGGGGCTTTCCCTAATCATAGGCAGAGTCTCATTTTCGCGCCTCTATTGCGCACTTGTTTTTGGGAAGCATGACATGCAGATGCATGTGTGAGGAGCTCTGATACATAGAAAAGACTTTCTGAAGGCGTCATTTGGTATCGTATTCCCCTTTGGGCTTGGTTGGGTCTCAGCAAAGCAGATACCAGGGACTGTAAAGGGGTTAAATATAAAAACGGCTCCGGTTCCGTTATTTTAAGGGTTAAAGCTTCCATTTGGTGTGCAATACTTTTAAGGCTTTAAGACACTGTGGTGAAATTTTGGTGAATTTTGAACAATTCCTTCATACTTTTTCACATTTGCAGTAATAAAGTGTGTTCAGTTTAAAATTTAAAGTGACAGTAACGGTTTTATTTTAAAACGTTTTTTGTACTTTGTTATCAAGTTTATGCCTGTTTAACATGTCTGAACTACCAGATAGACTGTGTTCTGTTTGTGGGGAAGCCAAGGTTCCTTCTCATTTAAATAGATGTGATTTATGTGACACAAAATTTAGAGAAAATGATGCCCAAGATGATTCCTCAAGTGAGGGGAGTAAGCATGGTACTGCATCATCCCCTCCTTCGTCTACACCAGTCTTGCCCACACAGGAGGCCCCTAGTACATCTAGTGCGCCAATACTCCTTACTATGCAACAATTAACGGCTGTAATGGATAATTCTATCAAAAACATTTTAGCCAAAATGCCCACTTATCAGCGAAAGCGCGACTGCTCTGTTTTAGAAAATACTGAAGAGCATGAGGACGCTGATGATATTGGTTCTGAAGTGCCCCTACACCAGTCTGAGGGGGCCAGGGAGGTTTTGTCTGAGGGAGAAATTTCAGATTCAGGGAAAATTTCTCAACAAGCTGAACCTGATGTGATTACATTTAAATTTAAATTGGAACATCTCCGCGCTCTGCTTAAGGAGGTGTTATCTACTCTGGATGATTGTGAGAATTTGGTCATTCCAGAGAAATTATGTAAAATGGACAAGTTCCTAGAGGTCCCGGGGCCCCCCGAAGCTTTTCCTATACCCAAGCGGGTGGCGGACATTGTAAATAAAGAATGGGAAAGGCCCGGTATACCTTTCGTCCCTCCCCCCATATTTAAGAAATTGTTTCCTATGGTCGACCCCAGAAAGGACTTATGGCAGACAGTCCCCAAGGTCGAGGGGGCGGTTTCTACTCTAAACAAACGCACCACTATACCCATAGAAGATAGTTGTGCTTTCAAAGATCCTATGGATAAAAAATTAGAGGGTTTGCTTAAAAAGATGTTTGTTCAGCAAGGTTACCTTCTACAACCAATTTCATGCATTGTTCCTGTCACTACAGCAGCGTGTTTCTGGTTCGATGAACTAGAAAAGGCGCTCAATAAAAATTCTTCTTATGAGGAGATTATGGACAGAATTCATGCTCTCAAATTGGCTAATTCTTTCACCCTAGACGCCACTTTGCAATTGGCTAGGTTAGCGGCGAAAAATTCTGGTTTTGCTATTGTGGCGCGCAGAGCGCTTTGGCTAAAATCTTGGTCAGCGGATGCGTCTTCCAAGAACAAATTGCTTAACATTCCTTTCAAGGGGAAAACGCTGTTTGGCCCTGACTTGAAAGAGATTATTTCTGATATCACTGGGGGCAAGGGCCACGCCCTTCCTCAGGATAGGTCTTTCAAGGCCAAAAATAAACCTAATTTTCGTCCCTTTCGCAGAAACGGACCAGCCCCAAGTGCTACGTCCTCTAAGCAAGAGGGTAATACTTCTCAAGCCAAGCCAGCCTGGAGGCCAATGCAAGGCTGGAACAAAGGAAAGCAGGCCAAGAAACCTGCCACTGCTACCAAGACAGCATGAGATGTTGGCCCCCGATCCGGGACCGGATCTGGTGGGGGGCAGACTCTCTCTCTTCGCTCAGGCTTAGGCAAGAGATGTTCTGGATCCTTGGGCGCTAGAAATAGTCTCCCAAGGTTATCTTCTGGAATTCAAGGGGCTTTCCCCAAGGGGGATGTTCCACAGGTCTCAATTGTCTTCAGACCACATAAAAAAAAACAGGCATTCTTACATTGTGTAGAAGACCTGTTAAAAATGGGAGTGATTCATCCTGTTCCATTAGGAGAACAAGGGATGGGGTTCTACTCCAATCTGTTCGTAGTTCCCAAAAAAGAGGGAACATTCAGACCAATCTTAGATCTCAAGATCCTAAACAAGTTTCTCAAGGTTCCATCGTTCAAAATGGAAACCATTCGAACAATTCTTCCTTCCATCCAGGAAGGTCAATTCATGACCACGGTGGATTTAAAGGATGCGTATCTACATATTCCTATCCACAAGGAACATCATCGGTTCCTAAGGTTCGCATTCCTGGACAAGCATTACCAGTTTGTGGCACTTCCGTTCGGATTAGCCACTGCTCCAAGAATTTTCACAAAGGTACTAGGGTCCCTTCTAGCGGTGCTAAGACCAAGGGGCATTGCAGTAGTACCTTACTTGGACGACATTCTGATTCAAGCGTCGTCCCTTCCACAAGCAAAGGCTCACACGGACATTGTCCTGGCCTTTCTCAGATCTCACGGGTGGAAAGTGAACGTAGAAAAAAGTTCTCTATCTCCGTCAACAAGGGTTCCCTTCTTGGGAACAATAATAGACTCCTTAGAAATGAGGATTTTTCTGACAGAGGCCAGAAAATCAAAACTTCTAAACTCTTGTCAAATACTTCATTCTGTTCCTCTTCCTTCCATAGCGCAGTGCATGGAAGTAATAGGTTTGATGGTAGCGGCAATGGACATAGTTCCTTTTGCGCGAATTCATCTAAGACCATTACAACTGTGCATGCTCAGTCAGTGGAATGGGGACTATACAGACTTGTCTCCGACGATCCAAGTAGATCAGAGGACCAGAGATTCACTCAGTTGGTGGCTGTCCCTGGACAACCTGTCACAGGGGATGAGCTTCCGCAGACCAGAGTGGGTCATTGTCACGACCGACGCCAGTCTGGTGGGCTGGGGCGCGGTCTGGGGACCCCTGAAAGCGCAGGGTCTTTGGTCTCGGGAAGAATCTATTCTCCCGATAAATATTCTGGAACTGAGAGCGATATTCAATGCTCTCAAGGCTTGGCCTCAGCTAGCAAAGACCAAGTTCATACGGTTTCAATCAGACAACATGACGACTGTTGCGTACATCAACCATCAGGGGGGAACAAGGAGTTCCCTGGCGATGGAAGAAGTGACCAAAATCATTCAATGGGCGGAGACTCACTCCTGCCACTTGTCTGCAATCCACATTCCAGGAGTGGAAAACTGGGAAGCGGATTTTCTGAGTCGTCAGACATTTCATCCGGGGGAGTGGGAACTCCATCCGGAAATCTTTGCCCAAATCACTCAATTGTGGGGCATTCCAGACATGGATCTGATGGCCTCTCGTCAGAACTTCAAGGTTCCTTGCTACGGGTCCAGATCCAGGGATCCCAAGGCGACTCTAGTAGATGCACTAGTAGCACCTTGGACCTTCAAACTAGCTTATGTATTCCCGCCGTTTCCTCTCATCCCCAGGCTGGTAGCCAGGATCAATCAGGAGAGGGCATCGGTGATCTTGATAGCTCCTGCGTGGCCACGCAGGACTTGGTATGCAGACCTGGTGAATATGTCATCGGCTCCACCATGGAAGCTACCTTTGAGACGAGACCTTCTTGTTCAAGGTCCGTTCGAACATCCGAATCTGGTCTCACTCCAACTGACTGCTTGGAGATTGAACGCTTGATCTTATCAAAGCGAGGGTTCTCAGATTCTGTCATTGATACTCTTGTTCAGGCCAGAAAGCCTGTAACTAGAAAAATCTACCACAAAATATGGAAAAAATATTTCTATTGGTGTGAATCTAAAGGATTCCCTTGGGACAAGATAAAAATTCCTAAGATTCTATCCTTTCTTCAAGAGGGTTTGGAGAAAGGATTATCTGCAAGTTCTTTGAAAGGACAGATTTCTGCCTTGTCTGTGTTACTTCACAAAAGGCTGGCAGCTGTGCCAGATGTTCAAGCCTTTGTTCAGGCTCTGGTTAGAATCAAGCCTGTTTACAAACCTTTGACTCCTCCTTGGAGTCTCAATTTAGTTCTTTCAGTTCTTCAGGGGGTTCCGTTTGAACCCTTACATTCCGTTGATATTAAGTTATTATCTTGGAAAGTTTTGTTTTTGGTTGCAATTTCTTCTGCTAGAAGAGTTTCAGAATTATCTGCTCTGCAGTGTTCTCCTCCTTATCTGGTGTTCCATGCAGATAAGGTGGTTCTGCGTACTAAACCTGGTTTTCTTCCGAAAGTTGTTTCTAACAAAAACATTAACCAGGAGATAGTCGTGCCTTCTTTGTGTCCGAATCCAGTTTCAAAGAAGGAACGTTTGTTGCACAATTTGGATGTAGTTCGTGCTCTAAAATTCTATTTAGATGCTACAAAGGATTTTAGACAAACATCTTCCTTGTTTGTTGTTTATTCTGGTAAAAGGAGAGGTCAAAAAGCAACTTCTACCTCTCTCTCTTTTTGGCTTAAAAGCATCATCAGATTGGCTTACGAGACTGCCGGACGGCAGCCTCCTGAAAGAATCACAGCTCATTCCACTAGGGCTGTGGCTTCCACATGGGCCTTCAAGAACGAGGCTTCTGTTGATCAGATATGTAAGGCAGCGACTTGGTCTTCACTGCACACTTTTACTAAATTTTACAAATTTGATACTTTTGCTTCTTCTGAGGCTATTTTTGGGAGAAAGGTTTTGCAAGCCGTGGTGCCTTCCATCTAGGTGACCTGATTTGCTCCCTCCCTTCATCCGTGTCCTAAAGCTTTGGTATTGGTTCCCACAAGTAAGGATGATGCCGTGGACCGGACACACCTATGTTGGAGAAAACAGAATTTATGTTTACCTGATAAATTACTTTCTCCAACGGTGTGTCCGGTCCACGGCCCGCCCTGGTTTTTTAATCAGGTCTGATAATTTATTTTCTTTAACTACAGTCACCACGGTATCATATGATTTCTCCTATGCAAATATTCCTCCTTTACGTCGGTCGAATGACTGGGGAAGGCGGAGCCTAGGAGGGATCATGTGACCAGCTTTGCTGGGCTCTTTGCCATTTCCTGTTGGGGAAGAGAATATCCCACAAGTAAGGATGACGCCGTGGACCGGACACACCGTTGGAGAAAGTAATTTATCAGGTAAACATAAATTCTGTTTTTTGCATTTCTGCAGTGTTTGTGTTTAGCTGTAAATGGACTTTCTAAAGATACCATTATTTTCATCATATCTTATAATTTACTATAAAAAAAATATATCAAATCTGATAAAAAAATAAAAAATAAAAAACTTTTTCTAACTTTGACCCCCAAAATCTGTTACACATCTAAAATCACCAAAAAAAACTCCTATGTTAAATAGCTTCTAAATTTTGTCCTGAGTTTAGAAATACCCAATGTTAACATGTTCTTTTCTTTTTTTTTGTAAGTTATAGGGCAATAAATACAAGTAGCACTTTGCTATTACCAAACCATTTCCCCCCCAAAAAAAATTAGCGATAGTTTCATTGGAACACTGATATTTGTCAGGAATCCCTGAATAACCCTTGACATGTATATATATATTTTTTTTTAGTAGACAACTCAAAGTATTGATCTAGGCCCATTTTGGTATAATTCATGACATAATTTTACCGCCAAATGTGATCAAATAAAAAAAAAACGTTCACTTTTTCACAAACATTTTCACAAACTTTAGCTTTCTCACTGAAATTATTTACAAACAGCTTGTGCAATTATGGCATAAATGGTTGTAAATGCTTCTCTGGGATCCCCTTTGTTCAGAAATAGCAGACATATATGGCTTTGGTATTGCTTGATGGTAATTAGAAGGCTGCTAAATGCTGCTGCGCACCACACGTGTATTATGCCCAGCAGTGAAGGGGTTAATTAGGGAGCTTGTAGGGTTAATTTTAGCTTTAGTGTAGTAGACACCCCCAAGTATTGATCTAGGCCCATTTTGGTATATTTCATGCCACCATTTCACCGCCAAATGCGATCAAATAAAAAAATCATTCACTTTTTCACAAACCTTTTCACAAACTTTAGGTTTCTCACTGAAATTATTTACAAACAGCTTGTGCAATTATGGCACAAATGGTTGTAAATGCTTCTCTGGGATCCCCTTTGTTTAGAAATAGCAGACATACCTGTATATGGCTTTGGCTTTGCTTTTTGGCAATTAGAAGGCCGCTAAATGTCGCTGTGCACCACACTTGTTTTATGCCCAGCAGTGAAGGGGTTAATTAGGGAGCTTGCAGGGTTAATTTTAGCTGTAGTGTAGAGATCAGCCTCCCACCAGACACATCTTACCCCCTGATCCCTCCCAAACAGCTCTCTTCCTTTCCCCACCCCACAATTGTCCCCGCCATCTTAAGTATTGGCAGAAAGTCTGCCAGTACTAAAATAAAAGGCTTTTTTTTAATTAAAAAAATAATAATAATTATGTAGCTCTGATGGTCCCCCCCTTAGCCCCCAACCTCCCTGATCTCCCCCCAAACAGCTCTCTAACCCTCCCCCCACTACCTGTTTGCCGCCATCTTGCGTACTGGCGTACTTTTTTTTTTTTTTTTTAATATATAATTTTTCTATAGTGTAGCTGCCCACCTCAAAACCCCCTCCCAGATACTACGATCTTAATTTTTGTTTCCCTCTCCCTCCTTCCCATTCATTTTCATTGGTGGCAGCGATTGCTGCGCGCCCGCGCCCCCCGCAGGCCCCCCGCACGCTCCCGGCACCCAGCGTGCATATTGCACATACAGGAACCGGATGCCAGGTAGCGATGGGCCGACCTCCTGCCTCCCTACTAATGCTCCCACCCACCAACGATCGGCACCATCACTACCGGTGCATAGAGAGCCACAGAGTGTCTCTATCTGCCTCGGTTTGTAAAAAAATGGTATTGCAGGGTGCCTCAATATCGATGCATCACTGCAATACCATAAAAGTGTCTGGAAGTGATCAGGATCGCTTCCACCGCTTGAAACACCAGAGGAAGTGCCAGGAACGTCCTTGGTCGTTAAGGTATTTTTTTGAGGACGTTCCTCGCACGTCCTCGATCGTTAAGGGGTTAAATAGACATGAAACACAATTTTTTTTTATTTCATAATTTAGATAGAGAATACAATTTTAAACAACTTTCCAGATTAATTTTATTATCTATTTTGCTTCTGTCTCTTAATAAATTTTGTTGAAGAAACAGCAATGCACATGGGTGGGTCAATAACATGAGGTATACATGTGTAGCCACCTATCTAGATATGCTTTCAAAAAAGGATTCCAAGAGAATGAAGCAAATTAGATAATATAAATAAATTGGAAAGTTGTTTAAAATTGCATGCTTTCTCTGAATATTGATTTTAATGTTCCTTTAAAGCTCTTTATGTGTACAGGTGACCCTCGTTTTACAGCGGTTCAATTTACACCGTTTCAGAATAACAACCTTTTTTTCCAGTCATGTGACTGCTGTTGAAAAGCATTGAGAAGCAGTGCATTTATTAAAATAGCCAGTAGGTGGAGCTGTCCGCTTGTGTTGCAGCAAAGCCAAGCAAGCTGAAATTAATCAGTTTAACCAGACCTGAGCTATCGAGGAGCTTGCAAAGTAACAAGATCTTCCTGTCTATAAATCAGTCCAGATTGGAATGCATAGAAATAACTGTTTGCAGAAAAATGCAAGTGAAGTGTGTGTTATGTGATTATTTTATTAGGTTTATATTGCTGTTTAGCAAATGTTTTTGTTAATTTAACTTAGTTTAATTATATATTCTGTGTTGTGTGATTATTTTATTAGGTTTATAATGCTGTTTAGCATTTAAAGTCTTCATTTCAAAGCTTTAAAAATAATGTATTCGGTGTTACTTATGACAATTTTGAGAGGGGCCTGGAACCTATCTCCCTCACTTCCCCTTGACTTACATTATAAACTGGGTTTCAATTTACGACGGTTTAGATTTACAACCATTCCTTCTGGAACCTAACCCCGGCGTAAACTGAGGGCTACCTGTACTGCTGCATTTGCTGAAGCAGCCTTACGTGGATTCATATAGTTTTATTCCTGCTATATGTATGGATCATCAGACTTAATTGCCTACTGCCCAGGACATTGTTAAACATGTTTAAAGGTATGTTCATATTTTGATTGCTTTTTGGTGTTTAGTGGCTCATTTACAGTATGGGCTTTGAAATTGTATATTTTCTACAGCCTTGAGACTAAAACTTATCTAAAATCCTGTTGGCAAGATAAAAGCTCTGTGTTTGCCATATATATGGTGGATTCATAACTAAATCCACTACTTCTGGGGAACCTTGTTGTTTGTATTGAAACTCATTACTCTGAGTCTGAAATTCACGCTACAATTCAGTAAAAAATTCACTTTGAGTTTACTTAGATAATTAAATAGACTTTTTATAGAGGAAGGACAGGAGCGTAATACTTCAGTTTGGTTTAAATCTAAATCTGAAGCTTTTCATGTTTCCTATGCAATTAAGAATATGTATAGGGTCGGGGATATATTTAGAAAAAAAATGGCTGAATATGCTCTCCAATTCCCAGATTTCTCCAAACTACTTTTGTAAATTCATCTAAACCTTACACTGTTATTACTAGATTCATAAAACATTTTTTTCCAGTTGTTGAATCTAGGGCTTTTAGAGATGTATAAAAAAATGGAGCAAAGCCTCAATAGATAAAACCTGCAGCAGGGAGCTATGATTTATCCTTTACTTGCAATGTTTTCTTTTAAAATACCCAAAAACTACAGACAGTTGGTTTTCTAAAATAATGCAAACCTTATCTGCTTTACCTAAAGCTCAAGTTTTTCTAAATTTTCTTTCAGATTTAGCAAAAAAATTTTTTTTTGATGTTTGCAGCTAAATGCTAATTCCATGATTACAGATTGTCTGGTCAGATGTGCTCTTTGGCTACAACATAAGGAGGCAGGTTCAATCTCTTATATATATATATATATATTTTTTTTTTTTTTTATTTATTTATTTTTTTTTAACCTACCTTATTGTAAGAGATATGTTATTTGGTAAGGAGTTAGACACACTAATATTGAAGTGCTTCAGAGGTAAAAGTAGTTTCTTTCCTCAGACACCTAAGTATTGTAATCTCCTTGTTTACCCTAACGCAAGTCTCAGTATTAGGGTTACAAGGCCTGTGGCAGCAGAGATTCCTTTCAGAACTAGAAGACACAGACTCAATTTAAATTCAGATACTGTGAAAAACCAGCTCCTCTGCAGTTTACAAGGAACAATGATGGTGTGCCTGTCTAGATGCCTTCACTTGGGGCAGATTATGCACATAGAGGGACATCTGGGCTGCATCACAGATAAATGAGTTCTAAAACTCCTATTAACAGGATACTGCTTGGAATTCAAAAAGAAGCCTCCCTTACCTTGCTTGGTGACATAACAACACCCTCATGCATCTACATGATCATGAGAAACTGGCAGCCATCTACCAGTTTGTGGACATGCTTCTGATCCAGCAGGTTATTCAGGAGGTTCTATTGTCTCAATGTTTCCAGGGGTTTTATTCTCCTCTGTTTCACCAAATACTTTTCTGTTCGCCATAGATTTTACGGATGCTTAGTTCTACATTCAAATAGAATAATCACACAGACAGTTTCTGTGATTTGCTTTAGTAAATCACCAGTTCCAGTTTGCAAACTTTCCTTTTTTATAAAAATTCTGAAAGACAACAGAGCAGTTGGCAGGTACTCAAAGGGGATCTCTATAATTTTTGTTTGGGCACAGTGTCATACTTGACATCTATCCGTGTTTCACCTTCCAGGCATTTAGAATAAAGGAACAGATTTTGTCAGTCAGACACGTGGTTCAAACGGAATGTCAGCTAAACAATTACATTTTTCACATGATCATGGCCAAGTGGGATTACCCAGAGATAGATCTCCATCATCGGACTTCTCTGTTGTTCAGCAGATACCCAACACCATAGGCTTCACAGAATTATGAGGGAAGCTACAACTTTCATAGCAATCATTATTTTTTGGCCTCAAAAGCCTTGTTTTTTCTGTACTACAGGAACTGCCAATAATTCCTCCATGGACTTTGTCAATGCCTTCAACTAGACCCACAATGCCTACACTTGATGACATGGCTGCTAAGGTCACAAGGTTAGAGCAGATGACTATATGTACACCAAAAATAAGAAAATGATTACAAATTTTAAATTGGATGTTTCAACATTCTACAGAAGACTTTGAATTATTTCATCTCTTGGAAGTTATAGGATCTTGAAGGTTCAAGTATGTTCTATTTCTGCTATTTCTGGAATTTAGTAGGCCTAAAAAGCTTTTATTGTTTTTCAAGCATTGGCTCATATCCCACCTTCTACAACATCCATTATGCCAACATGGAGTCTGGAGAACACCTCTTACTTTGGTGTCACATTAGATATTTATATGCTTCTGTTAAAGAGACATTAAACCAAAATATTTTCTTTCATGATTCTGGTAGAGAATACAATTTTAAACAACATTCCAATTGAATTCTATTATTTAATTTGCTTCATTCTTTAGTTATCCTTTGTTAAAGAAACAGCAATGCACATGGGTGAGCCAATCACATGAGGCAAATATGTGCAGCCACCAATCAGAAGCTACTGAGCCTATCTAGATATGCTTTTCAAGAAGGACTATCAAGAGAATGAAGCAAATTAGATAACAGCAGTAAATTAGAAAGTTGTTTAAAATGGTATTCTCTATCTGAATCATGAAAGAAAAAATGTGGCTTTAATGTCCCTTTAAATTTGGCCAAAAATAGTTTTTTTTCTCTTGTATCTTAAACAACATCTCTTTTGCAGTGTTTTATTGTCTACTTTTTATTTGTTCCCACCCTTTTATTGGTACAGCTTTCCAATCATCTCACCTGGTTTCCAATCATCTCAGCCTGCTCTGTTTGTCTAACTGTTTAGATTAAACATCTCAAGAAGTAGGAAGGAGTAAGAGTAAGAGGAGTTTACCTATAAACAGGTAATTTGGGGAGTCAGTTCTGCCCATGCCCTTAAAGAGGGGGTTTCTCACCTGGTAAGTATTGCCCTTGGGTGTGAGACAATATATAGATGTTTTTATATGTGGGTGTACATTTCTATTTAAAAAACAAAACAAAACAAACCCTAAAAAAATGGTGTACTTTTTGCTTCACTTGAGCCTTGGAGCACATTGTGACATTGTGGCAGCTGTATGTGAATGTGGTGAACAGGTAGAAAAGTTGCTTACTTTATTCAAGTCTTTCCACTGACTTGAAATTATAAAGAACAAAGTTCTATAATAAAAATGTGTAGGTATTCTGTTCAATAAATGATACAAAGATAAATTCAATTTAATAACAGAAGTGAATTTAAAAGTGTTTTAAAATGACATGCTGTATCTGAATCATGCACGTTTCATTTTGACTTTCATGTCTCCTTAAGCTTTAGATGGGTAGCACTTGGTAGAGTTATTAAACACACTTAAGTTTGAAGTAAGTAAAATTATTAACTACATTTATAAATTTAGGTCTAGCTTGTGCATTTTTTAACAAGTTTGTCATATGCAAGTGGAGACGCACATTTGTAAATACTTTTAAATGACCAGTGAGACTTAGAAGGGTTCAGAGTCATTAAGATCTTTGTATTTTCTAAAATATTAACTTTTTATTTAATTTTTTTTTTTAATTTGGAGCCAAGTATGAGAAATAATGCACACTTTGGGGAAGATATCAAATTAAATTTCTGTGCTTTAAGGTGGTTCAGTAGGAACCGTAAAATCCTGCTTTTTGTTGTTGTACACTAGATCAGGGTTCTTCAAACTTTTTTTTCCCAAGACCCAGTGCATTGATACTACATACCTTGGCAACCCTATCTTTATGCTTGGTACAACAAGATAGCTGCTATTTTTGGAAAATTGACTAAAATGTGTGCATAAATATATTCCTAATTGTAGTCAAACTTTAAAGTGTTGTAAAAGGTAATAACACACACACCACACTCTCATAAAACACACACACTCATACAACACACATACCATGCACACTCTTATACAACACACACACACAACATACACACACTTACACAAAACATGCACACACAATCTCATACAACATACACACTCTCATATAAAACACACACCACACTCTCATACATACAACACACACATCACACACAGTGTCATACAGCACACACACACTATACACACTCATAAATATAACATAACTAGGGCAAACTGTTACCCACAGGTGTTTTCACTTTTTGATGCAAGTGAAAGCTGTCACCCTGAATCTTTCAGTAGGATGTCCAGTGCAACCTGTTGTCACCCATAAAGCATCAATCTATAGCAGGTACACTGCAGCCTGCCATCTTTACAGCTTCACCCTGGAGCATGCCCTGTGCAACCAGCAAACCCAGGGAGGGTCACTTTGTGGCATAACTGGTACAACCTCAATTCAAACTGTCACACCTGGGTGCTTCACTTGTCACCAATGCAAGCTGTCACCACTTGGTGTTTCACTCTCTGCTGTCCCCAGTGCAGCCTGTCACCCCATTATGTTTTTCTTACTGCTGTTGCCAGTGTAGTCTGTCACTCCTGGGTGCTGTCATCATTTCAGTTCAGGGTGCCCAGCCCCGGTAGTCCTCATGATTCTCATTCCATTCCCAGTGCAGGATGCCTACTTGTTGTACTCACTAGTAATACTTATAATACAGCAAAAATTGACCCCTTATATTAAATAATTAACTATTGTTACGGTTGCCTCCAGGCTGGCTGGAAGTTGGACCGTAGAAAAGGATGCTCCTAGCGCTCCCCAAAGGAGCAGCAGCACCGTAGACTCTATAACTACTGCGTAGCCACCATACGTAATGCAGACTCTACGAACCACCGCTGCTGGGCTGGTATCTCGCCGTCTGCTCTGCGCCCTGGACCTACGACCAGGCTCCAGTAGGTGAACCTCTTCCTTCTTTAGCAATCCCTGTAGCTAAGGGAGTATGAAGAGCATAGCAATCCCTGTAGTGATTACAGCTGTCCCCTACAAACATGAGTCAAATCTGCAAGTTAGAGGGTCAGAATAGGTCTGATGTGCTGGAACACACAGCCTGGTTTTTATTGAGGTTACATGCAAAAAAGACACTCTCAGGGGGAGGCATAAAATCCCCAATCACACATTTGATGCATTTAGATAGAGACAACGCCCTTTTACAGGCCACAACATTACTTCAGCAGATAACATTACACACAATAAAACAATGCAGTCCACCTTATCACTAGCAGTCTGATTAGACAATGGGAATGTTTTATCACTAAACTTAATTAGAGCTGATCCCAGCAAACTTGTATTTAGAAGAGATTTCTTGAAGCTGAACAAAATTTAACTCTTTAGTTCTGACCGAAGGGTCTGTCACATAGCACTTAATGGCACACAATGAAAACCAATGCCTCTGTAACAGTGCTCCCCCTCTGTGGAACACTCTGCCTGTGTGCCACCTGGCTCAGCAAGTCCCATTCACTGAACCAAGTGGGAGAAAGCCAGGGACAAGCTATTTTACAGGTCTGGGGACATAGTCTTAAAGGGGCATTGTTCACCAAAGTCACAATATGTCCCCAGACGGTTCTTAAAGGGCCATACACACCCAATAAAAGTTAATATGTTCTCAGGGGCACAATCTTCCAGGGGCCATAGTCATGAGGAAGGAGGCTGGCAAATAGGCTTCTCCACGATCCATGGAAGCAGGGCAATTTTTCATTTAAAGGGCCAGTTACAAATAGCAGTTTGTAACATATCTCCCCTTTTGGAGGGAGACTAACCAGGCACCTGACCTTCTGCCGGTCAGTGCCTAAGTTAGTCTCGCAACCCACCCACAAATAAACGTTAGCAGCAAAGTAGCCCCCCCACAATACGTAGTACTGGCGTGTAGGTTCCAGGTTGTAGGATGAAAGTGTAGCACCCTCGGCCTTCCTGGTGCAGCTGGGCAAATAGCTGATGGTACTTGGGGGGCAGAGGCCAGCGGCACTCTGCCCTGGTGCCAGCGCTTCTGCTGGGGTGAGGGGTTTGCAGGCCAGTCCTGTAACAAGGGGGTCTGTAGGGCAGAGGCCAGCAGCGCTCTGTCTTGATGACAGCTCTTCTGCTGGGGGAATTGGGGCATAGTCCTGCCCGGTGGCAAAGGGAACGTGGGGGTCAGTGGGGGTTAACATCTCCACTGTTAACCCTGGGCCCAAGTTAGGAGTTAGCTGGGGAGGGGGAGATTGGCTTACCTCCTCCTCCTGATACTCCGGTGGCCGTTGGGAAGGGAGGTCGATGCTCTCCGCTTCCTGTGGAACATGCTGCGGCTGGGGAGAGAGACCGGTTGTCTCCTCTCCCTGGAAGGCACCCTCTGGCTGGGGAGGGAGGTCGATGCTCTCCCCTCCCTGTAGCTGGGTCTGTCGCTGGGGATCTGGGCCGCCTGCCCAGCATCCCTGTAGGGCCGGTAGAGAGACTGCGGTCCCATCTCCACCTGCCTGCTGGGGGTCCTCCCAGGACCAGTCTATGAGGCCTGCTGCCTCTGGTATCTCTGGTTGGGGAAGGAGACTGGTTGTCTCTTCCCTCTGCACGGTATACTGATGCTGGGGAGGGAGGTCGCTGCTCTCCTCTCCCTGTAACTCTGGCTGCCGCTGGGGAGGGAGGTCGTTGCTCTCCGCTCCCTGTAACTCACTTTCTCGCTGGAGACCAGGTGTCCATACCCTCAAACTCCACAGTTGGCGCTCAAAGGCTCGTGCCGCTTTGTTCTCCGTATCCAATTCCCGGATGATGCGACTGACTACCTCCTGCGCAGGGTCTGGACCATATCGGACTAGCCGCCTCTTTACCTCTGGAACGAAATCCGCGCCAGGGTTCTGACCAGTATCTTGTCAGCTCCATGCTGCTGTAGGTAGGGACGCTGCGCAGTGGCTAGCGTTGCCCTCAATAACTCTCCTACGATACCAGTGCTGTTGGGGTGCTGCTCCTTGCGCTAGGACGCTATCCCACCGCTGCCGCCAAATGTTACGGTTGCCTCCAGGCTGGCTGGAAGTTGGACCGTAGAAAAGGATGCTCCTAGCGCTCCCCAAAGGAGTAGCAGCACCGTAGACACTATAACTACTGCGTAGCCACCATACGTAATGCAGACTCTACGAACCACCGCTGCTGGGCTGGTATCTCGCCGTCTGCTCTGCGCCCTGGACCTACGACCAGGCTCCAGTAGGTGAACCTCTTCCTTCTTTAGCAATCCCTGTAACCAAGTGGGAGAAAGCCAGGGACAAGCTATTTTACAGGTCTGGGGACATAGTCTTAAAGGGGCATTGTTCACCAAAGTCACAATATGTCCCCAGACGGTTCTTAAAGGGCCATACACACCCAATAAAAGTTAATATGTTCTCAGGGGCACAATCTTCCTGGGGCCATAGTCATGAGGAAGGAGGCTGGCAAATAGGCTTCTCCACGATCCATGGAAGCAGGGCAATTTTTCATTTAAAGGGCCAGTTACAAATAGCAGTTTGTAACAACTATATTAATATTTCATATAACGGTGTAGTCTGAATGTTTTTCACTATCTTTCGTAATCATAATCTTGGGTTATTAACTGGGTTACAAGTAGGTAAGCATGTGAGATGTAAAAACCTGCTCAACTAACAGGTACATTTGTGCTAAGATTAGGAACATTTGTTGTCTTTACTGATTATAATTGAAACTGGGACATACAAGGCAAGGGTAATTAATGTCTCATAAGGACACTGCCTTTTGCAAGTCCCGGTTTTCCTCCTGCAGCACCTTACACGTGAGCTTGTAGGTCTCCTATTTGATCTCCTGCCAGGAGGTTAGTCGGCTCCTCCAGACGGGACGGCAAAATCACAATGCCAGCTTCCCAGAGGAAGGCACCGAAGACGAGGTTTGCGTGGCTTGCGAGCTGTTACCTGCACCATCAGTAACATTTTCGCTGGCACTGTCTTCTTTTTGAAGGAAACGGTGACACAGTACAGCTAGAGTCCAGAAACTCATCCTAAAGTGTGAGAGTAGGCGACTCTGTGCACACTCACAAGGAGAGAAGCCTGAAGAGAGATATGTCACGCTAATAAACAATGGAGCTCTGGAACAGAGCTGCGACCCAGTAAACAAGTAAACATGGCGTTGCGACCCAATAGTGGGTCACGGCCGTGGTTTAAAGAACCCTGCACTAGATAGCAGGAGGGCATAAGGAAAAGTACTTGATTAAAGTTTTTTTTTGCTATAAAATACAGCCATTGGGGGTATAAATGTGCCATTTTTCTTTTTCTATTGCCCATTTTATAAGTGCAAGCTATAGAGGACTCTGATACGTTAGAGGGTACTCCCTCTTTACCGAAATCTAACGCCTGTCTGTATTGTGAGGAGGCCACGGTATACCCGCCTGCTCAATTATGTTCCACATGCCTTGATAAAGTAATTATATCAAAGAAAGCTAATATGTTTAGTGCTACTGAGCCATCCACCTCTGAGGAGTCTCCGTCCCGTGAGGTGCGCACCCTACAGTCATCTCCTAATACACATGCAGCTTCCAGTAGCACTCCTATTCCTCCATCTGGAGGGGCCCTTTTACCGCCAGACTTTACTGAGCCGTTACAAACGGCAGTGTCTGCGGCCTTCAGTGCTTTATCTCGCCCTGCTAAGCGCAAGCCAAAGTTCAAATATTGCTATCTTTCCCAGGGGTCATCTACTAGCTTATTGGATTTATCTGACACTAGATTATCCGCTGATGAAGACACCTCTGATACTTCAGAGGATGCTCTTTCTGGGTTGGAAACGGCTGCCTCTAAACCTCCAGCTGCGGAGGAACCAGACTTTAGATTTAGGATTGAACACTTACGCTTTCTACTAAAGGAAGTTTGGATACTTTGTTGGTTCCCCAACCTAAATTACCTGAGCAACCTTGTTTTCCTAAATTAGATATGGTCTACAAGGACAGGGTTGTACCACAGACTTTCCCGTTAAGATGGCGAACATTATTAAGAACGAATGGGAAAGACTTGGCTCTTCTTTTTCCGCTTCTTTTTTTAAGAAATTGTTCCTGGTTCCGGACTCTCAATTGGAGTTGTGGGGTTCCGTCCCTAAGGTGGATGGTGATATCTCCACTCTGGCTAAGCGCACTACTATCCCGCTTGAGGATAGTTCATCGCTTAAAGGGACACTGTACCCAAAAATTTTCTTTTGTGATTCAGATTGAGCATGCAATTTTAAGCAACTTTCTAATTTACTCATATTATCAATTTTTCTTTGTTTTCTTGCTATCATTATTTGAAAAAGAAGGCATCTAAGCTTTTTTTGGTTTCAGGACTTTGGACAGCACTTTTTTATTGGTGGATGAATTTATCCACCAATCAGCAAGGACAACTCAGGTTGTTCACCGAAAATGGGCCGGCATCTAAACTTACATTCTTGCATTTCAAATAAAGATACCAAGAGAATGAAGAAAATTTGATAATAGGAGTAAATTAGAAAGTTGCTTAAAATTTCGGGCTCAATCTGAATCACGAAAGAAAATTTTTGGGTACAGTGTCCCTTTAAGGAGCCCATGGATAAGAAGCTGGAAACTCTATTAAGAAAGATGTTTCAGCATGCAGGATATTTGTTTCAACTGGCAGTGGCTGTCGCTGCGGTTGCTGGAGCGTCTACCTACTGGTGCGACTCCTTATCTGAGTTGATTGAGGTGGAGGGTCCCCTCGATGAGATCCAGGAAAGAATTAAGACCTTAAGGGTAGCTAATTCTTTTATTTGTGATGTAAATATGCAGATTATTCGCCTGAATGCCTGTAGGGCACTCTTGCTGAAGTCTTGGTCTGCAGACATGACTTCGAAATCTAGACTTATTTTTTCTCTCCCATTTAAGGGAAAGATTCTTTTTGGTCCAGGCCTGGACTCAATCATCTCCATAGTTAATGGAGGCAAAGGTGCCTTTTAACCGCAGGAAAAGAAGAACAAACCTAAGGGACAAGGTCCTAATTTTCGTTCCTTTCGTTCGGTTAAATCCCAACGTCAGCAACCCTCTGCAAAGCCTGAGCAGTCCAAGGGAACTTGGAAGCCGACTCAGTCCTTGAATAAATCCAAGCAGAACAAGAAGCCCGCCGAGTCAAAGTCGGCATGAAGGGGCGGCCCCCCGATCCGGCTCTGGATCTGGTAGGGGGCAGACTGTCACTCTTCTTAGAAGCTTGGTTTGGGGACATGCAAGACCCGTGGGTCCTGGAGGTCATCACTCAGGGATACAGGATAGGTTTCAAGTCTCATCCTCCCAGGGGCAGATTCCTTTTATCAAACCTGTCTTCAAGACCAGAAAAGAGAAAAGGTTTTATAGGGTGCGTGAGGGATCTCTCCTCCCTGGGGGTCATTGTACCAGTACCGCCAGCAGAGAGAGGTCTGGGTTACTACTCAAACCTTTTTGCAGTCCCAAAGAAGGAGGGTAATTTTTGCCCGATTCTGGACCTAAAATGTTTAAACAAAATTCCTGTCGTCTGGCAGAGGACCATTCGAAAGCCCTTTTTTCTCTTCTTCGATCTCATGGATGGAAGATAAACTTAGAAAAGAGTTTTCTTATTCCCAGTACCATGGAGGATATTTTTTACAGATCAGAGATGTTACAAGCTAACTTCCAATTGTCTTGGCCTCCAGACCTCGTTAAGGCACTCTGTGGCTCTGTTGCATCTCAGACCTCTTCAGCTGTGCATGCTGAGACAGTTGAACGGCTATCATTCGGATCTGTCTCAACAGATTTCTCTGGACAAACCGGTCGAGAGAATCGCTCTCCTGGTGGCTCTGTCCAGATCACCTATACCAAGGGATATCCTTCTTGAGACCATCCGAAAAGATTGTGACTACGGACGCGAGCCTCACAGGATAGGGAGCTGTTTGGGGTGCCAGGAAGGCACAGGGCCTATGGACTCGAGAGGAATCCTTCCTCCCAATCAACATTTTGGAACTTCGAACGATATTTAATGCTCTGAAGGCCAGTGTTAATTTTGACGGCAATTTAGTCTTAGTTTTAGTCTTTTGACTAAAATGCCATTTTAGTTTTAGTCGTATTTTAGTCATCTGAAATGTTTTAGTTTTAGTCGACTGAATCTCCAGTAGATTTTAGTTGACTAAAATCTAAGGGGTGTAGTTAAAGTGTAATGCATTATTTAAACAATATTAAAACTTTAACAGTTCTCTGTTAATAATTAAAACAAGTATCAAGTAACTCAACACAACAAAAAGTTTCTGCAGCTAGCACAGGCACAGCATAACTTAAACCCATATTCATAGGTTATACTTATTTCTATAGGATCAATTGATTGTTCACAGATTCGAAAAATTTTCGGCAACGATATTAGCACTGCTCTAGAACTTCCAAACTCATTATATACTCCTGGAGTAAAGGTTTATTAACCTGTTTTTATTTATGGTATTAAGGTTTGAACATGCAATACAGATTTAACTGTTGTGGTATATAACATGTCTTTATTTTTCTTAAAATTTAATAAAATTAAGTTTCGTAAATTTTACAAAAGAGCAGAAATTGGATATGGATTGATTATAACACCTTACATAAAATGTTTTTGTCAGCAAATTATGTCTTTTGACTAAAATGCCATTTTAGTTTTAGTCGTATTTTAGTCATTAGAATTTCTTTAGTTTTATAGTCATTTTAGTCTAGTTTTAGTCGACGAAATTAACACTGCTGAAGGCTTGGCCTTTTCTGGGTTCGGCCAAGTTTATCAGATTCCAATAGGACAACATAACCTCGGTGGCTTACATCAACCATCAGGGGGGAACGAGGCGCTCCCTAGCAATGAGGGAAGTATCTCAAATTCTGGAATGGTTGGAGGCCCACAACTGCTCGCTGTCAGTGATCCACATTCCGGGTGTGGACAACTGGGAAGCGGATTTTCTCAGCAGACAATCCTTTCATCCGGGGGAATAGTCTCTTCATCCCAATGTGTTTGCGGAGATTTGCAACAGATGGGGGACGCCGGAGATAGATCTTGTGGCATTGCGGCTCAATTCCAAGATACCCAGATATGGGTCGCGGTCCAGGGATCCTCAGGCAGAGCTAATAGATGCATTAGCAGTGCCTTGGAGGTTCAGTCTAATCTCCATATTTCCGCCGTTACCTCTTCTCCCTCATGTAGTGGCCCGCATCAAACAGGAGCAAGCATCAGTGATTCTAATTGCTCCATCATGGCCGCATAGGATGTGGTTCGCGGATCTTGTGGGGATGTCCTCATCTCCTCCATGGAGGTTACCTTGTCGCAGGGATCTGCTGGAGCAAGGTCCTTTTTGTTCATCAAAATCTAGATTCTCTGGGACTGACTGCATGGAGATTGAACGCTTAGTCCTAGCTAAGAGAGGTTTCTCGGAGAGAGTTATTGATACTCTCATTAAGTAAGCCGGTTACTGGTCACATCTTTTATAAGATGTGGAGGACCCACTTATTCGGTGGATTCCCCTGGCATAAGATCAGGGTTTCCCGAATTCTTTCCTTTCTCGAGGATGGTCTAGAGAAGGGCCTTTTTGCTAGCTCCCTTAAGGGACAGATTTCGACCCTATCTGTTTTACTGCACAAGAGGCTCGCTGAGCTTCCAGATATCCAGTCTTTTGTTCAGGCTCTGACTAGAATCCAGCCTGTGTTTAGATATAGCGCTCCTCCTTGGAGTTTAAATCTTGTTCTTAAGGTTTTGCAGAAGGCTCCGTTTGAGCCTATGCATGTAGTTACTGTCTTGGAAGGTTATTTTTCTACTGGCTTATTGCCTCGGCGAGCAGGGTATCTGAGATGGCTGCCTTGCAATGTGAGCCCCCTTACCTAGTATTCCATGCTGATAAGGCTGTTCTTCGTACTGGGTTAGGTTTTCTTCCTAAGGTTATTTCAGATCGTAACATCAATCAAGAGATTGTGGTTCCTTCCTTGTGTCCTAATCCTTCTTCTTCGAAGGAGCGGTTACTTCATAATTTAGATATTTAGATGTGGTTCGGGCCTTGAAGTTCTATCTCCAGGCTATGAAGGAGTTTAGACAGACTTTTTCTCTGTTTTTTGTCTATTCTGGGAAGTGTAAGGGGCAGAAAGCCTTGTCCACTTCCTGGTCTTTTTGGTTGAGAAACATTATTCGCTTAGCTTATGAGACAGCGGGGCATAAGCCTCCTCAGAGGATTAAGGCTTATTCAACTAGAGTTGTGGCTTCCTCTTGGGCCTTCAAAAATGAGGCCTCTATGGATCAGATTTGTAGGGCCGCTACCTTGTCCTCCTTACATACCTTTTTTTAAAATTGTACAAGTTTGACGTTTTTGCTTCAGCCTAAGCAGCATTTGGGAGAGGTTTTGCAGGCTGTGGTGTACTCAGAATAGAGTCCGCCTCACTTTTTACCCTCCCGTTTAATTCAGTGTCCTCTAGAGCTTGGGTATATGTTTCACAGAATCTATATATTATTTCCCTTGCTTTTTTTGCATGCATGTTTTTTTGGTGTGCTTCGTTTTTCGCACGTCGGTCTTCTTGATAGCACACATTAGTGCGCTCTGTAGTTTTCCATTTATCGCGCTTCAGCTCTTCCGCTACTGTCAGAACTTCTGTCTCAAGGTTGGCTTTTCCATCCAGATATCAAGTCTCTGAACTAAATGGCATGGAAATTGAATGCTTTGTCCTTAGACATAGAGGTATCTCTGATTCTGTGATTGGAACCTTAATTTAGGCTCGTAGCCTGTAACTAGGAAGATTTATCATAAGGTTTGGGAGGCCTTTATTTCTTGGTGTAAAGATCATGGCTTTTCTTGATATTCTTAGGATTTTGCAGTTTTTACAGGATGGCCTATCTGACAGTTCTCTGAAAGGGCAGATTTCTGCTAATCTTCCTGATATTCATGGGTTTTTTTTTCAGGCTTTGGCCTGTAATAAAGGGCCATAATACCCAAATGTTGAAACACTTGAAAGTGATGCAGCATAACTCTAAAAAGCTGACTAGAAAATATCACATGAACATCTCTATGTAAAAAAGAAAGATATTTTACCTCAAAAGTTCCTCAGTAGCCACATCCCATTGTAAAGGACTTCTAAGAAGCAAATTAGTATGTCTGTTCCGGGACAGCTAAGGGGTTGAGCCTCATGCACTCTCATGTTATTTTCCTATTCAGTTTAAAGGAAGTTTACTATGAAATCTCATGAGATCACAGTAAAAGAGTTCATGACCTCAGCACTGTTGATGCTGAATGGCTGCTGTTCATTTCTTCATTTATTTATTTTTTTTTACCTGCAGCTGGGCTGCAGCTAAGTATAACTTTTTACACAGAACTTACTCTGCTGAGCTGAGGAGATTGTGAGGTAAAATATCTTCCTTTTTTACATAGAGATGCTCAGGTGATATTTTCCTGTCAGCTTTTTACAGTTATACTGCATCAGTTTCAAGTGATTTAGCATATGAGTATTACGTCCCTTTAAGCCTGTAATTCAGCAAATGTATCCTTCTTGGAATCTTAACTTGGTGTTAAACGTTTTGCAGGCTTCTCCCTTTGATCCTATGCATAAGGTGGATGTTAAACTGCTTTCTTGGAAGGTTTTATTCCTTTTAGCTATATTTTCTGCTAATATAACATGAAAGACAAAAGCGCAAAAAGAGGGGATTCAAGCGTAATTGGTAAAAAAGTGCTGTCTTGCACAAACATAGACTTCTACTCACCAGAGTTAGTATGAAAATAAGCCTTTATTTATACATTCTTTAAAACGATACTCTGTGTCCCAAGTACAAACAGTCCATTTCCCAAGGTAATTAGCAGCTGGAAGTTCTTATATGCAGGACACAACCTGCGGCGGGCGTAGCCGGCTTGCCCACCCTCAGCTGGTTACTCTGAGGTTGCGGAGACTTGGGACTGGTGGTAGATTAACCCCAACGCGTTTCCCCCGGTATTCGCCGGGCTTTCTCAAGGGGATCTGGATAAGCACAAACGGATGTCGGGCTTCTGTGTAAATCACACTTAAATACCCGTATGTTTAAAGTTAAAGGGACTGTAAATCTTAACCCCTCTATTAATATATATAATAATTAACATTAATATTGTAACGATTGAACTCAGTTTGCAGAGTATAAGTGCTACGGAAGCGTTTTAAAACCAGTTCAAATAATTACCTCTTTCAATATCCACTATCCGCCCATGCAGCCACAGATATGTTTGTTTTTCATTGACAGCGCTGCCGTTACGTCAATCATTACCTTCAATACGCCCATTTTTGGATCCGGAGCGTGCATTTACACTTCTATTACGCATGCGCAGTTCAACCATGATTAGCATTATCATTAAACTATCATTAGCATTATGTAATATGAAATAAAAAATTAAATTTTAAAAAATAAGTCTTTAATAAAACATTACTTTCTATTTATTTAGTTGCTCATTCGTCAATAGGAGTGACTCACCGCTCATTCAGATACACAGTATCTCAATGCACGATGAAGCATTGAGATTCAGTGTATAGGGCTGCAGACTGAGTGTAATGCGCATGCGCACGTGGAGAGGGAACGCGCGCTGTCAAAATTGCAGAAGACGGACGTTCGCTCTGCTGTTGGCTGCAGGGGCTATGACAGTAAGTATTGAAAAAAATAATCAAACTCGTAGGCGGACAGAAGATGCGTTTTTGGGTAAGTATAAAATACTTATTTAAACGCTTCCACTGTGCTTTTGCCCTGCATAGTAAAATTAATCAATATAATAACTTGTATATTTTAATTTATTGGGAACTAAAGTTAAAGGTTTACTGTCCCTTTAATACGCCCACTCTGGAGGCTTGGTGTTTAGCTCTGCATTTCATTGGTTAGTTTTACCGGTACATTTAAAACCACATACAATGTCAGTTAATAATATGATTAATGCATATTTCTTAACCAAGATAAGAATTACATTGATGCTCAGTATATACGGTTGTTGTATGAAACTGTTAACTAATTTAAACGCACCTTAGCTTTTATATAGAGAGTTTTTTCCTTTTCTCCGTGCATTCTCATTATTGTTAAAGCTTTTAAGGTGGTATTGTGCAACCTCAGATTTTAAGTTGGTATTCTATTTACATGATATCTTAAAAGGAACATATATACAAAATTCATAAACAATTCCCACAGAATTATACACATTAAAATTTACAATTACATACAAAACGTTTTTTAAAACTATAAAAACAAATCAGTTAATTTTAAAATATTAAAATACATTTCTAATTCATAGGGATTCTCTAAAACATATTTTGTTACTTCTAGGGTTTTGTAAAGGATTAAATAAATTAAATACATATATGACATTCGATATCCTAATCCAATATTCTAATTATAATTAATACCTAATATCTGACCTTTTTTTAAAAAATACTGTTTTCCCTTTCCTATTTACATATATGCCGCCACATCTATATCAATATTGAGACCAGCAGGGTGTAGGGTTTTAAGTTTATAAATCCAGTATGTTTCTAGTTTCCGTAGTTCCAACAGTCTATTATGTATATGTGGCGATATCCACCCTATTACCTGTACTCTTAAAGAGACAGGATCACTGTTATGATACTCATAGAAGTGTTTTGCTAGATTGTGTTTCAATATTTTTTCTTTTATATTATATACATGTTCGTATACCCTACGTCTAATATGGCGTTTGGTGCGACCCACATACATTAGGTCACACCCACATCGTAAAAGATAGACCACATATGTGGACTCACAGTTGCTCCTAAAATCTATTTCAAAAGTGTCTGTCCCACTTGAGTTGTTAAAGAACTTGGATCTATTGATATAGGGACACATAGTGCATCTGGATTTTGGACATCGCATTGTTCCCTTCCAGTCACTGAGCCAAGTACCTTTCGATTTCTTTTCATCCTCTTTTACAGCCCTTAATCTACTTGGAGCTAAAATGTTCTTTAGGCTCATGCCTTTTTTGAATGTTACATTTGCTTTTTCCTCTAGTTCCGGTCCTAATATTGGATCTGCCTTTAAGATGGACCAATGTTTATTTATGATATTTTTGATTGCTCCTGCTCCTCCATTAAATGTGGTCGTAAATCTAATACCTTCATTGTTATTATTTTTATTCTTATTCTGATTTGATATTGTTCCCATCTCTTTTGGAGAAATAAGTTCTTTCCTATCTTTTGCAGTAGCTTTATCTCTAGCTCCCTTAATAAGGTTCATATCATATCCTTTAGCTTTAAACTTGTTCTCAAGGATATCTGCTTCTTCTTCATAATTGTGTGTATGAGTGCAGTTTCTCCTAATTCGTAAAAATTGACTGTAAGGTACGTTATTAATCCATGATTTTTTGTGTGCACTCGTTGCCTCTATATATCCATTTCTTTCTGTCAATTTCCTGTAATTTTTAACACAGATGGTCTTCTTATTATTATCCAAATTATCACTGCTAAATAATATCAAATCGAGAAATTCTATTGATATCTGTGAGGTTTGATGTGTGAATTTCAAATTATAAACATTATTATTGATATGGGCAATAAAATCATTTATTTTAGAGTGATCACCTCGCCATAAGATGATAATATCATCTATATACCGGCCATACTTGTAGATGTTATCTGCAAATGGGTTGTTGTTCCAGACATACTCATTCTCAAATGCATTTACATACAGATTGGCATAGGATGGGGCAAATGTTGTCCCCATCGCTGTGCCCTGTATCTGTAGGTAATGTTTTCCTTCAAAACAAAAATAATTGTGTCTTAAAACAAAATTTATACTATCTATCAAGAATTTAGCATGAATACATGGAATATTCCATTTTTCAAATTCCTTCTCTATCATTTCCACACCTTTTATGTGTGGAATTGATGTGTACAGAGCCGACACATCACATGTTATCCAGCTCATGTCTTCTTCCCAGCCACTACCTTCAAACATATGTATTACTTCTCTTGTGTCTTTTATATATGCTTTAGTCTTTTTAACCATTGGCTGTAAGTAATAATCTATATACTGTGATAGATTATCACACAAGGACCCGATACCTGACACGATTGGCCTGCCAGGAGGACATATCGGATCCTTGTGGATTTTTGGTAAATGATAAAATACTGCCATATTCGGTTGTGTTGTAAAAAGGAATTTATATTCATCATTATTGATGATATCATCATTTTTGGCTGTTTTAAGGAGTGTTCCTAACTCTTTGATATAACTATCTGTTGGATCTTTTATTCATGTAGGTGTTCTTATCCCCCAGTAGGTTAAATGCCTCTTTGAGATAATCTTTTCTATTCTGAATAACTGTCCCACCGCCTGCAGAGCGTATTACAATATTTCTATCTTGTGAGAGTTTTTGGAGTGATTTCCTTTCTTGGACATTTAGATTATCATTATATTTAGTAATGAAAGAATTCTCATTTTCGAAGATTTTATCTATGTCTTTTAGGACACACTTTGAAAACATTGAGATCTGATCTCCCTGGAAACCTACGGGATTAAAAGTTGATCTTACTTTGAAATCTGAATGATTAATTTCAGTCTCAGTATCACTTATAGATATATTATTTAAATCTTCTTCATTGATCTCGTTCCCTTGACTGTTATTTATTATTACTATATTATTGTTTTCCATCTCTAAGGATTTTAATATATGTAAAGTACTTAAATCTGTATATTCTAAATGTTTATCTGCTTCTTTCGGTCTATTGATTGGGTTCTTAAGAAAGTAACGTTTTAACGTTAATTTTCGTATGAATTTATGCACATCTATGAACATTTCTAGTTTGTTTGGTTTAGTTTTGGGTGCAAATTTCATACCTTTATTCAATAGACGGATGTCATTGTCATCTAACGTGATATCTGATAGATTAAAAATTTCTTTCTTAGCTCTATCTTATCCCTCCTTCTCCCTTGCTGTCTGTATTCGTGTTCCAGCTCTGTTTCCTCGTCTAGTTCTAAACTTCTTTTCATGGGGCGATGTTTGTTTGGATCTTCTATATAAATTTTCGGATATTGTTCCCTCCCTAGGCCTCGCATGTCTAAAAAATGTGGTTGATTTATATTTTCCTTAGGTCTTGTTCCTTTATTTTCCCATTCTATGTTTCCATAATGGGTTTCATTTTCCCTTAGTGTCTCAAATCGATTGTAGATAGGTACTGGCTCTTGTGTATATTCATTGGAGTCCCTTTGTCTCCAATGTGATGATTTATTAGTTGATTTTGAATGTGTAAAAGACACATGTTTGTTCTCCGGATAATTTTTATTTTTATTAGGATAGGAATTTTGTTTGCTTTGGTATGACCTTTCCCTCATATTACCTCCATCTGGAGTGTCCTTTTGTGAATAACCTTTTATTTGTTGTTGTTGGTAATCCCTTTTATGGTTATTTGAATCTCCATTTTGCCCATAAGAGGCATGGGTTCCTGGAGATTTAGTGTTTCTGACATGATTTGTTTTATTATAATCATTGTTTTAGGTATTCTTATTAGAATATATACCATTAGAAGGGTATACTTTATCTACTTTATCTAATTGGTTACTCCTAACAGTCTTGTGATAGGTGTAATTTATTTTCTTTATAATCATTCATATCTCTTACAAGCTTCTGTTGTAAGAGATATGAATGATTATAAAGAAAATAAAGTACACACCTATCACAAGACTGTTAGGAGTAACCAATTAGATAAAGTATACCCTTCTAATGGTATATATTCTAATAAGAATACCTACAACAATGATTATAATAAAACAAATCATGTCAGAAACACTAAATCTCCAGGAACCCATGCCTCTTATGGGCAAAATGGAGATTCAAATAACCATAAAAGGTATTACCAACAACAACAAATAAAAGGTTATTCACAAAAGGACACTCCAGATGGAGGTAATATGAGGGAAAGGTCATACCAAAGCAAACAAAATTCCTATCCTAATAAAAATAAAAATTATCCGGAGAACAAACATGTGTCTTTTTTACACATTCAAAATCAACTAATAAATCATCACATTGGAGACAAAGGGACTCCAATGAATATACACAAGAGCCAGTACCTATCTAGAATCGATTTGAGACACTAAGGGAAAATGAAACCCATTATGGAAACATAGAATGGAAAAATAAAGGAGCAAGACCTAAGGAAAATATAAATCAACCACATTTTTTAGACATGCAAGGCCTAGGGAGGGAACAATATCCGAAAATTTATATCGAAGATCCAAACAAACATCGCCCCATGAAAAGAAGTTTAGAACTAGACGAGGAAACAGAGCTGGAACACGAATACAGACAGCAAGGGAGAAGAAGGAGGGATTAGATAGAGCTAAGAAAGAAATTTTTAATCTATCAGATATCACGTTAGATGACAATGACATCTGTCTATTGAATAAAGGTATGACATTTGCACCCAAAACTAAACCAAACAAACTAGAAATGTTCATAGATGTGCATAAATTCATACGAAAATTAACGTTAAAACGTTACTTTCTTAAGAACCCAATCAATAGACCGAAAGAAGCAGATAAACATTTAGAATATACAGATTTAAGTACTTTACATATATTAAAAACCTTAGAGATGGAAAACAATAATACATTAATAATAAATAACAGTCAAGGGAACGAGATCAATGAAGAAGATTTAAATAATATATCTATATATGATACTGAGACTGAAATTAATCATTCAGATTTCAAAGTAAGATCAACTTTTAATCCCGTAGGTTTCCAGGGAGATCAGATCTCAATGTTTTCAAAGTGTGTCCTAAAAGACATAGATAAAATCTTCGAAAATGAGAATTCTTTCATTACTAAATATAATGATAATCTAAATGTCCAAGAAAGGAAATCACTCCAAAAACTCTCACAAGATAGAAATATTGTAATACGCTCTGCAGGCGGTGGGACAGTTATTCAGAATAGAAAAGATTATCTCAAAGAGGCATTTAACCTACTGGGGGATAAGAACACCTACATGAATATAAAAGATCCAACAGATAGTTATATCAAAGAGTTAGGAACACTCCTTAAAACAGCCAAAAATGATGATATCATCAATAATGATGAATATAAATTCCTTTTTACAACACAACCGAATATGGCAGTATTTTATCATTTACCAAAAATCCACAAGGATCCGATATGTCCTCCTGGCAGGCCAATCGTGTCAGGTATCGGGTCCTTGTGTGATAATCTATCACAGTATATAGATTATTACTTACAGCCAATGGTTAAAAAGACTAAAGCATATATAAAAGACACAAGAGAAGTAATACGTATGTTTGAAGGTAGTGGCTGGGAAGAAGACATGAGCTGGATAACATGTGATGTGTCGGCTCTGTACACATCAATTCCACACATAAAAGGTGTGGAAATGATAGAGAAGGAATTTGAAAAATGGAATATTCCATGTATTCATGCTAAATTCTTGATAGATAGTATAAATTTTGTTTTAAGACACAATTATTTTTGTTTTGAAGGAAAACATTACCTACAGATACAGGGCACAGCGATGGGGACAACATTTGCCCCATCCTATGCCAATCTGTATGTAAATGCATTTGAGAATGAGTATGTCTGGAACAACAACCCATTTGCAGATAACATCTACAAGTATGGCCGGTATGTAGATGATATTATCATCTTATGGCGAGGTGATCACTTTAAAATAAATGATTTTATTGCCCATATCAATAATAATGTTTATAATTTGAAATTCACACATCAAACCTCACAGATATCAATAGAATTTCTCGATTTGATATTATTTAGCAGTGATAATTTGGATAATAATAAGAAGACCATCTGTGTAAAAATTGCAGGAAATTGACAGAAAGAAATGGATATATAGAGGCAACGAGTGCACACAAAAAATCATGGATTAATAACGTACCTTACAGTCAATTTTTACGAATTAGGAGAAACTGCACTCATACACACAATTATGAAGAAGAAGCAGATATGCTTGAGAACAAGTTTAAAGCTAAAGGATATGATATGAACCTTATTAAGGGAGCTAGAGATAAAGCTACTGCAAAAGATAGGCAAGAACTTATTTCTCCAAAAGAGATGGGAACAATATCAAATCAGAATAAAAATAATAACAATGAAGGTATTAGATTTACGACCACATTTAATGGAGGAGCAGGAGCAATCAAAAATATCATAAATAAACATTGGTCCATCTTAAAGGCAGATCCAATATTAGGACCGGAACTAGAGGAAAAAGCAAATGTAACATTCAAAAAAGGCATGAGCCTAAAGAACATTTTAGCTCCAAGTAGATTAAGGGCTGTAAAAGAGGATGAAAAGAAATCGAAAGGTACTTGGCTCAGTGACTGGAAGGGAACAATGCGATGTCCAAAATCCAGATGCACTATGTGTCCCTATATCAATAGATCCAAGTTCTTTAACAACTCAAGTGGGACAGACACTTTTGAAATAGATTTTAGGAGCAACTGTGAGTCCACATATGTGGTCTATCTTTTACGATGTGGGTGTGACCTAATGTATGTGGGTCGCACCAAACGCCATATTAGACGTAGGGTATACGAACATGTATATAATATAAAAGAAAAAATATTGAAACACAATCTAGCAAAACACTTCTATGAGTATCATAACAGTGATCCTGTCTCTTTAAGAGTACAGGTAATAGGGTGGATATCGCCACATATACATAATAGACTGTTGGAACTACGGAAACTAGAAACATACTGGATTTATAAACTTAAAACCCTACACCCTGCTGGTCTCAATATTGATATAGATGTGGCGGCATATATGTAAATAGGAAAGGGAAAACAGTATTTTTAAAAAAAAGGTCAGATATTAGGTATTAATTATAATTAGAATATTGGATTAGGATATCGAATGTCATATATGTATTTAATTTATTTAATCCTTTACAAAGCCCTAGAAGTAACAAAATATGTTTTAGAGAATCCCTATGAATTGGAAATGTATTTTAATATTTTAAAATTAACTGATTTGTTTTTATAGTTTTAAAAAACGTTTTGGATGTAATTGTAAATTTTAATGTGTATAATTCTGTGGGAATTGTTTATGAATTTTGTATATATGTTCCTTTTAAGATATCATGTAAATAGAATACCAACTTAAAATCTGAGGTTGCACAATACCACCTTAAAAGCTTTAACAATAATGAGAATGCACGGAGAAAAGGAAAAAACTCTCTATATAAAAGCTAAGGTGCGTTTAAATTAACAGTTTCATACAACAACCGTATATACTGAGCATCAATGTAATTCTTATCTTGGTTAAGAAATATGCATTAATCATATTATTAACTGACATTGTATGTGGTTTTAAATGTACCGGTAAAACTAACCAATGAAATGCAGAGCTAAACACCAAGCCTCCAGAGTGGGCGTATTAACTTTAAACATACGGGTATTTAAGTGTGATTTACACAGAAGCCCGACATCCGTTTGTGCTTATCCAGATCCCCTTGAGAAAGCCCGGCGAATACCGGGGGAAACGTGTTGGGGTTAATCTACCACCGGTCCCAAGTCTCCGCAACCTCAGAGTAACCAGCTGAGGGTGGGCAAGCCAGCTACGCCCGCCGCAGGTTGTGTCCTGCATATAAGAACTTCCAGCTGCTAATTACCTTGGGAAACGGACTGTTTGTACTTGGGACACAGAGTATCGTTTTAAAGAATGTATAAATAAAGGCTTATTTTCATACTAACTCTGGTGAGTAGAAGTCTATGTTTGTGCAAGACAGCACTTTTTTACCAATTACGCTTGAATCCCCTCTTTTTGCGCTTTTGTCTTTCATGTTATACTGTCTTGGATCCTGCATCACATAAAACTCTGGAGAAGGAAGAGTTTTTAAAACAAGCAGTAAAGAGGGAGAAGGAAGTGGGAATTATTTTTTGACTTATAAACTGAACGAACATTTTTGTGCCTTGTGGAAGTGAAAAGGTACTCTGGACTGAGAAATTTGATTATCTGCAAAGTAGACACTAGTTATATCTATTGTTCATATCAATTGTATTCATATTATAATAGTGGTTAATTTCTCCAACATAGGTGTGTCCGGTCCACGGCGTCATCCTTACTTGTGGGATATTCTCTTCCCCAACAGGAAATGGCAAAGAGCCCAGCAAAGCTGGTCACATGATCCCTCCTAGGCTCCGCCTACCCCAGTCATTCTCTTTGCCGTTGTACAGGCAACATCTCCACGGAGATGGCTTAGAGTTTTTTAGTGTTTAACTGTAGTTTTTATTATTCAATCAAGAGTTTGTTATTTTGAAATAGTGCTGGTATGTACTATTTACTCAGAAACAGAAAAGAGATGAAGATTTCTGTTTGTATGAGGAAAATGATTTTAGCAACCGTCACTAAAATCCATGGCTGTTCCACACAGGACTGTTGAGAGCAATTAACTTCAGTTGGGGGAACAGTGTGCAGTCTCTTGCTGCTTGAGGTATGACACATTCTAACAAGACGATGTAATGCTGGAAGCTGTCATTTTCCCTATGGGATCCGGTAAGCCATGTTTATTACGATTGTAAATAAGGGCTTCACATGGGCTTATTAAGACTGTAGACTTTTTCTGGGCTAAATCGATTCATTATTAACACATATTTAGCCTTGAGGAATCATTTTATTTGGGTATTTTGATATAATAATATCGGCAGGCACTGTTTTAGACACCTTATTCTTTAGGGGCTTTCCCAAAGCATAGGCAGAGTCTCATTTTCGCGCCGGTGTTGCGCACTTGTTTTTGAGAGGCATGGCATGCAGTCGCATGTGAGAGGAGCTCTGATACTTAGAAAAGACTTTCTGAAGGCGTCATTTGGTATCGTATTCCCCTTTGGGCTTGGTTGGGTCTCAGCAAAGCAGATACCAGGGACTGTAAAGGGGTTAAAGTTAAAAACGGCTCCGGTTCCGTTATTTTAAGGGTTAAAGCTTCCAAATTTGGTGTGCAATACTTTTAAGGCTTTAAGACACTGTGGTGAAAATTTGGTGAATTTTGAACAATTCCTTCATGTTTTTTCGCAATTGCAGTAATAAAGTGTGTTCAGTTTAAAATTTAAAGTGACAGTAACGGTTTTATTTTAAAACGTTTTTTGTACTTTGTTATCAAGTTTATGCCTGTTTAACATGTCTGAACTACCAGATAGACTGTGTTCTGAATGTGGGGAAGCCAGAATTCCTATTCATTTAAATAAATGTGATTTATGTGACAATGACAATGATGCCCAAGATGATTCCTCAAGTGAGGGGAGTAAGCATGGTACTGCATCATTCCCTCCTTCGTCTACACGAGTCTTGCCCACTCAGGAGGCCCCTAGTACATCTAGCGCGCCAATACTCCTTACTATGCAACAATTAACGGCTGTAATGGACAATTCTGTCAAAAACATTTTAGACAAAATGAACACTTTTCAGCGTAAGCGCGACTGCTCTGTTTTAGATTCTGAAGAGCATGACGACGCTAATAATAATGTTTCTGAAGGGCCCCTAACCCAGTCTGATGGGGCCAGGGAGGTTTTGTCTGAGGGAGAAATTACTGATTCAGGGAACATTTCTCAACAAGCTGAACCTGATGTGATTACATTTAAATTTAAGTTGGAACATCTCCGCATTCTGCTTAAGGAGGTATTATCCACTCTGGATGATTGTGACAAGTTGGTCATCCCAGAGAAACTATGTAAAATGGACAAGTTCCTAGAGGTGCCGGGGCTCCCAGAAGCTTTTCCTATACCCAAGCGGGTGGCGGACATTGTTAATAAAGAATGGGAAAGGCCCGGTATTCCTTTCGTCCCTCCCCCCATATTTAAAAAATTGTTTCCTATGGTCGACCCCAGAAAGGACTTATGGCAGACAGTCCCCAAGGTCGAGGGAGCGGTTTCCACTTTAAACAAACGCACCACTATACCCATAGAGGATAGTTGTGCTTTCAAAGATCCTATGGATAAAAAATTAGAAGGTTTGCTTAAAAAGATGTTTGTTCAGCAGGGTTACCTTCTACAACCAATTTCATGCGTTGTCCCTGTCGCTACAGCCGCATGTTTCTGGTTCGATGAGCTGATAAAGGCGGTCGATAGTGATTCTCCTCCTTATGAGGAGATTATGGACAGAATCAATGCTCTCAAATTGGCTAATTCTTTTACCCTAGACGCCACTTTGCAATTGGCTAGATTAGCGGCTAAGAATTCTGGGTTTGCTATTGTGGCGCGCAGAGCGCTTTGGTTGAAATCTTGGTCGGCTGATGCGTCTTCCAAGAACAAGCTACTTAACATTCCTTTCAAGGGGAAAACGCTGTTTGGCCCTGACTTGAAAGAGATTATCTCTGATATCACTGGGGGTAAGGGCCACGCCCTTCCTCAGGATCGGCCTTTCAAGACAAAAAATAAACCTAATTTTCGTCCCTTTCGTAGAAACGGACCAGCCCAAAGTGCTACGTCCTCTAAGCAAGAGGGTAATACTTCTCAAGCCAAGCCAGCTTGGAGACCAATGCAAGGCTGGAACAAGGGAAAACAGGCCAAGAAACCTGCCACTGCTACCAAGACAGCATGAAATGTTGGCCCCCGATCCGGGACCGGATCTGGTGGGGGGCAGACTCTCTCTCTTCGCTCAGGCTTGGGCAAGAGATGTTCTGGATCCTTGGGCACTAGAAATAGTCTCCCAAGGTTATCTTCTGGAATTCAAGGGGCTTCCCCCAAGGGGGAGGTTCCACAGGTCTCAGTTGTCTTCAGACCACATAAAAAGACAGGCATTCTTACATTGTGTAGAAGACCTGTTAAAAATGGGAGTGATTCATCCTGTTCCATTAAGAGAACAAGGGATGGGGTTCTACTCCAATCTGTTCATAGTTCCCAAAAAAGAGGGAACGTTCAGACCAATCTTAGATCTCAAGATCTTAAACAAGTTTCTCAAGGTTCCATCGTTCAAGATGGAAACCATTCGAACTATTCTTCCTTCCATCCAGGAAGGTCAATTCATGACCACGGTGGATTTAAAGGATGCGTATCTACATATTCCTATCCACAAGGAACATCATCGGTTCCTAAGGTTCGCATTCCTGGACAAGCATTACCAGTTCGTGGCGCTTCCTTTCGGATTAGCCACTGCTCCAAGGATTTTCACAAAGGTACTAGGGTCCCTTCTAGCTGTGCTAAGACCAAGGGGCATTGCTGTAGTACCTTACTTGGACGACATTCTAATTCAAGCGTCGTCCCTTACTCAAGCAAAGGCTCACACGGACATAGTCCTGGCCTTTCTCAGATCTCACGGATGGAAAGTGAACGTGGAAAAGAGTTCTCTATCTCCGTCAACAAGGGTTCCCTTCTTGGGAACAATAATAGACTCCTTAGAAATGAGGATATTTCTGACAGAGGCCAGAAAAACAAAGCTTCTAGACTCTTGTCGGATACTTCATTCCGTTCCTCTTCCTTCCATAGCTCAGTGCATGGAAGTGATCGGGTTGATGGTAGCGGCAATGGACATAGTTCCTTTTGCACGCATTCATCTAAGACCATTACAACTGTGCATGCTCAGTCAGTGGAATGGGGACTATACAGACTTGTCTCCGAAGATACAAGTAAATCAGAAGACCAGAGACTCACTCCGTTGGTGGCTGTCCCTGGACAACCTGTCACGAGGGATGACATTCCGCAGACCAGAGTGGGTCATTGTCACGACCGACGCCAGTCTGATGGGCTGGGGCGCGGTCTGGGGATCCCTGAAAGCTCAGGGTCTTTGGTCTCGGGAGGAATCTCTTCTACCGATAAATATTCTGGAACTGAGAGCGATATTCAATGCTCTCAAGGCTTGGCCTCAGCTAGCGAGGGCCAAGTTCATACGGTTTCAATCAGACAACATGACAACTGTTGCGTACATCAACCATCAGGGGGGAACAAGGAGTTCCCTGGCGATGGAAGAAGTGACCAAAATCATTCTATGGGCGGAGTCTCACTCCTGCCACCTGTCTGCTATCCACATCCCAGGAGTGGAAAATTGGGAAGCGGATTTTCTGAGTCGTCAGACATTGCATCCGGGGGAGTGGGAACTCCATCCGGAAATCTTTGCCCAAGTCACTCAGCTGTGGGGCACTCCAGACATGGATCTGATGGCCTCTCGTCAGAACTTCAAAGTTCCTTGCTACGGGTCCAGATCCAGGGATCCCAAGGCGGCTCTAGTGGATGCACTAGTAGCACCTTGGACCTTCAAACTAGCTTATGTGTTCCCGCCGTTTCCTCTCATCCCCAGGCTGGTAGCCAGGATCAATCAGGAGAGGGCGTCGGTGATCTTGATAGCTCCTGCGTGGCCACGCAGGACTTGGTATGCAGATCTGGTGAATATGTCATCGGCTCCACCTTGGAAGCTACCTTTGAGATGAGACCTTCTTGTTCAGGGTCCGTTCGAACATCCGAACCTGGTTTCACTCCAGCTGACTGCTTGGAGATTGAACGCTTGATCCTATCGAAGCGAGGGTTCTCAGATTCTGTTATCGATACTCTGGTTCAGGCCAGAAAGCCTGTAACTAGAAAGATTTACCACAAAATTTGGAAAAAATATATCTGTTGGTGTGAATCTAAAGGATTCCCTTGGGATAAGGTTAAGATTCCTAAGATTCTATCCTTCCTTCAAGAAGGATTGGAAAAAGGATTGTCTGCAAGTTCCCTGAAGGGACAGATTTCTGCCTTGTCTGTGTTACTTCACAAAAAGCTGGCAGCTGTGCCAGATGTTCAAGCCTTTGTTCAGGCTCTGGTTAGAATTAAGCCTGTTTACAATCCTTTGACTCCTCCTTGGAGTCTCAATTTAGTTCTTTCAGTTCTTCAGGGGGTTCCGTTTGAACCCTTACATTCCGTTGATATTAAGTTATTATCTTGGAAAGTTTTGTTTTTAGTTGCAATTTCTTCTGCTAGAAGAGTTTCAGAATTATCTGCTCTGCAGTGTTCTCCTCCTTATCTGGTGTTCCATGCAGATAAGGTGGTTTTACGTACTAAACCTGGTTTTCTTCCAAAAGTTGTTTCTAACAAAAACATTAACCAGGAGATTATCGTACCTTCTCTGTGTCCGAAACCAGTTTCAAAGAAGGAACGTTTGTTGCACAATTTGGATGTTGTTCGCGCTCTAAAATTCTATTTAGATGCTACAAAGGATTTTAGACAAACATCTTCCTTGTTTGTTGTTTATTCCGGTAAAAGGAGAGGTCAAAAAGCAACTTCTACCTCTCTCTCTTTTTGGATTAAAAGCATCATCAGATTGGCTTACGAGACTGCCGGACGGCAGCCTCCCGAAAGAATCACAGCTCATTCCACTAGGGCTGTGGCTTCCACATGGGCCTTCAAGAACGAGGCTTCTGTTGATCAGATATGTAGGGCAGCGACTTGGTCTTCACTGCACACTTTTACCAAATTTTACAAGTTTGATACTTTTGCTTCTTCTGAGGCTATTTTTGGGAGAAAGGTTTTGCAAGCCGTGGTGCCTTCCATTTAGGTGACCTGATTTGCTCCCTCCCTTCATCCGTGTCCTAAAGCTTTGGTATTGGTTCCCACAAGTAAGGATGACGCCGTGGACCGGACACACCTATGTTGGAGAAAACAGAATTTATGTTTACCTGATAAATTACTTTCTCCAACGGTGTGTCCGGTCCACGGCCCGCCCTGGTTTTTTTAATCAGGTCTGATAATTTATTTTCTTTAACTACAGTCACCACGGTACCATATGGTTTCTCCTATGCTAATATTCCTCCTTAACGTCGGTCGAATGACTGGGGTAGGCGGAGCCTAGGAGGGATCATGTGACCAGCTTTGCTGGGCTCTTTGCCATTTCCTGTTGGGGAAGAGAATATCCCACAAGTAAGGATGACGCCGTGGACCGGACACACCGTTGGAGAAAGTAATTTATCAGGTAAACATAAATTCTGTTTTTATTGGTAATATCACTCATAAAACTTTCTTTTGGTAGAGAATATTTGCCAAATATCTGCCAAATATCTGTCTAAATAGCACTTTCCAGATATAAAATATTGAGAATTTACTATAACTCAGGAAATGTGGAACTATTAATCTAGCGCTGTTAAGTCCTTTTTGTGCATTGTATATTTTCTGCTAAACAAGTTTCAGAATTATCTGCTCTTTTCTGTGATCCTCCTTATCTTATTTTTCATAAGGGTAAGGCAGTGTTACTGACTAAATTTGACTGTTTGCCTAAAGTTTTTCTCCAGACAATATCAGCAGAGAGATTGATATTCCTTCTTTGTGTCCTAGTCCTAAGAATGCTTCAGAGAGATCTTTGTATAATTTGGATGTTAGTGAATTGAAATTTTATGTTGATGCTACTAAGGACTTTAGACAGACTCCTAGGTTTGTTTGTTCATTCACTTTTCTGGTGCTAGAAAAGGACAGTCAGTTTCTATTTCTGTAGCCTCTTGGCTGAAACTCTTGATTCACAAGGCTTACTTGGAGACATGTTAGCCTCCACCGCAACGGATTACTGCTCATTTTACTAAGTCAGTTGCCACTTCTTGGGCTTTCGAGAATGAGGCTTCAGTTGACCAAATTAGCAAGGGAGCAATTTGATCTTCTCTGCATACTTTTACTAAATTCTTCCATTTTGATTTTTTGCTTCTTCTGAGACAGCCTTTGGTAGGAAGGTCCTTCGGGCAGTTGTCTCAGCTTGATTTTTTTTTTGTCTGATTAATTTATTTTTTAAGTGCATTATCCCTTTTTTGGTTTTAGTGGGGTTGTGGATTTAGTTTCTCAGTGAAAAAAGATGTTTTCTTAATCCCTTCCTTTATGTTATTACTTGTGGATTCCACAGCTTGGGTATTAGTTTCCAGGAGTAATGGACCGTAGACTCTCAACACCTGTATGAAAGAAAACATAATTTATGCTTACCTAATAAAAATAATTTATTTCATGGTGGTGAGAGTCCACGAGACCCCACCCTATGTTTTTTAGGTTTAGTTTTTTCTTGGGCAAATCTTTTTTTCCTTTGCTCATTTTTTTTGGCTCTTATTCTTTTTTTCTACTTCAGTTTGCTTGGCTATATATTAGACTGAGGTACCTGTTAGGTGGGAGGGGTTTTATAGAACTCTTTTGGGGTTTGGGAATCTTTGCCTTCTCCTAGTGGTAAAGGATTCCCAGGAGTAATGGATTGTGGACTCTTACCACCATGAAATAAATACATTTATCAGGTAAGCATAAATTATGTCTTTCTTTTTTTTATGCACTTTGATTTAATTGTTAAACACAAAATTGTTTGTAAAAAAAAATAAATAGGAATGCTAAAGAGAGGAAACATCAGCTTGAAAAAATGAAAAGTGTTACTATATTTGTACGTTCTGACTAGCAGTTGGATTTTAAATCATTCAGTTGTTATTGTTAAGGCTGTATGTATAACCAACTCACTGCATAGCTTATTCTAGGTTACTCTGAGCTAGAGTTGAATTGGGCTAATTCGTTGCTTGTAAAATACACTAGAAAGTGTACATTATGGATAAAAGTACTGACTTTTTATTACTACCGTAAATGGACGGTCATTTATTTGAAAGATAAAAATTAAATGCTTCTGTAATTTGAATAGACAGCTAAGGAATACAAGTGTCTTTCTTTCCTACTTATTTTAAGAATTTGCAATCTAATATAAAATGTTTTTGAAGTTGTTTAAAAAGGAAAAGCAAAGCTTACAAATTGCATTTTTCTTAAAAGTTTAAATGTAGAGTAAAGTATGTAAAGCTAGACAAACATTGGCAGTACAATGGGTCATATTGAAGAGCTCGGAGACTTTAAATGCCTCACTGTCATGCGATTCTATCTTTACCATAAGTCAGTTCGTGAAATTTCTGCCCTACTAGGTCTGCACCAGTCAACTGTAAGTGCTATTATTGTGACCATGAAAACTTGCATAGTGGGGCCATTGATTGCTGTAGAGTGTAGCACCTATCATCTGTTACATTACTCACAACAGAGTTCCAAACTGTCTGTGAAACTAACATCAGCACAAGAACTGATCTACCTCACATCAACCTGCGCAATGCCAAGCATTGGCTCTAGTGGTGTAAAGCATGCATGGAAGTGATCGGGTTGATGGTAGCGGCAATGGACATAGTTCCTTTTGCACGCATTCATCTAAGACCATTACAACTGTGCATGCTCAGTCAGTGGAATGGGGACTATACAGACTTGTCTCCGAAGATACAAGTAAATCAGAAGACCAGAGACTCACTCCGTTGGTGGCTGTCCCTGGACAACCTGTCACGAGGGATGACATTCCGCAGACCAGAGTGGGTCATTGTCACGACCGACGCCAGTCTGATGGGCTGGGGCGCGGTCTGGGGATCCCTGAAAGCTCAGGGTCTTTGGTCTCGGGAGGAATCTCTTCTACCGATAAATATTCTGGAACTGAGAGCGATATTCAATGCTCTCAAGGCTTGGCCTCAGCTAGCGAGGGCCAAGTTCATACGGTTTCAATCAGACAACATGACAACTGTTGCGTACATCAACCATCAGGGGGGAACAAGGAGTTCCCTGGCGATGGAAGAAGTGACCAAAATCATTCTATGGGCGGAGTCTCACTCCTGCCACCTGTCTGCTATCCACATCCCAGGAGTGGAAAATTGGGAAGCGGATTTTCTGAGTCGTCAGACATTGCATCCGGGGGAGTGGGAACTCCATCCGGAAATCTTTGCCCAAGTCACTCAGCTGTGGGGCACTCCAGACATGGATCTGATGGCCTCTCGTCAGAACTTCAAAGTTCCTTGCTACGGGTCCAGATCCAGGGATCCCAAGGCGGCTCTAGTGGATGCACTAGTAGCACCTTGGACCTTCAAACTAGCTTATGTGTTCCCGCCGTTTCCTCTCATCCCCAGGCTGGTAGCCAGGATCAATCAGGAGAGGGCGTCGGTGATCTTGATAGCTCCTGCGTGGCCACGCAGGACTTGGTATGCAGATCTGGTGAATATGTCATCGGCTCCACCTTGGAAGCTACCTTTGAGATGAGACCTTCTTGTTCAGGGTCCGTTCGAACATCCGAACCTGGTTTCACTCCAGCTGACTGCTTGGAGATTGAACGCTTGATCCTATCGAAGCGAGGGTTCTCAGATTCTGTTATCGATACTCTGGTTCAGGCCAGAAAGCCTGTAACTAGAAAGATTTACCACAAAATTTGGAAAAAATATATCTGTTGGTGTGAATCTAAAGGATTCCCTTGGGATAAGGTTAAGATTCCTAAGATTCTATCCTTCCTTCAAGAAGGATTGGAAAAAGGATTGTCTGCAAGTTCCCTGAAGGGACAGATTTCTGCCTTGTCTGTGTTACTTCACAAAAAGCTGGCAGCTGTGCCAGATGTTCAAGCCTTTGTTCAGGCTCTGGTTAGAATTAAGCCTGTTTACAATCCTTTGACTCCTCCTTGGAGTCTCAATTTAGTTCTTTCAGTTCTTCAGGGGGTTCCGTTTGAACCCTTACATTCCGTTGATATTAAGTTATTATCTTGGAAAGTTTTGTTTTTAGTTGCAATTTCTTCTGCTAGAAGAGTTTCAGAATTATCTGCTCTGCAGTGTTCTCCTCCTTATCTGGTGTTCCATGCAGATAAGGTGGTTTTACGTACTAAACCTGGTTTTCTTCCAAAAGTTGTTTCTAACAAAAACATTAACCAGGAGATTATCGTACCTTCTCTGTGTCCGAAACCAGTTTCAAAGAAGGAACGTTTGTTGCACAATTTGGATGTTGTTCGCGCTCTAAAATTCTATTTAGATGCTACAAAGGATTTTAGACAAACATCTTCCTTGTTTGTTGTTTATTCCGGTAAAAGGAGAGGTCAAAAAGCAACTTCTACCTCTCTCTCTTTTTGGATTAAAAGCATCATCAGATTGGCTTACGAGACTGCCGGACGGCAGCCTCCCGAAAGAATCACAGCTCATTCCACTAGGGCTGTGGCTTCCACATGGGCCTTCAAGAACGAGGCTTCTGTTGATCAGATATGTAGGGCAGCGACTTGGTCTTCACTGCACACTTTTACCAAATTTTACAAGTTTGATACTTTTGCTTCTTCTGAGGCTATTTTTGGGAGAAAGGTTTTGCAAGCCGTGGTGCCTTCCATTTAGGTGACCTGATTTGCTCCCTCCCTTCATCCGTGTCCTAAAGCTTTGGTATTGGTTCCCACAAGTAAGGATGACGCCGTGGACCGGACACACCTATGTTGGAGAAAACAGAATTTATGTTTACCTGATAAATTACTTTCTCCAACGGTGTGTCCGGTCCACGGCCCGCCCTGGTTTTTTTAATCAGGTCTGATAATTTATTTTCTTTAACTACAGTCACCACGGTACCATATGGTTTCTCCTATGCTAATATTCCTCCTTAACGTCGGTCGAATGACTGGGGTAGGCGGAGCCTAGGAGGGATCATGTGACCAGCTTTGCTGGGCTCTTTGCCATTTCCTGTTGGGGAAGAGAATATCCCACAAGTAAGGATGACGCCGTGGACCGGACACACCGTTGGAGAAAGTAATTTATCAGGTAAACATAAATTCTGTTTTTATTGGTAATATCACTCATAAAACTTTCTTTTGGTAGAGAATATTTGCCAAATATCTGCCAAATATCTGTCTAAATAGCACTTTCCAGATATAAAATATTGAGAATTTACTATAACTCAGGAAATGTGGAACTATTAATCTAGCGCTGTTAAGTCCTTTTTGTGCATTGTATATTTTCTGCTAAACAAGTTTCAGAATTATCTGCTCTTTTCTGTGATCCTCCTTATCTTATTTTTCATAAGGGTAAGGCAGTGTTACTGACTAAATTTGACTGTTTGCCTAAAGTTTTTCTCCAGACAATATCAGCAGAGAGATTGATATTCCTTCTTTGTGTCCTAGTCCTAAGAATGCTTCAGAGAGATCTTTGTATAATTTGGATGTTAGTGAATTGAAATTTTATGTTGATGCTACTAAGGACTTTAGACAGACTCCTAGGTTTGTTTGTTCATTCACTTTTCTGGTGCTAGAAAAGGACAGTCAGTTTCTATTTCTGTAGCCTCTTGGCTGAAACTCTTGATTCACAAGGCTTACTTGGAGACATGTTAGCCTCCACCGCAACGGATTACTGCTCATTTTACTAAGTCAGTTGCCACTTCTTGGGCTTTCGAGAATGAGGCTTCAGTTGACCAAATTAGCAAGGGAGCAATTTGATCTTCTCTGCATACTTTTACTAAATTCTTCCATTTTGATTATTTGCTTCTTCTGAGACAGCCTTTGGTAGGAAGGTCCTTCGGGCAGTTGTCTCAGCTTGATTTTTTTTTTGTCTGATTAATTTATTTTTTAAGTGCATTATCCCTTTTTTGGTTTTAGTGGGGTTGTGGATTTAGTTTCTCAGTGAAAAAAGATGTTTTCTTAATCCCTTCCTTTATGTTATTACTTGTGGATTCCACAGCTTGGGTATTAGTTTCCAGGAGTAATGGACCGTAGACTCTCAACACCTGTATGAAAGAAAACATAATTTATGCTTACCTAATAAAAATAATTTATGTCATGGTGGTGAGAGTCCACGAGACCCCACCCTATGTTTTTTAGGTTTAGTTTTTTCTTGGGCAAATCTTTTTTTCCTTTGCTCATTTTTTTTGGCTCTTATTCTTTTTTTCTACTTCAGTTTGCTTGGCTATATATTAGACTGAGGTACCTGTTAGGTGGGAGGGGTTTTATAGAACTCTTTTGGGGTTTGGGAATCTTTGCCTTCTCCTAGTGGTAAAGGATTCCCAGGAGTAATGGATTGTGGACTCTTACCACCATGAAATAAATACATTTATCAGGTAAGCATAAATTATGTCTTTCTTTTTTTTATGCACTTTGATTTAATTGTTAAACACAAAATTGTTTGTAAAAAAAAATAAATAGGAATGCTAAAGAGAGGAAACATCAGCTTGAAAAAATGAAAAGTGTTACTATATTTGTACGTTCTGACTAGCAGTTGGATTTTAAATCATTCAGTTGTTATTGTTAAGGCTGTATGTATAACCAACTCACTGCATAGCTTATTCTAGGTTACTCTGAGCTAGAGTTGAATTGGGCTAATTAGTTGCTTGTAAAATACACTAGAAAGTGTACATTATGGATAAAAGTACTGACTTTTTATTACTACCGTAAATGGACGGTCATTTATTTGAAAGATAAAAATTAAATGCTTCTGTAATTTGAATAGACAGCTAAGGAATACAAGTGTCTTTCTTTCCTACTTATTTTAAGAATTTGCAATCTAATATAAAATGTTTTTGAAGTTGTTTAAAAAGGAAAAGCAAAGCTTACAAATTGCATTTTTCTTAAAAGTTTAAATGTAGAGTAAAGTATGTAAAGCTAGACAAACATTGGCAGTACAATGGGTCATATTGAAGAGCTCGGAGACTTTAAATGCCTCACTGTCATGCGATTCTATCTTTACCATAAGTCAGTTCGTGAAATTTCTGCCCTACTAGGTCTGCACCAGTCAACTGTAAGTGCTATTATTGTGACCATGAAAACTTGCATAGTGGGGCCATTGATTGCTGTAGAGTGTAGCACCTATCATCTGTTACATTACTCACAACAGAGTTCCAAACTGTCTGTGAAACTAACATCAGCACAAGAACTGATCTACCTCACATCAACCTGCGCAATGCCAAGCATTGGCTCTAGTGGTGTAAAGCATGCTGCTACTGGATTCTGGAGCAGTGGAAACATTTTCTCTGGAGTGATGGATCATGCTTCACTACCTGGTAGTCTGATGGAAGGATCTGGGTTTGGTGGATGCAAGGAGAACACTACATTCTGGAATACATAGTGCCTACTATAAAGTTTTGGGGAGGAGGGATAATGGTTTAGGAATGCTTTTCAGGTTTTGGGCAAGGCCCCAGAGTTCCAATGTAGGGTCATCTTAATGCTACAGGATACAAAGACATTTTAGACAATTTGTAACAATTTTGTGCAACAGTTTGGGGATGGCCCTTTTGTGCCCCAGCATGATTGTGCCTCTGCACACAAATCAAACTCCATGAAGACTTGACTTGATGAGTTTGGTGTGAATGAACTCAAGTGGTCTATACAAAACTTTGTCCCAATCTCATTGTGTGCCTGACATTTTTGTCTTGATATCAGTGCCTGACCCCACAAATCTTAATGTGGCTGAATGGGCACAAATTCCCACAACCACTCCAAAATCTTGTGTCCGTGGTTTTTGAATGTAATGTCCAAGCTCATATAGGTGTGATGATCAGGTGTCCATATACCTTTGTCCATTTAATATACATTAGGACTAGGGAATTAAGCTGATAAAAATAATAGTAATAAAAAAAAAAGATTAACCAGCACAAAGTTCTTGGGTCCATTCTGTAAAATTACATTGAACTGTTTCTGATTGCTGAATATTGGGAAATTTGAAAAAGGAATGTTGATGAACTGTAAATCTTTTTAAACTTATCAGTCCTTAATTACTGGTCTGTTTCAGGGATCTGGAAGCTAGAGCACAGAAAGAATACTTCCGAGCCCTATTCAAACTTCCAAGGAAAGAGAAGCTGCATGAAGTGATGGACTGCTCCCTCTGGACACCCTTCAGCCGCTGTCATACAGCTGGAAGAATGTATGCTACAGACAGCTACCTGTGCTTTGCAAGCAAGGAAGAGGGACTTTGTAACATTGTCATTCCACTTAAAGAGGTAATTAGTATAAATATTTAGTGATCACTGTTTGAGGCTCATTTGATACATTTTGTTTCAGCCGCAATGAGATCAATGTATAAAGTAAATAAGTTAAAGATCTGTTTTTCTTTGTCATAAATTAATCTTTATAGAAATATTTTGTGATATGTACAAGTGCTTAAAGGGACAGTGTACTCTGCCTTTTAATGTGTTCCCAATGATCAATTTTACCTACTGGAGTGTATTTAGTTGTTTATAAGTAGCTCCTTCACTTTTATTTTTTCATTTGAAATAGCTGATTTTGCCTATTGTATCCACACATACTGAACTTTTCTGAACTTCTGGTTACATAAAAAAATGTAAACAAGAAGGTTTAGATAAAATAATTCTCCAAGTGGGGGGCTGTGACAGAGAGGTACTAAAATACATAAGGTATTCTATCCCTACAAGATCAGACCATTGTATTTGGATATGGTTTTAGTTAGCAAAAACTTTTCATATGCATAAATATACCTAAAGGAACAATTTCCCATACATTTTAAACTCTGGAGCTGGTATAAAAGTAATTGGAAACACATTGAGAAACTAATTTTACAATTTCTTTCATAAAGGTGGTGAGAGTCCACGATTCATTACTCCTGGGAATTATACTCCTGGCCACTAGGGGGAGACAAAAAAAATTAATTTCCCAGAACTCTTAAAACCTCTCCCACCTTAATAAAAGCTTGTCTTTTCTTCGCCTTTGAAGGTGAAGAAGGTAGGTGCTCCAGGTGTTTGTGAGAAGGGAGAGCTACTCTTTGGAAAGAGGGATGTCTTTTTAATATGGGTAGTTGCACAACAACACCCTATTGGAGATACTCACAGGCCTACCACAGGTGTCGCAGGGACTGGTCCCTAGCCACTCTTGTTGGTGCTAGGTTATATATATATATATATATATATATATATCCTCTGCTGTTACATGTACAGCACTGGATTGGCTATCTACTGAAAGCAGTTTCTGCTGCTTTATGGGTAAGTCCAGTAGTATGGGTGTCTTTCAGGTAAGTGTGATGTTTGTTAAAATATATAGAAGTCTGTTGTCACCTGTTTGAAGTGATGGTAAATCCTAGCGTCTTTGAAACGCTAGGATTTACCAGTGGAACAAAAAAAGGGGACTATCCGGTATCTAGTATAAAATACTTCATGCTGAAAGTTCCTTTATTTGTCTGAAGCGTTTGCCACACTGAGCTCCTCAGGCAGCTCATGGCAGAACGCTATTTTGCTGTGAGATGACGTTTCCACCTCCTTAGCCAATAGCTGTGTGGGCCTGCTGGCGCCATGCCGGATAGCTAGCACGTTATTGGCTAAGATCAGCTCACAGCAAAATAATGTTCTGCCGTGAGCTGCCTGAGGCACTCAGAGCAGCGAATGCTTCAGACAAATAAAGGAACTTTCAGCATGAAGTATTTTATACTTCATGCTTGAAATTCCCCTTTATTTGTTGCACTGGTAAATCCTAGCGTTTCACAAATGCTTGGATTTACCATCACTTTAAGTCTATAGGCTATTAGTAGGTACTCCATTTTGGATGTATTATAGCCTTGGGGCCATTATATAAGGCATTTTCTAGGTTTGGGTATATAGGTACCTTATTTCACTCTATTATAGGCCTTGAGATGCATTAAGTATTTCTTACAATGTCTCAGCTTCTTTTTTGATGCTTCTTTTTCTCTTAGTGCTTGTAATTTGTTTTGCACTTGTCGCTGTTTCTGGTTAGCGCATGTCAGCTTTTTTTTACACCTTTTGCTTAGCTTGCATCGTTTTTTGCACAAAGTATCATTTTTCCCCATTTTTAATCCTTACACTTGTACGTGCACCTGCAGATGCACTATTTGAAATTTTTGTGTCAGTTTTTTGAGCATGATTCATTTTCTCTTGTTAAGTGTATCCAGTCCACGGATCATCCATTACTTGTGGGATATTCTCCTTCCCAACAGGAAGTTGCAAGAGGATCACCCACAGCAGAGCTGCTATATAGCTCCTCCCCTAACTGTCATATCCAGTCATTCTCTTGCAAGCCTCAACCAAGATGGAGGTCGTAAGAGGAGTGTGGTGTTTTATACTTAGTTTATTCTTCAATCAAAAGTTTGTTATTTTTAAATGGTGCCGGAGTGTACTGTTTATCTCAGGCAGTATTTAGAAGAAGAATCTGCCTGCGTTTTCTATGATCTTAGCAGAAGTAACTAAGATCCATGGCTGTTCTCACATATTCTGAGGAGTGAGGTAACTTCAGAGAGAGAATGGCGTGCAGGTTTTCCTGCAATAAGGTATGTACAGTTAATATTTTTCTAGGGATGGAATTTGCTAGAAAATGCTGCTGATACCGAACTAATGTAAGTAAAGCCTTAAATGCAGTTATAGCGACTGGTATCAGGCTTATTAATAGAGATACATACTCTTATAAAAATGTAATATAAAACGTTTGCTGGCATGTTTAATCGTTTTTATATGTATTTGGTGATAAAACTTATTGGGGCCTAGTTTTTTTCCACATGGCTGGCTTGAATTTTGCCTAGTAACAGTTTCCTTAGGCTTTCCACTATTGTAATATGAGTGGGAGGGGCCTTTTTTAGTGCTTTTCTGTGCAGATAAAAATACTGACAGAGACATTCAGCTTCCCTCTGCATGATCCAGGACATCTCTGGAGGGCTCAAAAGGCTTCAAAGTCGTTTTTGAGGGAGGTAAAAAGCCACAGTAGAGCTGTGGCAGTTGTTGTGACTGTTTGGAAAAAAAAAAAAAAAAAAAAAAAATGTTTTTGTCTTTTATTATTCAGTTTTGGGTATTAAGGGGTTAATCATCCATTTGCAAGTGGGTGCAATGCTCTGCTAACTTGTTACATACACTGTAAAAATGTTGTTAGTGTAACTGCCTTTTTTCACTGTTATTTCAAATTTTGACAAAATTTGTGTTTCTTAAAGGTGCAGTAACGTTTTTTATATTGCTTGTAAACTTGTTTAAAGTGTTTTCCAAGCTTGCTAGTCTCATTGCTAGTCTGTTTAAACATGTCTGACACAGAGGAAACTACTTGTTCATTATGTTTGAAAGCCATGGTGGAGCCCCATAGGAGAATGTGTACTAAATGTATTGATTTCATCTTAAACAGTAAAGATCAGTCTTTAACTATAAAAGAAATATCACCTGAAGATTCTGACGAGGGGGAAGTTAGGGGGGGTTAGGAGAAATACAGAGCGCGCAGATGCTGTAAGGGCCATGTCTGATACTGCGTCACAATATGCAGATCATGAGGACGGAGAGCTTCAGTCTGTGGGTGACATCTCTGATTCGGGGAAACCTGATTCAGAGATTTCTAATTTTAAATTTAAGCTTGAGAACCTCCGTGTGTTGCTTGGGGAGGTATTAGCTGCTCTGAATGACTGTAACACAGTTGCAGTACCAGAGAAATTGTGTAGGCTGGATAAATACTATGTGGTACCGGTGTGTACTGATGTTTTTCCTATACCTAAAAGGCTTACAGAAATTATTAGCAAGGAGTGGGATAGACCGGGGGTGCCTTTTTCCAAACCTCCTATATTTAGAAAAATGTTTCCAATAGACGCCACTACACAGGACTTATGGCAGACGGTCCCTAAGGTGGAGGGAGCAGTTTCTACTTTAGCAAAGCGTACTACTATCCCGGTTGAGGACAGTTGTGCTTTTTCAGATCCAATGGATAAAAAATTGGAGGGTTACCTTAAGAAAATGTTTATTCAACAAGGTTTTATTTTACAGCCCCTTGCATGCATTGCGCCTGTCACGGCCGCGGCGGCATTCTGGTTTGAGGCCCTGGAAGAGGCCATCCATACAGCTCCATTGACTGAAATTATTGACAAGCTTAGAACACTTAAGCTAGCTAACTCATTTGTTTCTGATGCCATTGTTCATTTGACTAAACTAACGGCTAAGAATTCCGGATTCGCCATCCAAGAGCGTAGGGCGCTATGGCTTAAATCCTGGTCAGCTGACGTGACTTCGAAGTCTAAATTACTCAACATTCCTTTCAAGGGGCAGACCTTATTCGGGCCTGGCTTGAAGGAAATTATTGCTGACATTACTGGAGGTAAGGGTCACACCCTTCCTCAGGACAGGGCCAAAGCAAAGGCCAAACAGTCTAATTTTCGTGCCTTTCGAAATTTCAAGGCAGGTGCAGCATCAACTTCCTCCGCTTCAAAACAAGAGGGAACTTTTGCTCAATCTAAGCAGGCCTGGAAACCTAACCAGTGCTGGAACAAAGGCAAGCAGGCCAGAAAGCCTGCTGCTGCCTCTAAGACAGCATGAAGGAACGGCCCCCTATCCGGCGACGGATCTAGTAGGGGGCAGACTTTCTCTCTTCGCCCAGGCGTGGGCAAGAGATGTTCAGGATCCATGGGCGTTGGAGATCATATCTCAGGGATATCTTCTGGACTTCAAAGCTTCCCCTCCACAAGGGAGATTTCATCTTTCAAGGCTATCTGCAAATCGGATAAAGAAAGAGGCATTCCTACGCTGTGTGCAAGACCTAGTTATGGGAATGATCCATCCAGTTCCGCGGACGGAACAAGGACAGGGTTTTTATTCAAATCTGTTTGTGGTTCCCAAAAAAGAGGGAACCTTCAGACCAATTTTGGATCTAAAGATCTTAAACAAATTCCTCAGAGTTTCATCTTTCAAAATGGAAACTATTCGGACCATCCTACCCATGATCCAAGAAGGTCAGTACATGACCACAGTGGACTTAAAGGATGCCTACCTTCACATACCGATTCACAAAGATCATCATCGGTTTCTAAGGTTTGCCTTTCTAGACAGGCATTACCAATTTGTAGCTCTTCCCTTCGGGTTGGCTACAGCCCCGAGAATCTTTACAAAGGTTCTGGGCTCACTTCTGGCGGTTCTAAGACAGCGAGGCATAGCGGTGGCTCCGTATCTAGACGACATCCTGATACAGGCGTCAAGCTTTCAAGTTGCCAAGTCTCATACAGAGATAGTTCTGGCATTTCTGAGGTCGCACGGGTGGAAAGTGAACGAGGAAAAGAGTTCTCTATCCCCACTCACAAGAGTCTCCTTCTTAGGGACTCTTATAGATTCTGTAGAAATGAAAATTTACCTGACGGAGTCCAGGTTATCAAAACTTCTAAATGCTTGCCGTGTTCTTCACTCCATTCCGTGCCCTTCGGTAGCTCAGTGTATGGAGGTAATCGGCTTAATGGTAGCAGCAATGGACATAGTGCCATTTGCGCGCCTTCATCTCAGACCGCTGCAATTATGCATGCTGAGTCAGTGGAATGGGGATTACACAGATTTGTTCCCTCTGCTAAATCTGGATCAAGAGACCACAGATTCTCTTCTCTGGTGGTTGTCTCGGGTACACCTGTCCAAGGGTATGACCTTTCGCAGGCCAGATTGGACAATTGTAACAACAGGTGCCAGCCTTCTAGGTTGGGGTGCAGTCTGGAATTCCCTGAAGGCACAGGGATCGTGGACTCCGGAGGAGAAACTCCTTCCAATAAATATTCTGGAGTTAAGAGCGATATTCAATGCTCTTCTGGCTTGGCCCCAGTTAGCAACACTGAGGTTCATCAGATTTCAGTCGGACAACATCACGACTGTGGCTTACATCAACCATCAAGGGGGAACCAGGAGTTCCCTAGCGATGTTAGAAGTCTCAAAAATAATTCGCTGGGCAGAGTACCACTCTTGCCACCTGTCAGCAATCCATATCCCAGGCGTGGAGAACTGGGAGGCGGATTTTCTAAGTCGTCAGACTTTCCATCCGGGGGAGTCGGAACTCCATCCGGAGGTGTTTGCTCAGTTGATTCATCGTTGGGGCAAACCAGAGTTGGATCTCATGGCGTCTCGCCAGAACGCCAAGCTTCCTTGTTACGGATCCAGGTCCAGGGACCCAGAAGCGACGCTGATAGATGCGCTAGCAGCGTCTTGGTTCTTCAACCTGGCTTATGTGTTTCCACCGTTTCCTCTGCTCCCTCGACTGATTGCCAAAATCAAACAGGAGAGAGCATCAGTGATTCTGATAGCACCTGCGTGGCCACGCAGGACTTGGTATGCAGACCTAGTGGACATGTCATCCTTTCCACCATGGACTCTGCCTCTAAGACAGGACCTTCTGATACAAGGTCCTTTCAATCATCCAAATCTAATTTCTCTGAGACTGACTGCATGGAGATTGAACGCTTGATTCTATCAAAGCGTGGCTTCTCCGAGTCAGTCATTGATACTTTAATACAGACACGAAAGCCTCTTACCAGGAAAATCTACCACAAGATATGGAGTAAATATCTTTATTGGTGTGAATCCAAGACTTACTCATGGAGTAAAGTTAGGATTCCTAGAATATTGTCTTTTCTCCAAGAGGGCTTGGACAAAGGATTATCAGCTAGTTCCTTAAAGGGACAGATTTCTGCTCTGTCTATTCTTTTGCACAAGCGTCTGGCAGAGGTTCCAGACGTCCAGGCATTTTGCCAGGCTTTGGTTAGATTTAAGCCTGTGTTTAAACCTGTTGCTCCCCCATGGAGCTTAAACTTGGTTCTTCAAGGAGTTCCGTTTGAACCCCTTCATTCCATTGATATTAAACTTTTATCTTGGAAAGTTCTGTTTTTGATGGCTATTTCCTCGGCTCGGAGAGTCTCTGAGCTATCTGCCTTACAATGTGATTCTCCCTATCTGATTTTTCATGCAGATAAGGTAGTTCTGCGTACCAAACCTGGGTTTTTACCTAAGGTGGTTTCTAACAAGAATATCAATCAAGAGATTGTTGTTCCATCGTTGTGCTCTAATCCTTCAAAGAAGGAACGTCTTTTACATAATCTGGACGTAGTCCGTGCCTTGAAGTTTTACTTACAAGCTACTAAGGATTTTCGTCAAACATCTTTCCTGTTTGTCGTTTACTCTGGACAGAGGAGAGGTCAAAAAGCTTCGGCAACCTCTCTTTCCTTTTGGCTTCGGAGCTTAATAAGCCTAGCCTATGAGACTGCTGGACAGCAGCCCCCTGAAAGGATTACAGCTCATTCTACTAGAGCTGTGGCTTCCACCTGGGCCTTCAAAAATGAGGCCTCTGTTGAACAGATTTGCAAGGCTGCGACTTGGTCTTTGCTTCACACTTTTTCAAAATTTTACAAATTTGATACTTTTGCTTCTTCGGAGGCTGTGTTTGGGAGAAAGGTTCTTCAGGCAGTGGTTCCTTCCGCTTAATCCTGCCTTGTCCCTCCCATCATCCGTGTACTTTAGCTTTGGTATTGGTATCCCACAAGTAATGGATGATCCGTGGACTGGATACACTTAACAAGAGAAAACATAATTTATGCTTACCTGATAAATTTATTTCTCTTGTAGTGTATCCAGTCCACGGCCCGCCCTGTCCTTTTAAGGCAGGTCTAAATTTTAATTAAACTACAGTCACCACTGCACCCTATGGTTTCTCCTTTCTCTGTTTGTTTTCGGTCGAATGACTGGATATGACAGTTAGGGGAGGAGCTATATAGCAGCTCTGCTGTGGGTGATCCTCTTGCAACTTCCTGTTGGGAAGGAGAATATCCCACAAGTAATGGATGATTCGTGGACTGGATACACTACAAGAGAAATAAATTTATCAGGTAAGCATAAATGATGTTTTTTTTGCGCGCTTAGTCTCTGTGTGCATTTAATATTCAGATGTTTATCTGGTTTGCGCTTTATCTGATACTTTATCTGACGCTCCTGAAGTTTGCTTAAGTCTCTGGTGAGGGGGTAAGATTTCATTACTTCCAAGAGTTGCATTATTTGGGTGTAAGGTTGCTTTATTTACCCTACCTATTATTATGTTTAAATCATTATCTGTAATTTTGATTTTCTCATTGCCTGCCTGTTATTTTTCATAATGGAGCATACTGATTTTGTCCCCTCTTCTGCTACCCCAGAAGCTAAATCATCAGAATACTTTCCTACTATTATAAATTGTATTTTGTGCAAACTGGTTGATATAATCCCCCCCCCCCCCCCCCCCCCCGCTCAGCTTTGCAAATCATGTATGGATCATCTTATTTATTCTGATCAGTCTAATGCTGCACTTGCTTCTAAGGGTATATGTCTTACCTCTGTTTACTCTACACAGGTGATTTCTTCAGATTTTGCTACAGGATTTAAAGATTTTTTATGCTCTACTATATCTGAGATGTTGGCGGCCATGCCCCCTCCAATTAAGCATAAGAAGGTGGTTTCTACTAGTTTATCTGATTTGTGTAAATCAAGTCTGTTAAGCTGAATGTTCCAGTCCCTGGTGCTTCTGATTTATCCTCTGAGGGTGAAGTGTTTCCTTATTATCGAGAGTCAATCTCTTATAAGGAAACTGAATCTTCCAGTATTTTAGTTAAGCTATTGTAAACTTTCGTTCTCTTTTAAGAGACATGGTTATGTACCTTAGCGGTTCGGGACTCTAAAGTTCCTGAGGATGTCTGTTAAACAGCTGGATTTAATTGTTAAGCCCTCTGTTAAGTCACCTGAGGTATTTCCAGTTGCTAATGCTATCTCTGAGATAATTTATTAACAGTGGTCTTAGCCGGGCATTCCTTTTTAATCCTGTTCTAAAAGGATGTTATTATCTGGAAGATAGTACCTCTGGACAAGAAATTTGATTATTTTTTTCCCATAGAAATGCCTTTTTGCGAGCAGTTTTTTTGTTCTCTCTTTTTAGGCCAGCAATTGCTATTGCTTGTGTTGCAGCAGCTTCTTGGTGTAAGGGTTTATCTGAGCAACCGATCCAGATCTTCTAGTTTTATTCTGTTCAAGATGCTTGGGTAATGAGCATTTTTCTTTCATGTAATTGGCAAGAGTCCATGAGCCTAGTGACGTATGGGATATTAAATCCTACCAGGAGGGGCAAAGTTTCCCAAACCTCAAAATGCCTATAAATACACCCCTCACCACACCCACAATTCAGTTTTACAAACTGTGCCTCCTATGGAGGTGGTGAAGTAAGTTTGTGCTAAGATTTCTACGTTGATATGTGCTTCTCAGCATTTTGAAGTCTGATTCCTCTCAGAGTACAGTGAATGTCAGAGGGATGTGAAGGGAGTATCACCTATTGAATGAATGGTTTTCCTCACGGGGTATCTATTTCATAGGTTCTCTGTTATCGGTCATAGAGATTCATCTCCTACCTCCCTTTTCAGATCCACGATATACTCTCATATTCCATTACCTCTACTGATAACCGTTTCAGTACTGGTTTGGGTATCTGCTATATGTGGATGGGTGTTTTCATTACTTAAGACACTCTCAGCTATAGTTTGGCACTTTATGTATTTATATAAAGTTCTAAATATATGTATTGTACTTATATTTGCCATGATTCAGGTTTTCAGTTTATTTCCTTTTGCAGACTTTCCGTTTCATATCTGGGAAATGCTTTTTTTATGAAAAAAATATTTCTTACCTGGGGTATAGTCTCTCTTTCAAATTGACTGTCTTTTAAATTTGCGGGCAGAATTAGGCTCGCAAGGGCGCAAAATGGCAAATTTTATTGCGTCATTCTAGGCGTGAGATTTCTTTGGCGTGAAGTTACGTTCGTTGACGCAAATTCGTCATTTCCGTCGTCTTAGTCGACGCCGAGTCCTTTACAAGGTTGCATCATCTATGACGCGAGTGTGTCATTTCCGGACGTTTTTGGCGCCAAACAATATTTTTCGCTTTATATGTTGTTTTTTTCTCTTACATTTGCAAGATGTCTCAATCTGATCCTGTCTCAGAAATCACTGTTGGAACCCTGCTGCCTGATAACAGTTCTACCAAAGCTAAGTGCATTTGTTGTAAACTTGTGGAGGTTATATCTCCTGCTGTGGTTTGTAATAGTTATCATGATAAACTTTTACATGCAGAGAATGTATCCATCAGTAGTAGTTCATGTTGCTGTCCCCTCAACATATAATGCACAAGATATACCTGTAAATTTAAAAGAATTTATTAATGATTCTATTCAGAAGGCTTTGTCTGCCATCCGGCCTTCTAATAAATGTAAAAGGTCTTTTAAAACTTCTCATAAAGTTGATGAAATTTCAAATGACCGACAACATGCTGAATTATCCTTCTCTGATGGGGATCTATCTGGTTCAGAAGATCCTGCCTCAGATATTGACACTGACAAATCTTCTTATTTATTTAAAATGGAGTATATTCGTTCTTTGTTAAAAGAAGTGTTGATTACATTGGATATGGAGGAAACTAGTCCTTTGATATTAAAACTACTAAACGTTTAAATTCTGTTTATAAACCTCCTGTGGTTATTACAGAGGTTTTTTTCAGTTCCTGATGCTATTTCTGATATGATTTCTAAGGAATGGAATAGGCCTGGTACTTCTTTTATTCCTTCTTCAAGGTTTAAAAAATTGTATCCTTTGCCAGCAGTTACTTTTGAGTTTTGGGAAAAGATCCCCAAAGTTGATGGTGCTATCTTTACTCTTGCTAAACGTACTACTATTCCTACAGAAGATAGTACTTCTTTTAAAGATCCTTTAGATAGGAAACTTAAATCTTATCTAAGGAAAGCCTATTTATATTCAGTTCATCTTCTCAGGCCAGCAATTTCTTTGGCTGATGTTGCAGCTGCTTCAACTTTTTGGTTGGAAACTTTAGCGCAACAAGTATTGGATCATGATTCAACATGCTAATAATTTTATTTGTGATGCCATTTTTGATATCATCAAAATTGATGTTAAATCTATGTCTTTAGCTATTTTAGCTAGAAGAGCTTTGTGGTTTAAATCTTGGAATGCTGACATGACTTCTAAGTCCAGATTGCTATCTCTTACTTTCCAAGGTAATAAGTTATTTGGTTCTCAATTGGATTCAATAATTTCAACTGTCACTGGGGGGAAGGGAGTTTTCTTGCCTCAGGATAAAAGACCTAAGGGTAAATCTAAAGCTTCTAACCGTTTTCGTTCCTTTTGACAAAATAAGGAACAGAAACCTAATCCCTCACCCAAGGAATATGTTTCCAATTGGAAGCCTTCCTCGAATTGGAATAAATCCAAGCCATTTAAGAGATCAAAGCCAGCCCCCAAGTCCACATGAAGGTGCGGCCCTCATTCCAGCTCAGCTGGTAGGGGGCAGATTAAGATTTTTCAAAGATGTTTGGACCAATTCGGTCCAAAATCAGTGGATTCAGAGTATTGTCTCTCAGGGGTACAGAATAGGATTCAGATTAAGACCGCCTGTGAGAAGATTTTTTCTCTCACGCATCCCTGCAAACCCAGTAAAGGCTCAGGCTTTCCTGAAGTGTGTTTTAGACCTGGAATTATCAGGGGTAATCATGCCAGTTCCGTTTCAGGAACAGAGTCTGGGGTTTTATTCAAATCGATTCATTGTCCCAAAGAAAGAAAATTCATTCAGACCAGTTTTGGATCTAAAAATTTTGAATCGATATGTAAGAGTACCAACTTTCAAAATGGTGACTATAAGGACTATTCTGCCTTTTGTTCAGCAAGGGCATTATATGTCCACAATAGACTTACAGGATGCATATCTTCATATTCCGATTCATCCAGATCACTATCAGTTCCTAAGATTCTCTTTTCTATATAAGCATTACCAATTTGTTGTTCTTCCTTTTGGCCTAGCGACAGCTCCAAGAATCTTTTCAAAGGTTCTCGGTGCCCTACTTTCTGTAATCAGAGCAGGGTATTGCAGTGTTTCCTTATTTGGACGGCATCTTGGTACTTGCTCAGTCTTTATGTTCTGCAGAATCTCACACGAATCAACTAGTGTTGTTTCTTCAAAAACATGGTTGGAGGATCAATTTACTAAAAAGTTATTTTATTCCTCAGACAAGGGTAACCTTTTTAGGTTTCCAGATAGATTCAGTGTCCATGACTTTGTCTCTAATGGAAAAGAGACGTTTGAAATTGGTTGCAGCCTGTCGGAACCTTCAGTCTCAGTTATTCCCTTCAGTAGCTATGTGCATGGAAGTTTTAGGTCTCATGACTGCAGCATCGGACGCGATCCCCTTTGCTCATTTTCATATGAGACCTCTCCAGCTTTGTATGCTGAACCAATGGTGCAGGGATTATACAAGGATATCACAATTAATATCCTTAAATCCCAATGTTCGACTATCTCTGACTTGGTGGTTAGATCACCATCGTATTGTTCTAGGGTCCTCTTTCGTTCGTCCAACCTGGACTGTTTTCACAACAGATGCGAGTCTTTAAATTTGGGGAGCTATTTGGGGATCTCTGACAGCACAAGGGGTTTGGAGATCTCAAGAGGCGAGAATACCAATAAATATTTTGGAACTCTGTGCGATTCTCAGGGCTCTTCAGTTTTGGCCTCTATTGAAGAGAGAACCGTTCATTTGTTTTCAGACAGACAATATCACAACTGTGGCATATGTCAATCATCAGGGTGGGACTCACAGTCCTCAAGCTTTGAAAGAAGTATCTCGGATACTTGTTTGGGCGGAAACCAGCTCCTGTCTAATTTGTGCGGTTCATATCCCAGGTATAGACAATTGGGAAGCGGATTATCTCAGTTGTCAGACTTTATATCCGGGAGAGTGGTCTCTCCACCCAGATGTGTTTTCTCAAATTGTTCAGATGTGGGGTCTTCCAGAAATAGATCTGATGGCATCTCATCTAAACAAGAAGCTTCCCAGATACCTGTCCAGGTCCAGGGATCCTCAGGCGGAAGCAGTGGATGCGTTGACACTTCCTAGGTGTTATCAACCTGCTTATATTTTCCCGCATCTAGTTCTTCTTCCAAGAATGATCTCCAAAATCATCATGGAACAATCGTTTATGTTGCTGTTGACTCCAGCATGGCCTCACAAGTTTTGGTATGCGGATCTTGTTCGGATGTCCAGTTGCCAACCTTGGCCACTTCCATTAAGACCGGACCTTCTGTCTCAAGGTCTGTTTTTCCATCAGGATCTCAAATCATTAAATTTGAAGGTATGGAAATTGAACGCCTAGTGCTTAGTCATAGAGGTTTCTCTGATTCAGTGATTAATACTATGTTACAGGCTCGTAAATCTGTTTCTAGAAAGATTTATTATCGAGTTTGGAAGACTTACATTTCATGGTGTTCCTCATAAATTTTCTTGGCATTCTTTTAGAATTCCTAGAATTTTACAGTTTCTTCAGGATGGTTTGGATAAAGTTTTGTCTGCAAGTTCCTTGAAAGGACAAATCTAAAAAAATGCTAAACTTCCTGATATTCACTGTTTTGTACAGGCTTTGGTTCGTATCAAGCCTGTCATTAAATCAATCTCTCCTCCTTGGAGTCTTAATTTGGTTTTGAAGACTTTACAGTCTCCTCCATTTGAGCCTATGCATTCTTTGGACATTAAACTACTTTCTTGTAAAGTCTTGTTCCTTTTAGCCATCTCTTCTGCTAGAAGAGTTTCTGAATTATCTGCTCTCTTGTGAATCTCCTTTTCTGATTTTTCATCAGGATAAGGCAGTTTTACACTTCTTTTGAATTCTTACCTAAGTTTGTGAATTCTAACAACATTAATAGAGAAATTGTTGTCCCTTCTTTGTGTCCTAATCCTAATAATTATTTGGAGAGATCTTTACATTCTTTGGATGTGGTGAGAGCTCTGAAATATTATCTTGAAGCTACTAAAGATTTAAGGATGACTTCTAGTCTATTTTTTATCTTTTCTGGTTCCAGGAAAGGTCGGAAGACTTCTGCCGTTTCTTTGGCATCGTGGTTAAAGCTTTTGATTCATCAAGCTTATTTGGAGTCGAGTAAAGCCCCACCTCAGAGAATTACAGCTCATTCTACTAGATCAGTTTCCACTTCTTGGGCTTTTAAGAATGAAGCTTCAGTTGATCAGATTTGCAAATCAGCAACTTGGTCTTCTTTGCATACAGTACATTTACTAAATTCTACCATTTTGATGTATTTACTTCTTCGGAAGCAGTTTTTGGTAGAAAAGTTCTTCCGGCAGCTGTTTCAGTTTGATTCTTCTGCTTATGATTTAACTTTTTCCTTTTATTTATGAGAATAAACTTATATTTGGGTTGTGGATTATTTTTTTCAGCAAAATGGCTGTTTTTTATTTTATCCCTCCCTCTCTAGTGACTCTTGTATGGAGTTCCACTTCTTGGGTATTGATATCCCATACGTCACTAGCTCATGGACTCTTGCCAAGTACATGAAAGAAAACATAATTTATGTAAGAACTTACCTGATAAATTCATTTCTTTCATATTGGCAAGAGTCCATGAGGCCCACCCCTTTTTTATGGTGGTTATGATTTTTTTTTGTATAAAGCACAATTATTTCCAAATTCCTTTGTTGATGCTTTTTACTCCTTTCTTTATCACCCTACTACTTGGCTATTCGTTAAACTGAATTGTGGGTGTGGTGAGGGGTGTATTTATAGGCATTTTGATGTTTGGGAAACTTTTCCCCACCTGGTAGGATTTCATATCCCATACGTCACTAGCTCATGGACTCTTGTCAATATGAAAGAAACAAATTTATCAGGTAAATTCTTACATAAATTGTTTTTTCCAAGGATACAGAATATGTTTCAGATGACCTTGCAGGGAATGGTTTCTTATGTCTCATTTTCCAAGGAATCCTGAAAGGCAGTTGATCATATCTGGAGTCTAAGGGTGTATTAGTTCTAGTTCTGGAATTGGAACAGACTTAGGGTTTGTATTCAAACTGCTTAATGGTTCCCAAGAAGGAAGGGACTTACAGACTTGTTCTGGATTTGAAAACTTTAAACAAGTTTCTAAGACTTTCTTTTTCAGGTTGGAAATCATTTGGACTATATTTTCTTTTCTTCAACAGGGACAATTAATGTCCCCTATAGATCTGAAGCATTCTTATCTTCATATCCCTATTCACAGGGATCAACAACAATTCCTAAAGTTTGCTTTTCTGGAAAAGCGTTTTTCAGTTTGTTGCTCTTCCATTTGGTCTGGCTACCTCTCCTAGAATCTTTACAAAGGTACTGGGGAGTCTTATCAGTGATAAGAGCTTAAGGTGTGTCATTTGTTCCTTACCTGGACGATATCTTGGTTTAAGTTCGATCCTTACATTTAGCAGTATCTCATACCAACAAACTTTAGTTGTTTCTTCAAGAGCATGGTTGGAAAATAAACTCTCCAAGAGGTTCTCTGTCCCTTTAGTCCAGGATTTCTTTTCTATGTGTAATAATTGACTTTGATAGAACAGCGAAGGATGAAGTTATTCTCAGCTTTTGTAAATCTTCAGTCATTTCCTTCTCTTTCTGTAGCTCTTTGTATGGAAGACTGGTGATAGCAGTCTCAGATGCAATTCCATTTGCTCAGTTTCACATGAGGCCTTGTATGCTTCATCAGTGGTACAGAGATTACACTCAGTTAGCTAAAAAGATTATTTTGTATTCCAAAACAAGACAATATATTTCCTGGGGACATCCTTTGTCAATCCAAATTGGACTGTGCGCTCAACAGATGCAAGTCTGTTAGGTAGGGGTGCAGTCTGAGGGTCCCAGATTGCCAAGGAAGTTTGGATACTTCAGGAGGTAAAGTTGCCCATAAATATTTTGGAACTCTGCAATTTTTCAGGGCCCTTCTCTTTTGACCTCACTTGTAGAAGAAAGAAGCTCATCTGCGTTTCCAGTCAGACAATGTCGCAGCGGTGGCTTACATAAATCATCAGGTGGGAACTCGTAGTTCCCTGGTGATGAGGGTTCTTTTCCCGAATTCTGACTTAGGCAGAAAGCAATTTCTGTATAATTTCTGCAGTTCATATTCAAGGGGTTTGCAATTGGGAAGCATACTTTCTCAGTCATCAATTGCTTCACCCAGGGGAATGCTCTCTTCAGACTTCTGGAAGTGGATTTAATGGCTTCTCGTTTTAACAAAAAAACTCCCCGGATGTTTTGCAAGGTTCAGGGATCCTCAGGTTAAGTTTGTGGATGCTCTAGTAGTTGCTTGATTTTTTTCGTCTGGTTTCCTTTTTTTCCACCTTTTGTTCTGTTACCAAGGGTAATAGCCAGGATCAAGCAGGAGGTATCATCAGTAATTCTGATTGTTCCAGCTTAGCTTTGATGCACATTGGTTTTGCAGATCTGTTGCAGATGTCCAGTTGTCCTTTGTGGCTTCTTCTCAGTGTTACAACTTTCTATCTCAAGGTCTGTTTTTTTTCTCATCAGATTTTAGAATGAGGGACTTTAAGAATGAGGGTTCTCTCTTTATTTAATTTGCATAGCAGTTATTTGGTCTTCCTTAAAGGGACACTGTACCCAAATTTTTTCTTTCGTGATTCAGATTGAGCATGACATTTTAAGCAACTTTCTAATTTACTCCTATTATCAAATTTTCTTCATTTTCTTGGTATCTTTATTTGAAATACAAGAATGTAAGTTTAGATGCCGGCCCATTTTTGGTGAACAACCTGGGCTGTCCTTGCTGATTGGTGGATAAATTCATCCACCAATAAAAAAGTGCTGTCCAGAGTACTGAAAACAAAAAAAAGCTTAGATGCCTTCTTTTTCAAATAATGATAGCAAGAGAACGAAGAGAAGTTGATAATAGGAGTAAATTAGAAAGTTGCTTAAAATTGCATGCTCTTTCTGAATTACAAAAGAAAAATTTGGGTTCAGTGTCCCTTTAAATATTTTTTCTAAATTCTACCATTTTTATGTTTTTGCTTCTTCTGAAGCAGCTTTTAGTAGGCAAGTCCTTCAGGAAGCTATTTTTTTTCCTTTTGTGATTGTTTTTTTTGTTTTGTTATGTTTTTTGTTTTTTATTGCTCTTATTTTCTTTTTCCTACCTTCTTCTGTTCTAGCTTGGATATACTTCAGACTAGATTCTAGTAATGTGGAAAGGTTTTAAGAGCTCTAGGAGTTTTGGATTTTTTGTCTAATCTTAGTGGCCAGAAGTATAATTCCAAGGAGTAATGGATTGTGGACTCTCACCACCATAAAATAAATTAATTTATCAGGACAGCACTTGAAGACCCATACTTACTTAGCTTCTGCTCCTTTGTCTTACTAGTTATTTTACTATTCTCTTCCACTTATTCCTTTTGCTTAGGTAATAGTCTTTTTCTTTGTTGTAATACAAAAAGCACTAAGCAGTGGCTTATATTTAATAGAAATTATTGCAATAAATATTGGTCGTCATTTTAAAAGGATTTTACCTTTTTTTTTTTATACTTAATTTGTGCAGTGTCAGTTACTTCCTGTCACAGCCCTACAAGGAGGCTGTAGTCTCTACAGGAAGTCTTACATAGCTTGATGTCACAAAACGTCAAGAGTAACATCATAGTTGCCAACTGTCCTGTTTTTCCAAAAACAGTCCTGTTTTTTGGCTTCCTGTCCCTGCCTTTTAAGTTTGTCCCTTGTTTAATTCAGTCTGTATATAGTTTATGAATATTGTGTTCAGCACACATTGCTTACAGTATGTTTTTTTTCTGTAGTCTTCTTTATCTGTGATCTTATTTTACAGTGAAGTTTAGCAGTGTGAGGTCAGGTGTTAGGTAAGGGAAAGCCATGGTATGTGATATATAATAGCAGGTAGGGTATCAGACAAGGGATAATAAAGCAAGGCATCTCAATAGTGTTGCACAATTTGGAACATGTTTAATTTGAGGGTTTGCGTAGCAGGGGCTTAACACATCAGGCTTTTAATGTGATGGGACTGCAATTCACAGAACATAAAAAAAACAGATTTACTGGGGCATGTCTGGGTCTATTAGAGTATTGCCAGCAATCACTGGGGTTTCCTGCTATGCAGATGCTGAAGCTGTAATAATTTAACCCTTGTTTGTTTTTTTTGGTACTTGCTATAAAGATATTCTTCCTATTCCAATGTATGTGCTTGAGAGTAAGGGAGGTGATGAGGAGCTTGATGCTTTAACCTGCATTAAAGGGCTATAACAGTGAATTAAAAAAATGCTATAATATGTTACAGCATTTTTTTTATTGCACTGTTGCTTGCATGTAACCATGTGTATAACCCCTGCAAAGGGATTAAATACATAATGATAGTAAGTTTTAGAGCAACAATGCACTGCTGGGAGCTAGCTAAACACATCTGATGAGCCAGTGACAAAAGATAAATGTATGTAGCCACCAATCAACAGCTAGCTCCCAGTAGTGCATTGCTGCTGCTGAGGATTGGTGCATATCCTTCTCAAAAAAAGTTACCCAAGAGAACAAAGTAGAAGCAAATTTAAAAATTACGTTCTCTTTCTTAATCATAAAAGTTTAATGTAAACTTTCCTATAACTTTTAAGCACTCAGTTTTGCTAAATTATACCACTAGAATTGTATATGCTTGTTTTGGGGTGGATTGCAGTGACAGCCATGTAACAGAGATGTGCAGGGAAGAAAATTTAGTTTCGGATATGGAGGAAAATTTGTTTCCCTAAATATTCGTTGGCTGTACTATTCAGTTTTCCTTTAGTTTAAAACAAAACGAAAATCGAATTTTCGTAAACATTTACATTCGAGTTTTGTTAAAACGAATGTAAATGCTTCACAGCTACAGGTGGAACGTTTACATGTAACTACAATACTTACCTCAATGTGCTCTTCAGAGCATGTTAAGGTAAGTATTAAGCGCTAGAAAAATATAAAAAATTATGATTTTCATCATCATTTTTTCGTTTTCTTTATTTTTGTTGGTTCGTTCATTCAGATTTTTGTTTGTAATGTGCATATGTCCGAAAATGAATGCACATCTCTACTATGTAATATGAGCTGGTTTAGTATTAAGTGAATACTAGATAAACAGGGAGTCAGAATTGCTCATGCTTAGAAGAGGCAGAATGTAACCTAAGTTGATAACATATTAGCTAATTTGGCAAGAAAACAAGTAAGTTGTTTGCTGTTTTTTTACACAATGCTTTTTTTATGTTTACTTTGATTAAACATTTTGTTATTACTAAAGGCGCACTGTTTCGTATACCTTTACAACTCGAGGGAGAAGGAAGCCAGGTGGGAGGGGAAGAGATTCCTATTGAGGTGCTGGCTTTCCCCTCCATTTATGGTGTCAAACTTGATAATAATGTTCTGTTTCACTGTTTTAACTGTCACTCAATGTGATTAAAAAAATGTGACATACATTCTACCATAGCGAGTAAATTATTACTATTGGGGTATAAGAGGGAAATAAAAGTACAAAAACAACAGGTTGTAATAGACCACTCTGTCCCTTTTAATGGCATGCCTATTTGGGGTAGAGGCTCAATCACCTGGATTTCTGCATAAATTAGTCATAACATTTGATCTTATCTTCAATTAAATCACAACAATAGACTGACATCTAAAGAATGTTGCTGAACAGAGGAATGGTCCAAAGTTCCTCTTGATCATTGCGCAGGTTTGATCTGCAGTTATGGGAAATGTTTGAGGTTATGGCTGCTAAAGGAGAGCCATGCAGTTATTAAATCTAAGGGTTTGCATACGTCTTTCCACACTGAACTGTGAATGTATCAGTAAGACATGAAAAATGTATAATTGTTTGTGTGTTATTTGTTTACTGTGTTTTTCTACTGTTACATAGTTGAAGATCAAATCATATTTTATGCAGAAATCCTGGTAATTCCAACAGGTTTACGTAATAGTCTTGTCACTGTATTATGCTGGCTTTGTGTACTGGGGGTAAGAGAATATATTTTGCTTTCAACTTAATATGTCTTAACCTTAGCACAGTATTTGTTCTTTTACATTTTATTATTGTTTAACTACATGTTGGGGACATTGTAGAATAAAAGGATTTAAAGATATGATGACCTACTACTCCAAACAGAGACAAACGTTCACTTGTTTATGACTTCCTTAGTGGACCTTCCCTTTATTAATTTGTTTATTTTTCAGATGATAAGTGTGGAGAAGATGGAGGACACTAGCCACCTTCCTAATCCCATCATCATCAGTATACGGCATCAAATGGCATTCCAGTTTATTGAACTCCGAGAAAGAGACAGCTTGGTCAATAGCCTTATCCTCAGACTTGAAAAAGTCAATGCTATCAATGCTGCCTGCCTCTCCAACAGGCATAAAAATCCGGTACGTTTACGTTTCACATTGGTCATTTAGTGTTTTTATAATTTTGTGTTTCACATAAGCATGAAATTTACACCTGCAGTTCTATTAATTGGTTCATTTTGTTCCTTATTTTTCCTTTTGCTCAGAAGTCTTCCGAGTCCCATGAAGAAAGTTTTTGTAATTTGAATATAATGGTTAACCAGATTGACAATGAGAATGTGACAGAGAAGCAGTCAACTAATACAGAAGCTTTGATGGCTACATTTCATCATATAGCAACTAAGAACCCTGATGCTGGATTGGTACAGTATTCCCCTACTGCAATTTTCCATATAGAATTTTATCCTAAAAGTCAAGATCTTCACATATAAATTATTAAGGGTTTGTTTAAATATTTAGATTTATAAATGTATATGAATATGTCACTGTAAGAAGCAATAATCACATTATATATAGGTGAAGTTGTATATGAATAAATACATAGTGAAGTTATATAATGGGTACTTTGTCTATAAATGTTCTTCATAATCATTTTCATATGGCATAAATACAATTGTGGTATAACAAGATCTGTTTAGTTGCCATTTTAATTTAACCATGGCACAGACAAAACAGCAGGTAAATATAGTATAATAAATATAAATATCATTTTAATGTATGTCAATAATAAATTATGGGATTGATTACAATCCTATAGAAAAGTTTATCTAATGATTTTTTTTTTCAAAATTCTATAAACACACAGTGAAATATAACAAAATAGTAAATAATAAAGAAAATGTGAACAAATAATTACTGTGCAACTGAAGTACATACACTTCCAACAAAGAAACATCCAATATAAGAACAAATCTTCCTCAATGGTAAAAAGGTGTATATTTTATGGTGAAACCGTAAAGGAAAAACAAGAATTGGAAGTTGCATTTTCTTAATTGGACGTTTCTATAATCCAGGTGGGATTATTTGTTGACATTTCGTTTATTTTCAACAAAAATTTCCATTAAAGTCTTTGGGGACTTTCGTTTGATAAATCATTTGAAAAGCTTTTCTAAAGGATTGTGGTTGACCCCTATGTTATTGGCATAACCACTGTAATTTATCACTAGTCTTCTTAAAAGGGTAAATAATCACTAAAAGCATAAAACTAGTGTATAGGTAACGTCCGATAGTACAGTATATTTATTATTGTACTTTGATGTTTTTCAGTCAAGGGAACAGATAAAAGAGCACCTGTGGAAAGATCATTTTGCAGAATATGGGAGAACTGTATGCATGTTTCGTACAGAAAAAATTCGAAAACTGGTTGCCATGGGAATTCCTGAATCACTACGAGGAGAACTGTGGCTTGTTTTCTCAGGTGAGCTATAGACTAGTGGTTAGTAGCATGTTAAGCATTACATTAAAGCTGTCCTCTAACACCCCCTAGTGGTGTATAATATGGTTCCACTTTTACCTTCTTGCTTTGAGCTAATACTGCCGCTAGCTCATAAAATCCTTATTTATCCCATTGTGCTTTGCAATCAGATGCTGTAACTGACCTCTCCTTACATCCTGGCTACTACAATAAACTGGTGGAAGAGTCAATGGGCAGGTGCTGCATGGCAACTGAAGAGATAGAACGTGATCTTCACCGCTCTCTGCCAGAGCATCCTGCATTTCAGAATGAGACTGGCATTGCAGCCTTGAGGAGAGTACTGACCGCTTATGCCTACAGAAACCCTAAGATCGGGTACTGCCAGGTAAAGTCATAAAGCCTCATATTGTGCTGGTTGTATGGTAGAACCATAACAGATGTGCTTTATTGTGCTTATTAAACATGTACCCTTTCTTTACCTCATAACAACTTTATTTTAAGTCACTTCAAATTTCACCCAAGACTTTTTTTCTTTTTGCTTCGGTTTGTTACAAAAACCTGCGTAATGTGTTTTTCTGCTATTAACAGTGTTTAGTTTTAAAACCCAAATCCCATTAGCAGCTTGAAAGAATCTGATTGGCCTGAGAATTGTTTGTCTTAATCTGCTGCAACTATTGGCAGGATCAGTTCAATAGCTTATTTATTTACAGTGTAATAGAGGTAGCTAAGATTTATCTTTTAGCATGGTGGATTCTGTGGTTCAAACAAATATCCTGGCATGAGATAGGAAATAATGAATCTGGAATGCAGAATCCTGCAACTGGGAGCGAATGTGACGGAGAACCCAGTGCATTTACTTGTATTTTCACACACAAACACACACACATATATATATATATATATATATATATATATATATATATATATATATATATATATATATATATATATACTGTGTGTGTGTATATATATATATATATATATATAAAATCATTTTAATTACATTATAATATACACACACACAAATATTTCTTGTTTTATGTTATGATGTTATTTTCCAAATTTTTGGTTCAGTACCTAGGTAGCACTTGCTGATTGGTGGCTACATCTAGCCACCAATCAACAAACGCTACCCAGGTGCTGAACCAAAAATGGACCTGCTCCTAAGCTTACATTCCTGCTTTTTCAAATAAAGATACCAGGAGAACAAATACAATTTTTATATTAGAAGTAAATTAGAAAGCTGCTTAAAATTTGCATGCTCTATCTGAATCATGAAAGAAAAAAATTGTGTTTTATATCCCTTTAAATTTTACTATACTTGTCACTATAATGGACATAAACATTTATGATTCAGATAAATCATGTACTTTTATGATACTTTTGTGTTTACTTCTATTACACATTTACTTTTTTCTCTTAATATTCTTTGTGGAACAGCATACCTAGGTAGGCCGAGGAGCAGGGAGCAAACTAGCTACACACATATGTCATTTGTCTCACCGAATGTGTTCAGCTACATCCCACCAGTAGTATTTGATTTTTGCACTTGTATGTCCCTTTAAGGTAATGTGGAGGTAATTCCCACTCTCTGGAGACCCCCTATTCAAAGGAAGTTTTACAGCAAAAGCAGTTAAAATAAATAATATATCTTTATTGCAGATTATTTTTCTTAAAGTGACATTAAACTGCTGGGCACAACTACTATACTGTTCTCTTATTTTAACTCTTTACAAGTGCTGGTTAGTGAAACTCTGCATCTTTAAACTGGGCGCCACCATCTTGCAGTGTAAGTAATCTTGCTCACTGTGACAGAAGCAGTAAGCATTCACAGATCAGTGACATTTCTCCAACATAGGTGTGTCCGGTCCACGGCGTCATCCTTACTTGTGGGATATTCTCTTCCCCAACAGGAAATGGCAAAGAGCCCAGCAAAGCTGGTCACATGATCCCTCCTAGGCTCCGCCTACCCCAGTCATTCTCTTTGCCGTTGTACAGGCAACATCTCCACGGAGATGGCTTAGAGTTTTTTAGTGTTTAACTGTAGTTTTTATTATTCAATCAAGAGTTTGTTATTTTAAAATAGTGCTGGTATGTACTATTTACTCAGAAACAGAAAAGAGATGAAGATTTCTGTTTGTATGAGGAAAATGATTTTAGCAACCGTTACTAAAATCCATGGCTGTTCCACACAGGACTGTTGAGAGGAATTAACTTCAGTTGGGGGAACAGTGAGCAGTCTCTTGCTGCTTGAGGTATGACACATTCTAACAAGACGATGTAATGCTGGAAGCTGTCATTTTCCCTATGGGATCCGGTAAGCCATGTTTATTAAGATTGTAAATAAGGGCTTCACAAGGGCTTATTAAGACTGTGGACTTTTTCTGGGCTAAATCGATTCATTATTAACACATATTTAGCCTTGAGGAATCATTTAATCTGGGTATTTTGATAAGTTTATATCGGCAGGCACTTTTTTAGACACCTTTCTCTTTAGGGGCTTTCACAAATCATAGGCAGAGCCTCATTTTCGCGCCGGTGTTGCGCACTTGTTTTTGAGAGGCATGACATGCAGTCGCATGTGTGAGGAGCTCTGATACATAGAAAAGACTTTCTGAAGGCGTCATTTGGTATCGTATTCCCCTTTGGGCTTGGTTGGGTCTCAGCAAAGCAGACACCAGGGACTGTAAAGGGGTTAAAGTTAAAAACGGCTCCGGTTCCGTTATTTTAAGGGTTAAAGCTTCCAAATTTGGGGTGCAATACTTTTAAGGCTTTAAGACACTGTGGTGAAATTTTGGTGAATTTTGAGCAATTCCTTCATATTTTTTCGCAATTGCAGTAATAAAGTGTGTTCAGTTTAAAATTTAAAGTGACAGTAACGGTTTTATTTTAAAACGTTTTTTGTACTTTGTTATCAAGTTTATGCCTGTTTAACATGTCTGAACTACCAGATAGACTGTGTTCTGAATGTGGGGAAGCCAGAGTTCCTTCTCATTTAAATAAATGTGATTTATGTGACAATGACAATGATGCCCAAGATGATTCCTCAAGTGAGGGGAGTAAGCATGGTACTGCATCATTCCCTCCTTCGTCTGCACGAGTCTTGCCCACTCAGGAGGCCCCTAGTACATCTAGCGCGCCAATACTCCTTACTATGCAACAATTAACGGCTGTAATGGATAATTCTGTCAAAAACATTTTAGCCAAAATGCACACTTATCAGCGTAAGCGCGACTGCTCTGTTTTAGATACTGAAGAGCATGACGACGCTGATAATAATGGTTCTGAAGGGCCCCTAAACCAGTCTGATGGGGCCAGGGAGGTTTTGTCTGAGGGAGAAATTACTGATTCAGGGAACATTTCTCAACAAGCTGAACCTGATGTGATTACGTTTAAATTTAAGTTGGAACATCTCCGCATTCTGCTTAAGGAGGTATTATCCACTCTGGATGATTGTGACAAGTTGGTCATCCCAGAGAAACTATGTAAAATGGACAAGTTCCTAGAGGTCCCGGGGCTCCCAGAAGCTTTTCCTATACCCAAGCGGGTGGCGGACATTGTAAATAAAGAATGGGAAAGGCCCGGTATTCCTTTCGTCCCTCCCCCCATATTTAAAAAATTGTTTCCTATGGTCGACCCCAGAAAGGACTTATGGCAGACAGTCCCCAAGGTCGAGGGAGCGGTTTCCACTTTAAACAAACGCACCACTATACCCATAGAAGATAGTTGTGTTTTCAAAGATCCTATGGATAAAAAATTAGAAGGTTTACTTAAAAAGCTTCAGCAGGGTTACCTTCTACAACCAATTTCATGCATTGTCCCTGTCACTACAGCCGCGTGTTTCTGGTTCGATGAGCTGGTAAAGGCGGTCGATAGTGATTCTCCTCCTTATGAGGAGATTATGGACAGAATCAATGCTCTCAAATTGGCTAATTCTTTCACCCTAGACGCCACTTTGCAATTGGCTAGGTTAGCGGCTAAGAATTCTGGGTTTGCTATTGTGGCGCGCAGAGCGCTTTGGTTGAAATCTTGGTCAGCTGATGCGTCTTCCAAGAACAAGCTACTTAACATTCCTTTCAAGGGGAAAACGCTGTTTGGCCCTGACTTGAAAGAGATTATCTCTGATATCACTGGGGGTAAGGGCCATGCCCTTCCTCAGGATCGGCCTTTCAAGGCCAAAAATAAACCTAATTTTCGTCCCTTTCGTAGAAACGGACCAGCCCAAAGTGCTACGTCCTCTAAGCAAGAGGGTAATACTTCTCAAGCCAAGCCAGCTTGGAGACCAATGCAAGGCTGGAACAAGGGAAAGCAGGCCAAGAAACCTGCCACTGCTACCAAGACAGCATGAAATGTTGGCCCCCGATCCGGGACCGGATCTGGTGGGGGGCAGACTCTCTCTCTTCGCTCGGGCTTGGGCAAGAGATGTTCTGGATCCTTGGGCGCTAGAAATAGTCTCCCAAGGTTATCTTCTGGAATTCAAGGGGCTTCCCCCAAGGGGGAGGTTCCACAGGTCTCAGTTGTCTTCAGACCACATAAAAAGACAGGCATTCTTACGTTGTGTAGAAGACCTGTTAAAAATGGGAGTGATTCATCCTGTTCCATTAGGAGAACAAGGGATGGGGTTCTACTCCAATCTGTTCATAGTTCCCAAAAAAGAGGGAACGTTCAGACCAATCTTAGATCTCAAGATCTTAAACAAGTTTCTCAAGGTTCCATCGTTCAAAATGGAAACCATTCGAACAATTCTTCCTTCCATCCAGGAAGGTCAATTCATGACCACGGTGGATTTAAAGGATGCGTATCTACATATTCCTATCCACAAGGAACATCATCGGTTCCTAAGGTTCGCATTCCTGGACAAGCATTACCAGTTCGTGGCGCTTCCTTTCGGATTAGCCACTGCTCCAAGGATTTTCACAAAGGTACTAGGGTCCCTTCTAGCTGTGCTAAGACCAAGGGGCATTGCTGTAGTACCTTACTTGGACGACATTCTGATTCAAGCGTCGTCCCTTCCTCAAGCAAAGGCTCACACGGACATTGTCCTGGCCTTTCTCAGATCTCACGGATGGAAAGTGAACGTGGAAAAGAGTTCTCTATCTCCGTCAACAAGGGTTCCCTTCTTGGGGACAATAATAGACTCCTTAGAAATGAGGATTTTTCTGACAGAGGCCAGAAAAACAAAACTTCTAGACTCTTGTCGGATACTTCATTCCGTTCCTCTTCCTTCCATAGCGCAGTGCATGGAAGTGATAGGTTTGATGGTAGCGGCAATGGACATAGTTCCTTTTGCGCGCATTCATCTAAGACCATTACAACTGTGCATGCTCAGTCAGTGGAATGGGGACTATACAAACTTGTCTCCGAGGATACAAGTAAATCAGAGGACCAGAGACTCACTCCGTTGGTGGCTGTCCCTGGACAACCTGTCACAAGGGATGACCTTCCGCAGACCAGAGTGGGTCATTGTCACGACCGACGCCAGTCTGATGGGCTGGGGCGCGGTCTGGGGATCCCTGAAAGCTCAGGGTCTTTGGTCTCGGGAAGAATCTCTTCTACCGATAAATATTCTGGAACTGAGAGCGATATTCAATGCTCTCAAGGCTTGGCCTCAGCTAGCGAGGGCCAAGTTCATACGGTTTCAATCAGACAACATGACAACTGTTGCGTACATCAACCATCAGGGGGGAACAAGGAGTTCCCTGGCGATGGAAGAAGTGACCAAAATCATTCTATGGGCGGAGTCTCACTCCTGCCACCTGTCTGCTATCCACATCCCAGGAGTGGAAAATTGGGAAGCGGAGTCTGAGTCGTCAGACATTGCATCCGGGGGAGTGGGAACTCCATCCGGAAATCTTTGCCCAAGTCACTCAACTGTGGGGCATTCCAGACATGGATCTGATGGCCTCTCGTCAGAACTTCAAAGTTCCTTGCTACGGGTCCAGATCCAGGGATCCCAAGGCGGCTCTAGTGGATGCACTAGTAGCACCTTGGACCTTCAAACTAGCTTATGTATTCCCGCCGTTTCCTCTCATCCCCAGGCTGGTAGCCAGGATCAATCAGGAAAGGGCGTCGGTGATCTTGATAGCTCCTGCGTGGCCACGCAGGACTTGGTATGCAGATCTGGTGAATATGTCATCGGCTCCACCATGGAAGCTACCTTTGAGACGAGACCTTCTTGTTCAAGGTCCGTTCGAACATCCGAATCTGGTCTCACTCCAGCTGACTGCTTGGAGATTGAACGCTTGATCTTATCGAAGCGAGGGTTCTCAGATTCTGTTATCGATACTCTTGTTCAGGCCAGAAAGCCTGTAACTAGAAAGATTTACCACAAAATTTGGAAAAAATATATCTGTTGGTGTGAATCTAAAGGATTCCCTTGGGACAAGGTTAAGATTCCTAAGATTCTATCCTTCCTTCAAGAGGGATTGGAAAAAGGATTATCTGCAAGTTCCCTGAAGGGACAGATTTCTGCCTTGTCTGTGTTACTTCACAAAAAGCTGGCAGCTGTGCCAGATGTTCAAGCCTTTGTTCAGGCTCTGGTTAGAATCAAGCCTGTTTACAAACCTTTGACTCCTCCTTGGAGTCTCAACTTAGTTCTTTCAGTTCTTCAGGGGGTTCCGTTTGAACCCTTACATTCCGTTGATATTAAGTTATTATCTTGGAAAGTTTTGTTTTTGGTTGCAATTTCTTCTGCTAGAAGAGTTTCAGAATTATCTGCTCTGCAGTGTTCTCCTCCTTATCTGGTGTTCCATGCAGATAAGGTGGTTTTACATACTAAACCTGGTTTTCTTCCAAAAGTTGTTTCTAACAAAAACATTAACCAGGAGATTATCGTACCTTCTCTGTGTCCGAAACCAGTTTCGAAGAAGGAACGTTTGTTGCACAATTTGGATGTTGTTCGCGCTCTAAAATTCTATTTAGATGCTACAAAGGATTTTAGACAAACATCTTCCTTGTTTGTTGTTTATTCCGGTAAAAGGAGAGGTCAAAAAGCAACTTCTACCTCTCTCTCTTTTTGGATTAAAAGCATCATCAGATTGGCTTACGAGACTGCCGGACGGCAGCCTCCCGAAAGAATCACAGCTCATTCCACTAGGGCTGTGGCTTCCACATGGGCCTTCAAGAACGAGGCTTCTGTTGATCAGATATGTAGGGCAGCGACTTGGTCTTCACTGCACACTTTTACCAAATTTTACAAGTTTGATACTTTTGCTTCTTCTGAGGCTATTTTTGGGAGAAAGGTTTTGCAAGCCGTGGTGCCTTCCATCTAGGTGACCTGATTTGCTCCCTCCCATCATCCGTGTCCTAAAGCTTTGGTATTGGTTCCCACAAGTAAGGATGACGCCGTGGACCGGACACACCTATGTTGGAGAAAACAGAATTTATGTTTACCTGATAAATTACTTTCTCCAACGGTGTGTCCGGTCCACGGCCCGCCCTGGTTTTTTAATCAGGTCTGATAATTTATTTTCTTTAACTACAGTCACCACGGTTTCATATGGTTTCTCCTATGCAAATATTCCTCCTTAACGTCGGTCGAATGACTGGGGTAGGCGGAGCCTAGGAGGGATCATGTGACCAGCTTTGCTGGGCTCTTTGCCATTTCCTGTTGGGGAAGAGAATATCCCACAAGTAAGGATGACGCCGTGGACCGGACACACCGTTGGAGAAAGTAATTTATCAGGTAAACATAAATTCTGTTTTTTGTCATCTTGACTAGCACTACTTACTGTGCACTTAAAGGGACAGTCTACAATAGATTTTTTATTGTTTAAAAAGATAGATAATCCCTTTATTACCCATTCCCCAGTTTTGCACAGCCAACACTGTTACATTAATACACTTTTTACCTCTGTAATTACCTTGTATCTACGCATCTTCTGACAGCCCCCTGATCACATGGCTTTTTATTTATTATCTATTGACTTGCATTTTAGCAATTAGTGCAGTGTTTTGCTAACTCTTAAATAACTCACCAAGCATCAGCACAATGTTATCTATATGGCCCACATGAGCTAGCAGTCTCCTGTTGTGAAAAGCTAATAAAAGAGCATGTGATAAGAGGCTGTCTTTAGTGGCTTAGAATCAGGCAGACATTTAGAGGTTTAAATGTTATAAAGTGTATTAATATAACAATGTTGTTTGTGCAAAGCTGGGGAATGTGTAGTAAAGGTGTTGTCTATCTTTTTAAACAATAACAATTTTAGTGTGGACTGTCCCTTTAAGCTTAGAATGCACAATACAGAGCAGGGACTGTACCTTTTTACAGTGACTGCTTTCTCTATATTATTTCTAAGGGCTTTTTTATATTTGATATGTAACTTTTAAGCTTGTTAAGCTTGTTAAAAAACTAAACAAACAAAAAAAACTGGAAATGTGTAAAGCATCTTCTTTGTATTGAGTGAGATAATCCAAAGTTTAGACAATATTGAAACCCCTAGATTTTAAGGGAATGGGGTAAGAAACTAATCCTAATCGCCTCAAAAGTAGACCTACGTACTAAAAGGGGCAGTGCCTAATGGCAATAATAGATTATCATAACAAGTAGAAAAAGAAAAGAAGCATCATAATGGCACACTATCTACCAGGGATAGTGATATACCAATCAGAGTCATGGAAGTGGGTGATAGAAAAAATAAAACTTAACTATATATCAAATAAAACTAAACATAGGACAAGTTAAAAAACACATATTATTATTATTATTATTCTTTATTTATAAAGCGCCAACAGATTCCGCAGCGCTGCGCATGGGTACAAAGATAAAAGTACAATGGAGAAACAATACACATAAACTGCCCCTCTGGGAGAAAAGTACCATCAAGTACAACAATAAAAGATCAATAGATAACGTATACTAGATCAGTACAAATGGGGGGTGACTTTCCCCATAGAACAGTGTACTGTCAGTACAAAAGATCCCTATCACTGACCGAGAATGCCAAAAAGGCCTTGCTACAGCTTTCACAGTACCTTTGACATAGCAGTGGCGAAACGCGCTTCAGGCGTTCACACTGCTCCACTGTGTGACACTTTATTTGTTGAATTAACTGGTATTATTTGAACTCTATTATGGTACTATCATATACTACCTTTTTTTTAGTAGATGCAGCACAGGGACACCAAGCCTTATTACATAATTGACCAGGGGTACTGTGAAAGCTGTAGAAACGCCTTATTGGCATTCTTGGTCAGTGATAGGGATATTTTGTACTCTCAGTACACTGGTCAGTGGGGATAGTCACCCCCCATTTGTACTGATCTAGTATACTTTATCTATTGATCTTTTATTGTAGTACTTGATGGTCATTTCTCACAGGGGGGCAGTTTATGTGTATATGTGTTTTTTTTACTTTCTAACTTGTCCTATGTTTAGTTTTATTTGATATATTAAAAGTTAAGTTTTATTTTTTCTATCGCCCACTTCCATTTGTATATCACTCTCCCTGGTAGTGTGCCATTATGATGCTTCTTAGTTTTTTCAAAGTGCAACAGCCAGTAACATCACTGATTTGTGAAAGCTCACTGCTCTTGTCACAGGATGCACCAATAACACGTACATACCAAAATGGTGATACCGTGTATAAAATGCAGAGTTTTTCCAACTAGCTTCTGTGACTGGTTAAAATAAGAGAACGGTTTTAAAGAGAGCTGCAGGTACAGGAGTAAAAACACTAGCATGGTAAGTAGTAACCATCCTACTGAGGTTGTACTCAGCAGTTTGATGTGTTGTCCCTTTAAATATTTTATGGGGAGATTAAATGTTGAGTTTAATGTTCCTTTAAATTGTTTTCTTTTCAAAGTTGACAGCACATTCCTTGAGCCAATTTGACGTAGATCTACGTCATGCGGTAAATAACCCATTGTACTGCATAACCTAGATCTATGTCCATTCTATCTTCTTATGGTAACAAAGCACAATTGGTGGTCCATTTTCCATATGAAGACAAATTGCTAGATCTGTGTCACTGCCTGTAACGTTGATCTCAGTTGGTGCCGGTGGGAGCTGTGGGAAGGATGAAGGGAGGCGGTGGCACAGCAGTGGAGGGGGGATGGGAGATGGGAGGAGCGGGACCCTACTTTCAGAAAATAAAGCTTGGGAGATTTAAGGATGCTACACTACAGAAAAATGGGAATCAGGCTATAATGATCGTGGGGGAGGGGGGAGACACCTACATTACAGAAAATCATTAAAAGTAAAAAAATATTAACTTTGTACTGGCAGACAGCTGTCAGTACCTTAGATGGCAGACATCTTTGGGAAATGGGAGGGTTAGATGGCTGTTTGGGAGGGATCAGGGAGATGGGAGTGTAAGAGGGCTTCCTACACTGCAGAAAATAAAGAAAATGTATTTATAAAAAAAAAAACTTAATACTGGCAGACTGTCTGCCAGTACCTAAGATGGTGGTGAAGAGTGAGGGTGTGAGAGGTAGAGAGCTTTGGAAGGGTTTAGGGAGGTGGCCAGGGCAATCCTTACAGTAGAATACTATTACCCATGCCAGTTTACTAATTTAACCCCTTCACATCAATTAGCAATCTTCTAATTACCAAAAAGAAATGGCAAAGCAATGAATGCCTGCTGTTTCTGAAGAGGGATCCCAGAGAGCCTATTACAACCATTTGTCTTATGAGTGCAGTAGTTTTGTGTTAACTTTTTCACAAATTTTGGGATTCTCTCTGAAATTATTAACAATCTTTTTAATATGATCACATTTGGAGGCGAACCAGGGACATGAAATATAGCAAAATGGACCTAGATCAACACCTTGGGTTGTCTACTAAAAAAAATATATATATTTAGTTTTGATAGGTAAATAAAAAATAGAAGGCTCTATTTCTCTTTAAATGGAGTGATAGCAAAAATGTTTTGATATCTTGGGCATGTTTTTCTCCGAAATTCCTGGTAACAAAGGGGTTATACAGTTACCTTAAACACATACCTTCTAACCATTTTTAGTAATACAAGCAGCGTAATATAAAGTTTGTATTTTGTGTGTTAAGCATTTTAAATGCTTTTTTTTCCCCATTTTTTTTATTGTAGTCCATGAACATTTTAACTTCGGTTTTACTGCTGTATGCCAAAGAGGAGGAGGCATTTTGGCTACTGGTATCAGTGTGTGAAAGGATGCTTCCAGATTACTTTAATCACCGGGTCATAGGTGAGTTTCCAACATCCATATCACTTTCATTATGTTATTGCTTTCTTCCCCCCTTTTGATGGATACAAAAAAACAAAAGTGTAAATTTCTCCAACATAGGTGTGTCCGGTCCACGGCGTCATCCTTACTTGTGGGATATTCTCTTCCCCAACAGGAAATGGCAAAGAGCCCAGCAAAGCTGGTCACATGATCCCTCCTAGGCTCCGCCTACCCCAGTCATTCGACCGACGTTAAGGAGGAATATTTGCATAGGAGAAACCATATGGTACCGTGGTGACTGTAGTTAAAGAAAATAAATTATCAGACCTGATTAAAAAAACCAGGGCGGGCCGTGGACCGGACACACCGTTGGAGAAAGTAATTTATCAGGTAAACATAAATTCTGTTTTCTCCAACATAGGTGTGTCCGGTCCACGGCGTCATCCTTACTTGTGGGAACCAATACCAAAGCTTTAGGACACGGATGAAGGGAGGGAGCAAATCAGGTCACCTAAATGGAAGGCACCACGGCTTGCAAAACCTTTCTCCCAAAAATAGCCTCAGAAGAAGCAAAAGTATCAAACTTGTAAAATTTGGTAAAAGTGTGCAGTGAAGACCAAGTCGCTGCCCTACATATCTGATCAACAGAAGCCTCGTTCTTGAAGGCCCATGTGGAAGCCACCCCTAGTGGAATGAGCTGTGATTCTTTCGGGAGGCTGCCGTCCGGCAGTCTCGTAAGCCAATCTGATGATGCTTTTAATCCAAAAAGAAAGAGAGGTAGAAGTTGCTTTTTGACCTCTCCTTTTACCGGAATAAACAACAAACAAGGAAGATGTTTGTCTAAAATCCTTTGTAGCATCTAAATAGAATTTTAGAGCGCGAACAACATCCAAATTGTGCAACAAACGTTCCTTCTTTGAAACTGGTTTCGGACACAGAGAAGGTACGATAATCTCCTGGTTAATGTTTTTGTTAGAAACAACTTTTGGAAGAAAACCAGGTTTAGTACGTAAAACCACCTTATCTGCATGGAACACCAGATAAGGAGGAGAACACTGCAGAGGAGATAATTCTGAAACTCTTCTAGCAGAAGAAATTGCAACTAAAAACAAAACTTTCCAAGATAATAACTTAAAATCAACGGAATGCAAGGGTTCAAACGGAACCCCCTGAAGAACTGAAAGAACTAAATTGAGACTCCAAGGAGGAGTCAAAGGTTTGTAAACAGGCTTAATTCTAACCAGAGCCTGAACAAAGGCTTGAACATCTGGCACAGCGGCCAGCTTTTTGTGAAGTAACACAGACAAGGCAGAAATCTGTCCCTTCAGGGAACTTGCAGATAATCCTTTTTCTAATCCTTCTTGAAGGAAGGATAGAATCCTAGGAATCTTAACCTTGTCCCAAGGGAATCCTTTAGATTCACACCAACAGATATATTTTTTCCAAATTTTGTGGTAAATCTTTCTAGTCACAGGCTTTCTAGCCTGAACAAGAGTATCGATAACAGAATCTGAGAATCCTCGCTTCGATAAGATCAAGCGTTCAATCTCCAAGCAGTCAGCTGGAGTGAAACCAGATTCGGATGTTCGAACGGACCCTGAACAAGAAGGTCTCGTCTCAAAGGTAGCTTCCAAGGAGGAGCCGATGACATATTTACCAGATCTGCGTACCAAGTCCTGCGTGGCCACGCAGGAGCTATCAAGATCACCGACGCCCTCTCCTGATTGATCCTGGCTACCAGCCTGGGGATGAGAGGAAACGGCGGGAACACATAAGCTAGTTTGAAGGTCCAAGGTGCTACTAGTGCATCCACTAGAGACGCCTTGGGATCCCTGGATCTGGACCCGTAGCAAGGAACTTTGAAGTTCTGACGAGAGGCCATCAGATCCATGTCTGGAATGCCCCACAGCTGAGTGACTTGGGCAAAGATTTCCGGATGGAGTTCCCACTCCCCCGGATGCAATGTCTGACGACTCAGAAAATCCGCTTCCCAATTTTCCACTCCTGGGATGTGGATAGCAGACAGGTGGCAGGAGTGAGACTCCGCCCATAGAATGATTTTGGTCACTTCTTCCATCGCCAGGGAACTCCTTGTTCCCCCCTGATGGTTGATGTACGCAACAGTTGTCATGTTGTCTGATTGAAACCGTATGAACTTGGCCCTCGCTAGCTGAGGCCAAGCCTTGAGAGCATTGAATATCGCTCTCAGTTCCAGAATATTTATCGGTAGAAGAGATTCTTCCCGAGACCAAAGACCCTGAGCTTTCAGGGATCCCCAGACCGCGCCCCAGCCCATCAGACTGGCGTCGGTCGTGACAATGACCCACTCTGGTCTGCGGAATGTCATCCCTCGTGACAGGTTGTCCAGGGACAGCCACCAACGGAGTGAGTCTCTGGTCCTCTGATTTACTTGTATCTTCGGAGACAAGTCTGTATAGTCCCCATTCCACTGACTGAGCATGCACAGTTGTAATGGTCTTAGATGAATGCGTGCAAAAGGAACTATGTCCATTGCCGCTACCATCAAACCGATCACTTCCATGCACTGAGCTATGGAAGGAAGAGGAACGGAATGGAGTATCCGACAAGAGTCTAGAAGTTTTGTTTTTCTGGCCTCTGTCAGAAAAATCCTCATTTCTAAGGAGTCTATTATTGTTCCCAAGAAGGGAACCCTTGTTGACGGAGATAGAGAACTCCTTTCCACGTTCACTTTCCATCCGTGAGATCTGAGAAAGGCCAGGACAATGTCCGTGTGAGCCTTTGCTTGAGGAAGGGACGACGCTTGAATCAAAATGTCGTCCAAGTAAGGTACTACAGCAATGCCCCTTGGTCTTAGCACAGCTAGAAGGGACCCTAGTACCTTTGTGAAAATCCTTGGAGCAGTGGCTAATCCGAAAGGAAGCGCCACGAACTGGTAATGTTTGTCCAGGAATGCGAACCTCAGGAACCGATAATGTTCCTTGTGGATAGGAATATGTAGATACGCATCCTTTAAATCCACCGTGGTCATGAATTGACCTTCCTGGATGGAAGGAAGAATAGTTTGAATGGTTTCCATCTTGAACGATGGAACCTTGAGAAACTTGTTTAAGATCTTGAGATCTAAGATTGGTCTGAACGTTCCCTCTTTTTTGGGAACTATAAACAGATTGGAGTAGAACCCCATCCCTTGTTCTCTTAATGGAACGGGATGAATTACTCCCATTTTTAACAGGTCTTCTACACAATGTAAGAATGCCTGTCTTTTTATGTGGTCTGAAGACAACTGAGACCTGTGGAACCTCCCCCTTGGGGGAAGCCCCTTGAATTCCAGAAGATAACCTTGGGAGACTATTTCTAGCGCCCAAGGATCCAGAACATCTCTTGCCCAAGCCTGAGCGAAGAGAGAGAGTCTGCCCCCCACCAGATCCGGTCCCGGATCGGGGGCCAACATTTCATGCTGTCTTGGTAGCAGTGGCAGGTTTCTTGGCCTGCTTTCCCTTGTTCCAGCCTTGCATTGGTCTCCAAGCTGGCTTGGCTTGAGAAGTATTACCCTCTTGCTTAGAGGACGTAGCACTTTGGGCTGGTCCATTTCTACGAAAGGGACGAAAATTAGGTTTATTTTTTGCCTTGAAAGGCCGATCCTGAGGAAGGGCGTGGCCCTTACCCCCAGTGATATCCGAGATAATCTCTTTCAAGTCAGGGCCAAACAGCGTTTCCCCCTTAAGTAGCTTGTTCTTGGAAGACGCATCAGCCGACCAAGATTTCAACCAAAGCGCTCTGCGTGCCACAATAGCAAACCCAGAATTCTTAGCCGCTAACCTAGCCAATTGCAAAGTGGCGTCTAGGGTGAAAGAATTAGCCAATTTGAGAGCATTGATTCTGTCCCTAATCTCCTCATAAGGAGGAGAATCACTGTCGACCGCCTTTATCAGCTCATCGAACCAGAAACATGCGGCTGTAGCGACAGGGACAATGCATGAAATTGGTTGTAGAAGGTAACCCTGCTGAACAAACATCTTTTTAAGCAAACCTTCTAATTTTTTATCCATAGGATCTTTGAAAGCACAACTATCCTCTATGGGTATAGTGGTGCGTTTGTTTAAAGTGGAAACCGCTCCCTCGACCTTGGGGACTGTCTGCCATAAGTCCTTTCTGGGGTCGACCATAGGAAACAATTTTTTAAATATGGGGGGAGGGACGAAAGGAATACCGGGCCTTTCCCATTCTTTATTAACAATGTCCGCCACCCGCTTGGGTATAGGAAAAGCTTCTGGGAGCCCCGGCACCTCTAGGAACTTGTCCATTTTACATAGTTTCTCTGGGATGACCAACTTGTCACAATCATCCAGAGTGGATAATACCTCCTTAAGCAGAATGCGGAGATGTTCCAACTTAAATTTAAATGCAATCACATCAGGTTCAGCTTGTTGAGAAATGTTCCCTGAATCAGTAATTTCTCCCTCAGACAAAACCTCCCTGGCCCCATCAGACTGAGTTAGGGGCCCTTCAGAAATATTAATATCAGCGTCGTCATGCTCTTCAGTATCTAAAACAGAGCAGTCGCGCTTACGCTGATAAGTGTTCATTTTGGCTAAAATGTTTTTGACAGAATTATCCATTACAGCCGTTAATTGTTGCATAGTAAGGAGTATTGGCGCGCTAGATGTACTAGGGGCCTCCTGAGTGGGCAAGACTCGTGTAGACGAAGGAGGGAATGATGCAGTACCATGCTTACTCCCCTCACTTGAGGAATCATCTTGGGCATCATTGTCATTGTCACATAAATCACATTTATTTAAATGAATAGGAATTCTGGCTTCCCCACATTCAGAACACAGTCTATCTGGTAGTTCAGACATGTTAAACAGGCATAAACTTGATAACAAGTACAAAAAACGTTTTAAAATAAAACCGTTACTGTCACTTTAAATTTTAAACTGAACACACTTTATTACTGCAAATGCGAAAAAACATGAAGGAATTGTTCAAAATTTACTAAATTTTCACCACAGTGTCTTAAAGCCTTAAAAGTATTGCACACCAAATTTGGAAGCTTTAACCCTTAAAATAACGGAACCGGAGCCGTTTTGAACATTAACCCCTTTACAGTCCCTGGTATCTGCTTTGCTGAACCCAACCAAGCCCCAAGGGGAATACGATACCAAATGACGCCTTCAGAAAGTCTTTTCTAAGTATCAGAGCTCCTCTCACATGCGACTGCATGCCATGCCTCTCAAAAACAAGTGCGCAACACCGGCGCGAAAATGAGACTCTGCCTATGCTTTGGGAAAGCCCCTAAAGAATAAGGTGTCTAAAACAGTGCCTGCCGATATTATTATATCAAAATACCCAGATAAAATGATTCCTCAAGGCTAAATATGTGTTAATAATCAATCGATTTAGCCCAAAAAAAGTCTACAGTCTTAATAAGCCCTTTTTGAAGCCCTTATTTACAATCGTAATAAACATGGCTTACCGGATCCCAGAGGGAAAATGACAGCTTCCAGCATTACATCGTCTTGTTAGAATGTGTCATACCTCAAGCAGCAAGAGACTGCTCACTGTTCCCCCAACTGAAGTTAATTGCTCTCAACAGTCCTGTGTGGAACAGCCATGGATTTTAGTGACGGTTGCTAAAATCATTTTCCTCATACAAACAGAAATCTTCATCTCTTTTCTGTTTCTGAGTAAATAGTACATACCAGCACTATTTCAAAATAACAAACTCTTGATTGAATAATAAAACTACAGTTAAACACTAAAAAACTCTAAGCCATCTCCGTGGAGATGTTGCCTGTACAACGGCAAAGAGAATGACTGGGGTAGGCGGAGCCTAGGAGGGATCATGTGACCAGCTTTGCTGGGCTCTTTGCCATTTCCTGTTGGGGAAGAGAATATCCCACAAGTAAGGATGACGCCGTGGACCGGACACACCGTTGGAGAAAGTAATTTATCAGGTAAACATAAATTCTGTTTTTGTTTACAGAATACTATTTATTTATTTTCTCACAATTATTTGTGTCATTATTTTAAAAAAGGTCAAGGTTATGCTAATAACGATAAATTTTTGCCATGGGCATCCACAAGGGGTGGGGGGGCGCAACCCCCAGATTCTCCTTTCCACCTGGATTAAAAACTTAAGAAAAAAAAAGACAATTGAATGTCCATTTTTTCCTTATAATCCCCCTGAATGTAGCTCTGTTTTAGAGGAAGAAGTACTGTATTCTTGGAGTTATATAGCATTCTGTAATTTGTATTTCACTCTCAGTATTGTGATTCTGCAGTTCTGGACTCCAATTCCCAGTGGTGGGGCGTGAGCTTCCTAGAAGGCAGAAAGTTTTGCATGAGGTCACGCCCCTCCTCCATTCTGTGTGTATATGTCTGACCATGGTCAGACCCTCTGCACAAGTAGCAGTAGGGGGAGGGGGGCACTGTGTCAGTGATCTTAAACTCTGCACCAAGACTTCCATGTTATACATATACATTTCCAATCCCACCACCTATTTAACAGCTGCAAAGTATAAGGTATGTTATTAATGGCAATCTTCTTTGAGTACTTTATACACCTTCTGTGCAGAGTCCTCCCACTCACATACTGGAATAATTTGTTACAAGTTTACGCAATAGCACAAATAGAGAAATGCTTTTTTTGCATATCTTAGGTAATGTAGTATTAGTAGTTGTAAACTTTATTGGGTCAATTTATCAAGCTCCGTACGGACTGCTCCTCTATAACCTGTCTGTCTGCTCTAAAGCGGCGGACAGAAATCAACTTGATCGAATACAATCAGGTTGACACCCCCTGCTAGCGTGCAAATCTGCAGGGGCAGGTATTGCACCAGCAGTTCATAGGAATTGCTGGTGCAATGATAAATGCCAACAGCGTATGCTGTCGGCATTTATCGATGTGTGGCGGACATGATACGCTACATCGTATCATGTCCGTCCGCACTTTAACTTATGTTCATTCCTAAATAAATACAACTAAATGTTTCTTCTATTCTCATTTATAAAGAGTCTGGTTAAAGACATTAAATTTATTAACACTCCCCCCAACCCAAAAAAAAACCCAACAACATATTAATGTGTATTAACGTTTAGCAAACAGGGACTCCAAAATGTGTGTGTGTGTGTGTGTGACACGTGTGTGTATGTGTGTGTGTGTGTGTGTGTATATGTATATATATATATATATATATATATATGCAGGACACATGTTTTTTTCTAAAGAAAGAAATGATGTATTTAAATTATTTTTTTAAATATTGAAGAAAAATGTGTAAAGTTTTAGTTTTCATAAAGTAATGGGAACTACCATGTTAAACCTATGACCAATCTTTTTCTTATCTGAATATTTAAGGACTGTTATAAAAGAATCACTAGAGTGTACAAACAAATGGATATATGGAATAAAGCAACTTTAATCCCTTCATGTTGATTCTATCACGTGATTTCAAGGATGGGATTGGATCATGGGGGACTGCCTACAATGCTAGGCACACACCCCCAGTCCCATTTTCTATTCCCTAAAAGGAGGAGGCTGCAGAACACCTTGTAAGGTAGGACGTTCCATGCCGTCCTATGGAAGTTAAAGCCCAGTGCTGTTAGGACAGCATGGAACTTCCTAATGGCGTGAAGTGGTTAAAGGGCTGTTACACTATTAGAGTTAGTGACAGATATACACTAGCCAATAAAGTAACTAACTGTTCTGAACATTTGTTTTACAGATTTTTTTTTATTATAGCTTGATACCTTTACTTTGTATTCTTTTCTCACCTCTCACTAAGGCTGTGAACAATATAGTAAAATATATGTAAAAAAATTAAAGAGCTGTTTCTCTCTCTCTCTCTCTATATATATATATATATATATATATATATATATATATATATATATATATATATATATATATATATATATATATATATAATATATATATACATATATTCAGGTGACCTCTTTAGTACTGTGGCAGGTATTTATTACTCAATGATATTCTCATAATAGTTTCATAGTAATGTGATTTGATTACTTGCAGTGATGTTTCTCATGTATAAATGCATTATGTTGTTCTCTATTAGATATTTATTACAATGAGTATGAGATAATGAAGATGCCATTTGAATATATATTATTTCTTGCAGGAGCCCAAGTTGACCAATCAGTATTTGAGGAACTTATAAAAGAGAGGCTTCCTGAGCTGGCTGAACATATCACTGATTTATCCACGCTGGCTTCCATATCCTTGTCTTGGTTTCTAACTCTTTTTATTAGCATCATGCCCCTCCAGAGCGCTGTGAATGTTGTGGACTGTTTCTTCTATGATGGCATCAAAGCCATATTTCAAATTGGTCTGGCAGTACTTGATGCCACAGCAGTGGAGCTGTGTAACAGCAGAGATGATGGGCAAGCTCTCATGATTCTGAGCAGGTATTTATTTTTTGAAAGCGCTTTGACTAACGTATGTAAACAAATGTGTGAAAAAAAAATACATTTGTGATGAGCGGCCGAAGAAGGGTAATGTAAGAAAATGATTAAATTAATTTACAATGATGAATGAATGTCCAGTTAATTTAATGCTTTCATTCTGTATAGCACTAGTCAAACATTTACACTCACATTAAATATCACCGTGACAATGCTGCATTACATGTGGAGATTGCAGACAGACAGGCTTTCTGCTTGAGAACTTGACTCCCTGCAGCTGGAAAAAAAAAATTCTATTAAGCAAATCTGACTCCCTGTTATCTAGTCTGTTTGTTAGCCTAGAAGTTTTATGACATCAGACTAAGGTAAACCTTCCTGCAAAGGCCTCCTCCTCCTTGTAGTGCTGTGACCGGAAGTAAAAGACCCTGCACAAATGTGTAAAAAATAAATTAAAGGTAAAATCCATGTAAATAGATGAATAATAACTATTTCAGTGCTCTCTAATAAGTATAAGAAAAACTGCTTAGTGCTTTTTTTTAATACAACAATGAAACTGACGGTTTAAAAACTCTTTTAAAGTCATGATAATTTAGCAGATGTTGGCCTGATATGTGTTTGTTTAAATGGATTGTACTTCTACTATATCTGTACATTCAGTTGTCAGCAGATCCCTTTATGAGGATCTGTATAAGGAACCTCAGCTGCATTCACTATTCTGCAAAGTTTTTTGTGTCATCTGCAGTGTTTGCTTGTTCTCCAGCAGACCCCTTGAGACATTTCTACAAAACCATATGTTTAATCTGTAAATCCATACTCTAGAGTTAGAGATTGGGCTAGTATTTTTTTATATATTATTATTGTCTTTTTTTTTTTTGTTGATGATATGACATTTCTTTCCTAAGATATGGTGAGCCTACGGAATCATCAATTACTAGTGAGAATATCACTCCTGGCCAGCAGGAGGAGGCAAAGAGCACTACAGCAAAGCTGCTATATATGTCACTTCCCTTACCCATAATTCCTAGTCATTCTCTTTGCCTGCAGTGCAAGGAGGAAGTGAAGTTTTGGTGTCTGATCTACAATCAAGATTTTTTTATTTTAAAAGCAGAGTAGGTTTGCTCTCATCTTTCTAAAGGGTCTAGCCTTAGCCCATGTCAGTCTCTTCAGTAGGGCAGTGGTGGCTTTTAAGCAATTGGGAACTTGTGGGGTACAATCCTCACTGCGTTTTCACGAAACATTTTGCTGCCCTATTTCGATAGCCTGCATACGTTTACTCAGTCTTTCTGTATTTCCACAGGTTCATGTGACTGATGGCATCCTCTCAAACCAGATGAGCTGTCCTACTGCCGGACAGATAAATATTAAGGTAAGTGCCAGTTTTATTTTTCTATGTAAGCAGGGAAAAATTTGGCACTTATTCAGCTGAAACTCTGCAGGGGGATGTTTTTAATTATTCCTGTCAGGGTGCAGGTTTTTATGGCAGTTTTTGAAGGCACTGTTAGTGTGAGGAGTTATTTATTTTATTAATGGCTCAGTGAGGATCCGTTTTTATTAACGGATTATGTACTTTTATTGGGGGTTTTATTCTTGTTTTTAAGCCTGTTTTCAAGAAAGTTGTTTAAAAAAAAAAAAATGTCAGCTGTAGGACCGCCCCTTTTAGGGAGGTTCTGTTTCTTTGATGTCAGAGTTATTTTGGCGCTTTTCTTCTTTTCCTGTAGAGTGAGGTGCGCATATTTTTAGATGGCTCTGCTGTTTAGAAGGCTTCTTGCTGTTTTTGCTTCTCTGGAATCTGGATTGTAAACTGAATCTTTTTTTCCTCTGTTTGCTGCGGGTTGCAGGACAGGTAGGGAACCTCAGTAATTCTGCTGAGGTGTAGAGTGTTGCCTGTGGTATGTTTTCTTGATTTGGTAAATTTAAAGGAACATATATTTAACCCCTTGAGTGAGTACTAATGACGGCTCTGAGCCGTCACAGAATTTCCCACTCTGGTGCTAATGACGTCTCAGAGCCGTCACTAGCACTCTCCCAACTTGAGGGAGATCTAAGGGCTCCCACCCACTCCTACCCCGGTGATCGGTGCTGCATAATGAAAGGCATCGCCGGGGCTTCCGTTTTGCGTGGTGACGTCACACGCAATAAACGTGATGACGTAACCTCGCAACTTTATTTAACATTAACAATGTTAAATATAGTGGCAGGGTGCATGCTGCTTAGAAGCCTGTATCTCAGTCTAAGCAGCTACAGACCCCCAAGACCCACCATTGGAAAGGTAATCACCTAACCTTTCCAACGGTGTAAGTCTTGGGGATCTGAAATAAATTTTAAAAAAAGTACAAAAATAATATTTTTAAAAATATTAATAATAAAACCCTTTAAGAAAACCTTAGCACCCAGGTGGGAAAGTGCTTAGCACTCAAAGGGTTAAGAACGTTTTTTTGTTCTGTATTATATCCTTTGTTAAAAATAAATAAAAATGTGCTTCTTTTTTTGTATTATGGATCAAGAGGCTGTGCAGGATGTTACCTATAGCTTATGTTTTGATGCCCAGGTGAAACCCCCAGTACCTTTTTGTTCTTCATGTATTGAAAGAACTTTAGCTTATAGAAATATAAAAATATACTTTTTGACCCTGAACCATCATTAGCTAAGGCGGATGCTGTTCAGGAGCCTCCTGTTTCAGATGTGCCGCAGCTGTCTCCTCAAGCGTCCCAATCCTATTCATCTGCACATGCAGTGCCCTGCGTTTCCTCTCATGCTCCATCTGGGGTTACTTTGCAAGATATTGCTCCCCAGGTATCCTCTGCGGTATCTGAGATGCTGTCTGCTTCTCCCATGCTGCAGGGAAAACGCAAAAGGAAATTTAAAGAAACAGTAAGTAAGGTTTCTGATCCTGAAGTGGCTAATCAAAGTATTTCCTCTCAGAAGTCTGAGGATGATGATTCTTCGGGTGCATCTGAGGGTGAAATCTCGGATTCAGGCAGTATAATTCCTTCTACTGATGCTGAAGTTGTGTCCTTCAGATTTAAGCTGGAACACCTCTGCTTGTTACTTAAGGAGGTTTTGGCTACCTTGGATGACTCCGATACTATGGTTGTTAACCCTAAGAAGTCTAGTAAAGTAAGCTGAACAAGTATTTTGATGTTCCCTCTGCGGTGGAGGTATTTCCTGTTCCAGACCGTGCTTCTGAGATTATTGCACGGGAGTGGGAGAGACCTGGTATTCCTTTTTCTCTATCTCCTATTAGCCTTAGCCCGGTTTATCAGATTCCAGTTGGACAACATAACTTCGGTGGCGTAAATCAACCACCAGGGGGGAACTCAGAGTTCCTTGGCCATGACAGAGGTGGCCCGAATAATCCAGTGGAGTCTCACAGCTGTTGTCTTTCTGCGATCCACATCCCAGGAGTGGACAATTGGGAGGCGTTTTTTCTGAGCCGACAGAGCTTTCATCCGAGGGAGTGGGAACTCCATACAGAAGTATTTTCCAGTTTAATCCTCAATTGGGGCAGCCAGAACTGGATCTCATGGCTTCTCGGCAGAATGCCAAGCTTCTGAGGTACGGCTCAAGGTCAAGGAATCCACAGGCTTTCTTTATAGATGCTTTGGCAGGCCCTTGGAATTTCAGTCTAGCATACATATTTCCTCCGTTCGCTCTCCTGCCAAGAGTCATTGTTCGGATCAAGCAGGAGAGGGAGTCGGTGATTTTCATAGCACCCGCGTGGCCTTGTTGCCTGATCTGCATATAAGATACGGCGTAAATATCTGTTTTGGTGTGAATCCAGAGGCTACTCTTGGAGTACAATCAGGATTCCCAGGATTTTGTCTTTTCTCCAGGAGGGTCTGGAGAAGGGTTTGTGAGCTAGTACTCTGAAATGTCCTGAGAGAATAACTGCTCATTCCACGAGGGCTGTTTCTTCTTCCTGGGCATTTAAAAATGAAGCTTCTGTGGAATAGATTTGCAAGGCTCCAACTTGGTCCTCTTTGCATACTTTTTCAAAGTTTTATAAATTTGATACTTTTGCCTCGGCTGAGAGAGAAATTTATCAGGTAAGCATAAATTATGTTTTTTAGTCTGTCTTTTACTATTTCGTTTTTTATTTATATATAATGTCCGTGTTGTCCACAGAAAATGTTCCCAGTCGGTTGACATTATTATATCATTTTCACCTATCCAAAGCACAACTTAATTGCATAATTTAACATGACTGTATTTAATGATAATTTGTGCAATAAAAATATGAATTAACATATTTAATATTAGCTAATTTTAGAGTAATATTGGCTAACATTTTAAGCGACTGGTCCGTAAAATCAGCCGGGTGGTGCACCTGCTAATAAGATCCTGGAAAGAACACTCAATGTAATTAAAATAATGTTCTCCTGTCTTAGTGGAAGGGATGTGGATCCTTCTTAAGAATCCAAATGCGGAAGTAAGCAGCGGCTCGTGCCCTTCGGATAACCGTATTGATTCATGTAAAAGATCCCCACTCTAAGATCTGTGCAAATCCAGATCTTAGAGTGAGGATCTTTTACAAGAATCAATCCGGTTACAAAAATAAAGGGAACAAGCAGCTATAACTTTCTACCCCTTAATCTTTTGGTTCTGACTTCATTTATTTGGTCTAGTGTTTTATTCTCTATTCAGTGAATATTTTAATCTCATTGTAGTCATACCCTTTTTAAATGCTTCTGTAGAGATTTCAATATTTATCCCTACAGGGATAGTTGTCAGAATACTGACAAAGATTCAAGGATGATGGTGTAACTCACTAAAAGGTTTTATTTGGCCCTTCTGTTTTGTCATACACAGTACCATGTGTGTTTGATTCAGCATGGTGTCTTTAAAACAGCTGTGTTCCTTTTCAAACAGCTAGTGTGTGCTGAAGAAAAGAGTGAAAATAGGGAGGAGATCCTGTTTGTTTGTTTTACAGTAACACAGTGCAATAAATGTCTCCATTAGTATCACAGCTGGAATATTCTCTCTCCCTTTTTGGTTGTAGAGTTAAGCAAAAAAAGCTTGGACACCAAAATTATATGAATAATTAAAAGTTTGAAACATATATTCATTTAATAAAAGTGTGCAAAAAATGTGTTACTATGTCACCAATCTGTTACAATACACAAAACAATAAACAACAACATTTATATAAAAAAATTGATATATTCCTTGTGTTTAATTTCTTTCCACCTGGAAACGTTGTATCCATGAGTATTGACCTCAGGAAAAGAAAATAAACATAGCGTGAATCTGTTAAAAATTTCTAGAAAAATAGTTCTATCTTTACTGACATCTTTCAGAGCTATTACTGAGCTCTCAGGTATAATAAGCGTTTTGACTCAAGCTTTCCTTTCCAAGGAGGCAACAAGGCAAGGAACGTGTACTTTTTAGCACTTTTGTTAAGAGTTTTATGTTCCGGCGTTAGCCCATAAAACTCTTAACTACTGACTTTTAAATGCGGTAGAAGTCTTGACAGGAGAGGGTCTACCGCTCACTTCTTCCAAGACTTGTAAATACCAGCGTTAGGCAAATCCCATTAAAAAGATAGGATACTCAATTGACGTAAGGGGATTTGCTGTAGCCTCGAGTCGCTGAAGAAAAGTGAGCGGTGAGCCTCTACCTGTCAGACTCGTAATACCAGTGTTAGGAAAAAAGCAGCGTTGGGACCTCTCAACGCTGCTTTTTAAGGCTAACGCCAAACTCGTAATCTAGGCAATAGATTTTTACCCACCCTGGTTTTATCTTAGACTAACACTGTAATTCCTGTCCCAAAAGAAAGAAACTAGCCAGACACTAACCCCTAAAATGCATGCATCTTAAAGGGACATTAAACACTAACTAACATTGTATAAGCACAGTATTGAGGTTATTCCCCACCACCTCCCTTTAGTCATGGGTGCTGAAATGTTGAAATCTATCTTTCACAACATTACAGTGCTGATGTGCTTGCATCCTACAGATACCCGCAGTCCAAAGGGACAATATACTGTAATATTTTCTCCCTTTAAATGTGTTCCCAATTATCTATTTTCCTACTGGAGTGTATTAACTTGTTTACAAATAGTTCCTTCACCTTTATTTCCCTCATTTGAAATAGCAGTTTTTGCCTATTGTATTATTGTATCCACAACCACAATGAACATTTCTGAGGTTAAAGGGACGCTCAATCAAAATTAAACTTTCATTATTCAGATAGAGCATGCCATTTTAAACAACTTTCCAATTTACTTCCATTAACTAAATGTGCACAGTCTCTATATATTTAAACTTTTTCAGTCACCAGCTCCTACTGAGCATGTGCAAGAATAAGTGTGTATGCATTTGTGAATGGCTTTCACATGGTACGTGTAGGAATTTGTGATTGGCTGATGGCTGTCACATGTTACAGGGGGAGTGGAAAAAGACATAACTTTTAAAATTGCCAGAAAAAAAATCTACTACTCATTTGAAGTTCAGACTAAGTGCTATTGCATTGTCTTGTTATCTTGCATTTGTTGATTATGCAAATCTACTGTGTTGACTGGTCCTTTAATTTCTCCAACATAGGTGTGTCCGGTCCACGGCGTCATCCTTACTTGTGGGATATTCTCTTCCCCAACAGGAAATGGCAAAGAGCCCAGCAAAGCTGGTCACATGATCCCTCCTAGGCTCCGCCTACCCCAGTCATTCTCTTTGCCGTTGTACAGGCAACATCTCCACGGAGATGGCTTAGAGTTTTTTAGTGTTTAACTGTAGTTTTTATTATTCAATCAAGAGTTTATTTTAAAATAGTGCTGGTATGTACTATTTACTCAGAAACAGAAAAGAGATGAAGATTTCTGTTTGTATGAGGAAAATGATTTTAGCAACCGTTACTAAAATCCATGGCTGTTCCACACAGGACTGTTGAGAGGAATTAACTTCAGTTGGGGGAACAGTGAGCAGTCTCTTGCTGCTTGAGGTATGACACATTCTAACAAGACGATGTAATGCTGGAAGCTGTCATTTTCCCTATGGGATCCGGTAAGCCATGTTTATTAAGATAGTAAATAAGGGCTTCACAAGGGCTTATTAAGACTGTAGACTTTTTCTGGGCTAAATCGATTCATTATTAACACATATTTAGCCTTGAGGAATCATTTAATCTGGGTATTTTGATAAGATTATATCGGCAGGCACTTTTTTAGACACCTTATTCTTTAGGGGCTTTCCCAAATCATAGACAGAGCCTCATTTTCGCGCCGGTGTTGCGCACTTGTTTTTGAGAGGCATGACATGCAGTCGCATGTGTGAGGAGCTCTGATACATAGAAAAGACTTTCTGAAGGCGTCATTTGGTATCGTATTCCCCTTTGGGCTTGGTTGGGTCTCAGCAAAGCAGATACCAGGGACTGTAAAGGGGTTAAAGTTAAAAACGGCTCCGGTTCCGTTATTTTAAGGGTTAAAGCTTCCAAATTTGGTGTGCAATACTTTTAAGGCTTTAAGACACTGTGGTGAAATTTTGGTGAATTTTGAACAATTCCTTCATATTTTTTCGCAATTGCAGTAATAAAGTGTGTTCAGTTTAAAATTTAAAGTGACAGTAACGGTTTTATTTTAAAACGTTTTTTTGTACTTTGTTATCAAGTTTATGCCTGTTTAACATGTCTGAACTACCAGATAGACTGTGTTCTGAATGTGGGGAAGCCAGAGTTCCTTCTCATTTAAATAAATGTGATTTATGTGACAATGACAATGATGCCCAAGATGATTCCTCAAGTGAGGGGAGTAAGCATGGTACTGCATCATTCCCTCCTTCGTCTACACGAGTCTTGCCCACTCAGGAGGCCCCTAGTACATCTAGCGCGCCAATACTCCTTACTATGCAACAATTAACGGCTGTAATGGATAATTCTGTCAAAAACATTTTAGCCAAAATGCACACTTATCAGCGTAAGCGCGACTGCTCTGTTTTAGATACTGAAGAGCATGACGACGCTGATAATAATGGTTCTGAAGGGCCCCTAAACCAGTCTGATGGGGCCAGGGAGGTTTTGTCTGAGGGAGAAATTACAGATTCAGGGAACATTTCTCAACAAGCTGAACCTGATGTGATTACGTTTAAATTTAAGTTGGAACATCTCCGCGCTCTGCTTAAGGAGGTATTATCCACTCTGGATGATTGTGACAATTTGGTCATCCCAGAGAAGCTATGTAAAATGGACAAGTTCCTAGAGGTCCCGGGGCTCCCAGAAGCTTTTCCTATACCCAAGCGGGTGGCGGACATTGTAAATAAAGAATGGGAAAGGCCCGGTATTCCTTTCGTCCCTCCCCCCATATTTAAAAAATTGTTTCCTATGGTCGACCCCAGAAAGGACTTATGGCAGACAGTCCCCAAGGTCGAGGGAGCGGTTTCCACTTTAAACAAACGCACCACTATACCTATAGAAGATAGTTGTGCTTTCAAAGATCCTATGGATAAAAAATTAGAAGGTTTACTTAAAAAGATGTTTGTTCAGCAGGGTTACCTTCTACAACCAATTTCATGCATTGTCCCTGTCGCTACAGCCGCATGTTTCTGGTTCGATGAGCTGGTAAAGGCGGTCGATAGTGATTCTCCTCCTTATGAGGAGATTATGGACAGAATCAATGCTCTCAAATTGGCTAATTCTTTCACCCTAGACGCCACTTTGCAATTGGCTAGGTTAGCGGCTAAGAATTCTGGGTTTGCTATTGTGGCGCGCAGAGCGCTTTGGTTGAAATCTTGGTCAGCTGATGCGTCTTCCAAGAACAAGCTACTTAACATTCCTTTCAAGGGGAAAACGCTGTTTGGCCCTGACTTGAAAGAGATTATCTCTGATATCACTGGGGGTAAGGGCCATGCCCTTCCTCAGGATCGGCCTTTCAAGGCCAAAAATAAACCTAATTTTCGTCCCTTTCGTAGAAACGGACCAGCCCAAAGTGCTACGTCCTCTAAGCAAGAGGGTAATACTTCTCAAGCCAAGCAAGCTTGGAGACCAATGCAAGGCTGGAACAAGGGAAAGCAGGCCAAGAAACCTGCCACTGCTACCAAGACAGAATGAAATGTTGGCCCCCGATCCGGGACCGGATCTGGTGGGGGGCAGACTCTCTCTCTTCGCTCAGGCTTGGGCAAGAGATGTTCTGGATCCTTGGACACTAGAAATAGTCTCCCAAGGTTATCTTCTGGAATTCAAGGGGCTTCCCCCAAGGGGGAGGTTCCACAGGTCTCAGTTGTCTTCAGACCACATAAAAAGACAGGCATTCTTACATTGTGTAGAAGACCTGTTAACAATGGGAGTGATTCATCCTGTTCCATTAGGAGAACAAGGGATGGGGTTCTACTCCAATCTGTTCATAGTTCCCAAAAAAGAGGGAACGTTCAGACCAATCTTAGATCTCAAGATCTTAAACAAGTTTCTCAAGGTTCCATCGTTCTAGATGGAAACCATTCGAACAATTCTTCCTTCCATCCAGGAAGGTCAATTCATGACCACGGTGGATTTAAAGGATGCGTATCTACATATTCCTAGCCACAAGGAACATCATCGGTTCCTAAGGTTCGCATTCCTGGACAAGCATTACCAGTTCGTGGCGCTTCCTTTCGGATTAGCCACTGCTCCAAGGATTTTCACAAAGGTACTAGGGTCCCTTCTAGCTGTGCTAAGACCAAGGGGCATTGCTGTAGTACCTTACTTGGACGACATTCTGATTCAAGCGTCGTCCCTTCCTCAAGCAAAGGCTCACACGGACATCGTCCTGGCCTTTCTCAGATCTCACGGATGGAAAGTGAACGTGGAAAAGAGTTCTCTATCTCCATCGACAAGGGTTCCCTTCTTGGGAACAATAATAGACTCCTTAGAAATGAGGATTTTTCTGACAGAGGCCAGAAAAACAAGACTTCTAGACTCTTGTCGGATACTTCATTCCGTTCCTCTTCCTTCCATAGCGCAGTGCATGGAAGTGATAGGTTTGATGGTAGCGGCTATGGACATAGTTCCTTTTGCGCGCATTCATCTAAGACCATTACAACTGTGCATGCTCAGTCAGTGGAATGGGGACTATACAGACTTGTCTCCGAGGATACAAGTAAATCAGAGGACCAGAGACTCACCCCGTTGGTGGCTGTCCCTGGACAACCTGTCACAAGGGATGACCTTCCGCAGACCAGAGTGGGTCATTGTCACGACCGACGCCAGTCTGATGGGCTGGGGCGCGGTCTGGGGATCCCTGAAAGCTCAGGGTCTTTGGTCTCGGGAAGAATCTCTTCTACCGATAAATATTCTGGAACTGAGAGCGATATTCAATGCTCTCAAGGCTTGGCCTCAGCTAGCGAGGGCCAAGTTCATACGGTTTCAATCAGACAACATGACAACTGTTGCGTACATCAACCATCAGGGGGGAACAAGGAGTTCCCTGGCGATGGAAGAAGTGACCAAAATCATTCAATGGGCGGAGTCTCACTCCTGCCACCTGTCTGCAATCCACATCCCAGGAGTGGAAAATTGGGAAGCGGATTTTCTGAGTCGTCAGACATTGCATCCGGGGGAGTGGGAACTCCATCCGGAAATCTTTGTCCAAATCACTCAACTGTGGGGCATTCCAGACATGGATCTGATGGCCTCTCGTCAGAACTTCAAAGTTCCTTGCTACGGGTCCAGATCCAGGGATCCCAAGGCGGCTCTAGTGGATGCACTAGTAGCACCTTGGACCTTCAAACTAGCTTATGTATTCCCGCCGTTTCCTCTCATCCCCAGGCTGGTAGCCAGGATCAATCAGGAGAGGGCGTCGGTGATCTTGATAGCTCCTGCGTGGCCACGCAGGACTTGGTATGCAGATCTGGTGAATATGTCATCGGCTCCACCATGGAAGCTACCTTTGAGACGAGACCTTCTTGTTCAAGGTCTGTTCGAACATCCGAATCTGGTCTCACTCCAGCTGACTGCTTGGAGATTGAACGCTTGATCTTATCGAAGCGAGGGTTCTCAGATTCTGTTATCGATACTCTTGTTCAGGCCAGAAAGCCTGTAACTAGAAAGATTTACCACAAAATTTGGAAAAAATATATCTGTTGGTGTGAATCTAAAGGATTCCCTTGGGACAAGGTTAAGATTCCTAAGATTCTATCCTTCCTTCAAGAAGGATTGGAAAAAGGATTATCTGCAAGTTCCCTGAAGGGACAGATTTCTGCCTTGTCTGTGTTACTTCACAAAAAGCTGGCAGCTGTGCCAGATGTTCAAGCCTTTGTTCAGGCTCTGGTTAGAATCAAGCCTGTTTACAAACCTTTGACTCCTCCTTGGAGTCTCAACTTAGTTCTTTCAGTTCTTCAGGGGGTTCCGTTTGAACCCTTACATTCCGTTGATATTAAGTTATTATCTTGGAAAGTTTTGTTTTTGGTTGCAATTTCTTCTGCTAGAAGAGTTTCAGAATTATCTGCTCTGCAGTGTTCTCCTCCTTATCTGGTGTTCCATGCAGATAAGGTGGTTTTACGTACTAAACCTGGTTTTCTTCCAAAAGTTGTTTCTAACAAAAACATTAACCAGGAGATTATCGTACCTTCTCTGTGCCCGAAACCAGTTTCAAAGAAGGAACGTTTGTTGCACAATTTGGATGTTGTTCGCGCTCTAAAATTCTATTTAGACGCTACAAAGGATTTTAGACAAACATCTTCCTTGTTTGTTGTTTATTCCGGTAAAAGGAGAGGTCAAAAAGCAACTTCTACCTCTCTCTCTTTTTGGATTAAAAGCATCATCAGATTGGCTTACGAAACTGCCGGACGGCAGCCTCCCGAAAGAATCACAGCTCATTCCACTAGGGCTGTGGCTTCCACATGGGCCTTCAAGAACGAGGCTTCTGTTGATCAGATATGTAGGGCAGCGACTTGGTCTTCACTGCACACTTTTACCAAATTTTACAAGTTTGATACTTTTGCTTCTTCTGAGGCTATTTTTGGGAGAAAGGTTTTGCAAGCCGTGGTGCCTTCCATCTAGGTGACCTGATTTGCTCCCTCCCATCATCCGTGTCCTAAAGCTTTGGTATTGGTTCCCACAAGTAAGGATGACGCCGTGGACCGGACACACCTATGTTGGAGAAAACAGAATTTATGTTTACCTGATAAATTACTTTCTCCACCGGTGTGTCGGGCCCACGGCCCGCCCTGGTTTTTTAATCAGGTCTGATAATTTATTTTCTTTAACTACAGTCACCACGGTATCATATGGTTTCTCCTATGCAAATATTCCTCCTTAACGTCGGTCGAATGACTGGGGTAGGCGGAGCCTAGGAGGGATCATGTGACCAGCTTTGCTGGGCTCTTTGCCATTTCCTGTTGGGGAAGAGAATATCCCACAAGTAAGGATGACGCCGTGGACCGGACACACCGTTGGAGAAAGTAATTTATCAGGTAAACATAAATTCTGTTTTCTGGTTGCAAAAAAAACAAACAAACATGTAAACAAGGTTTTAATAATGCTCCCAGTGTGGGCTGTGATAGAAAGGTACTAAAAAAAAATTTCCCAGTGTCCTCTCTAAGTACTGGCCTTTGAGTAAATAGTAATAAAGAAGCAGGGCCCGGACTGCGAATAAAAAGCAGCCCTGGAAAATTTGGAGACCAGCCCTATTTTCCGTTGAGTCAGTAGAATGCGCACGCCACATTTTTCTCAAAGTGAATTACTGGGATATTCCTTCCCTCAATATTTTCTTTTAAAGTGGCAGATTGTTGTTTTATGCACAATACCCAATTGCATTCACCCTTTAAATTGTAGCTTTCCAGCCCCAGCTGCTACAGCCCACCGGGAAATCTCCTGTTATTCTCGTAGGCCAATCCAGCCTTGGACAGAAGATAAGAAAATTAGATAACATAATGAGGTATTCTCTCCCTATAAGATCAAACTACTGTATTGGGCTGTAGTTTCAGTTAGCTGAAGCTGTTTTTTACATACAAGAATATACGTAAATTAACAATTCCCCATATATTTTAAACTCTGCAGCTGGTATAACAAGTAATTGGAAACACATTAAGGAAAAATAAATTTCTTTCTAATGACACAGTGAGTCCACGGATCATCATCAATTACTGTTGGGAATATCACTCCTGGCCAGCAGGAGGAGGCAAAGAGCACAACAGCAAATATCACTCCCTCTACCCAAAATCCCCCAGTCATTCTCTTTGCCTGTAGTGCAAGGAGGAGGTGAAGTTTAGGTGTCTGATGAGAAGTTTTCTTCAATCAAGATTTTATTATTTTTTTAGCAGATTAAACTTACTCTGTTACTTTCTGGGGTCTAGCCTAGTCCACATCAGCCTCTTCAGTAGGGCAGTGGTGGCTTTTGAGCTCTTGAGAACTTGTTAGGTACAATCCTCACTGCGTTTTCTCAAGAATCTGCTCCCCTAACTAGAAAACCTGAGTAGGTTTACTCAGTTTTTCTCTCTTCACAGATCCATGTGAGGTACTGCAACCTCACAAACCAGGTGAGCTGTCCTGCTGCCGGACAGCACTTTCAGGTAAGTGCCATTTTAATTTTCTTTTGCAAGGAGATTGCTGGCACTTGTTACAACTAAAAGCTGTCTTATTTAATATGGGACTTTATTAAACCTTCATGCTTGGGGTTTCTTTTAGGCAGTTTGGGCATTGAGACTGTGAGGTGATTTATGGTGGCTCAGTGTGTTATAGTAGTTTTTATACTTTAGAGGGACAGTCAACACCAGAATTTTTGTTGTTTAAAAAGAAAGATAATCCCTTTATTACCCGTTCCCCAGTTTTGCACAACCAACACAGTTATATTAATATACTTTTTACCTCTGTAATTATCTTGTATCTAAGCTTCTGCTGACTGCCCCCTTATTTCAGTTCTTTTGACAGACATGCAGTTTAGCCAATCAGTGCTCAGTCCTAGGTCACTTTACGTGCATGAGCTCAATGTTATCTATATGAAACATGTGAACTAATGCCCTCTAGTGGTCAAAATACATTCAGATTAGAGGCAGTCTTCAAGGTCAAGCTGGACCATCACAGAAACTTGTGATGGTCCCTGTGAATGGGAACATGAAGGGAAGTATCCTTTAGGTCTATGAGTGTCATGAACTGACCCTCTTGTACCAAGGGAAGAATGGAGCGTATAGTCTCCATCTTGAAGGATGAAACTTGTTTAAACATTTTAGATCTAAGATTGGTCGAAAAGTTCCCTCCTTTTTGGGAACTACGAACAGATTTGAGTAAAATCCCAGACCCCTTTCCTGAAAGGGAACTGGAACTATTTACCCCCAGGACGGCAAGGTCCTTGACACAATGTAAGAACGCCTCTTTTTATCTGGTCTACAGATAATCAAAAAGATTTGAAGTCTATTTTGTATCCCTGGGAGACAATGTCCACTGCCCAGGGATCCGGTACATCTCTTATCCAAGCCTGGAAAAAAAGAAAGTCTGCCTTCTACAAGATCCACTCCTGGATCGGGGGCCAACCCTTCATGCTGGCTTGGACTCAGCTGAAAGCTTTTTAAATTACTTTCCCTTATTCCAGGAAGGCTTGGCTTGATCTTGCTTGGAGGAAGGGGAGGAAGACTTGCCTTTAAAGTTACGAAAGGAATGGAAATTACTCTGACGTCCTTTATGCTTATTCTTTTTATCTTGAGGAAGAAAATAACCCTTCCCTCCAGTAATATCCGCCAAACCAGGTCCAAACAAGGTCTTACCCTTGTAAGGAATAGCTATGAGCTTAGATTTAGACTAAACATACGCAGACCAGGACTTCAATCACAAGGCCATGCGGGCTAGGACCGCAAGACCAGAAATTTTGGCTCCCAGTTTATTAACCTGTAAGGAAGCATCTGTAATGAAGGAATTGGCTAACTTGAGAGCCTTAATCCTGTCCTGGATTTCATCAAAAGGGGTATCCGTCTGAAGAGATTCAGACAACGCATCAAACCAGTAAGCCACAGCGCTGGTAACAGTGATGATACACACCACAGGTTGCCAATGTAGACCCTGGTGGACATGCATCTTTTTTAGTAAAGCCTCCAATTTTTTATCCATTGGATCTTTAAAAGAACAACTATCCTCTATGGGAATAGTAGTCCTCTTGGCTAAAGTGGAGATCGCTGCTTCTACCTTAGGAACCGTCTGCCACAATTTAATAGAATCCGCTATAGGAAACATCTTCTTAAAAATAGGTGATGGAGAAAAGGGAATACCAGGTCTTACCATTCTCGAGCAATAATCTCCGCAGCACGGTCAGGAACCGGAAAAACCTCCTCCGCGGAGGGAACATCAAAGTATTTGTTCAATTTACTAGACTTTTTAGGATTGACTACGATAGTTGTGTTGGAGTCGTCAAAAGTAGCCAAAACCTCCTTAAAGGGACAGTCTAGTCCAAAATAAACTTTTCTTTCATGTAATTAGCAAGAGTCCATGAGCTAGTGACGTATGGGATATACATTCCTACCAGGAGGGGCAAAGTTTCCCAAACCTCAAAATGCCTATAAATACACCCCTCACCACACCCACAATTCAGTTTTACAAACTTTGCCTCCTATGGAGGTGGTGAAGTAAGTTTGTGCTAAATTCTACGTTGATATGCGCTCCGCAGCAAGTTGGAGCCCGGTTTTCCTCTCAGCGTGCAGTGAATGTCAGAGGGATGTGAGGAGAGTATTGCCTATTTGAATGCAGTGATCTCCTTCTACGGGGTCTATTTCATAGGTTCTCTGTTATCGGTCGTAGAGATTCATCTCTTACCTCCCTTTTCAGATCGACGATATACTCTTATTTATATACCATTACCTCTGCTGATTTTCGTTTCAGTACTGGTTTGGCTTTCTACAAACATGTAGATGAGTGTCCTGGGGTAAGTAAATCTTATTTTCTGTGACACTCTAAGCTATGGTTGGGCACTTTATTTATAAAGTTCTAAATATATGTATTCAAACATTTATTTGCCTTGACTCAGAATGTTCAACATTCCTTATTTTCAGACAGTCAGTTTCATATTTGGGATAATGCGTTTGAATCAATCATTTTTTCTTACCTTAAAAATTTGACTTTTTTTCCCTGTGGGCTGTTAGGCTCGCGGGGGCTGAAAATGCTTCATTTTATTGCGTCATTCTTGGCGCGGACTTTTTTGGCGCAAAAAATCTTTTCTGTTTCCGGCGTCATACGTGTCGCCGGAAGTTGCGTCATTTTTTGACGTCCTTTTGCGCCAAAAATGTCGGCGTTCCGGATGTGGCGTCATTTTAAACATTTAGGCGCCAAACAATGTGGGCGTATTATTTGGCGCCAAAAAATATGGGCGTCGCTTTTGTCTCCACATTATTTCAGTCTCATTTTTTCTTTGCTTCTGGTTACTAGAAGCTTGTTTATTGGCATTTTTTCCCATTCTTGAAACTGTCATTTAAGGAATTTGATCAATTTTGCTTTATATGTTGTTTTTTCTCTTACATATTGCAAGATGTCTCACGTTGCATCTGAGTCAGAAGATACTTCAGGAAAATCGCTGTCTAGTGCTGGAACTACCAAAGCTAAGTGTATCTGCTGTAAACTTTTGGTAGCTATTCCTCCGGCTGTTGTTTGTATTAATTGTCATGACAAACTTGTTAAAGCAGATAATATTTCCTTTAGTAATGTACCATTGCCTGTTGCAGTTCCCTCAACATCTAAGGTGCAAAATGTTCCTGATAACATAAGAGATTTTGTTTCTGAATCCATCAAGAAGGCTATGTCTGTTATTTCTCCTTCTAGTAAACATAAAAAATCTTTTAAAACTTCTCTCTCTACAGATGAATTTTTAAATGAACATCATCATTCTGATTCTGATGACTCTTCTGGTTCAGAGGATTCTGTCTCAGAGATTGATGCTGATAAATCTTCATATTTATTTAAAATTGAATTTATTCGTTCTTTACTTAAAGAAGTACTAATTGCTTTAGAAATAGAGGATTCTGGTCCTCTTGATACTAATTCTAAACGTTTAGATAAGGTGTTTAAATCTCCTGTGGTTATTCCAGAAGTTTTTCCTGTTCCTAATGCTATTTCTGAAGTAATTTCCAGAGAATGGGATAAATTGGGTAATTCATTTACTCCTTCTAAACGTTTTAAGCAATTATATCCTGTGCCGTCTGACAGATTAGAATTTTGGGACAAATCCCTAAAGTTGATGGGGCTATTTCTACCCTTGCTAAACGTACTACTATTCCTACGTCAGATGGTACTTCGTTTAAAGATCCTTTAGATAGGAAAATTGAATCCTTTCTAAGAAAAGCTTATCTGTGTTCAGGTAATCTTCTTAGACCTGCTATATCTTTGGCTGATGTTGCTGCAGCTTCAACTTTTTGGTTGGAGACTTTAGCACAACAAGTAACAGATCATGATTCTCATAATATTATTATTCTTCTTCAGCATGCTAATAATTTTATCTGTGATGCCATTTTTTGATATTATCAGAGTTGATGTCAGGTTTATGTCTCTAGCTATTTTAGCTAGAAGAGCTTTATGGCTTAAAACTTGGAATGCTGATATGGCTTCTAAATCAACTCTACTTTCCATTTCTTTCCAGGGTAACAAATTATTTGGTTCTCAGTTGGATTCCATTATCTCAACTGTTACTGGTGGGAAAGGAACTTTTTTACCACAGGATAAAAAATCTAAGGGTAAAAACAGGGCTAATAATCGTTTTCGTTCCTTTCGTTTCAACAAAGAACAAAAGCCTGATCCTTCATCCTCAGGAGCAGTTTCAGTTTGGAAACCATCTCCAGTCTGGAATAAATCCAAGCCTTCTAGAAAGGCAAAGCCTGCTTCTAAGTCCACATGAAGGTGCGGCCCTCATTCCAGCTCAGCTGGTAGGGGGCAGGTTACGTTTTTTCAAAGAAATTTGGATCAATTCTGTTCACAATCTTTGGATTCAGAACATTGTTTCAGAAGGGTACAGAATTGGTTTCAAGATGAGACCTCCTGCAAAGAGATTTTTTCTTTCCCGTGTCCCAGTAAATCCAGTGAAAGCTCAAGCATTTCTGAATTGTGTTTCAGATCTAGAGTTGGCTGGAGTAATTATGCCAGTTCCAGTTCTGGAACAAGGGATGGGGTTTTATTCAAATCTCTTCATTGTACCAAAGAAGGAGAATTCCTTCAGACCAGTTCTGGATCTAAAAATATTGAATCGTTATGTAAGGATACCAACGTTCAAAATGGTAACTGTAAGGACTATCTTGCCTTTTGTTCAGCAAAGGCATTATATGTCCACAATAGATTTACAGGATGCTTATCTGCATATTCCGATTCATCCAGATCATTATCAGTTCCTGAGATTCTCTTTTCTGGACAAGCATTACCAGTTTGTGGCTCTGCCGTTTGGCCTAGCTACAGCTCCAAGAATTTTTACAAAGGTTCTCGGTGCCCTTCTGTCTGTAATCAGAGAACAGGGTATTGTGGTATTTCCTTATTTGGACGATATCTTGGTACTTGCTCAGTCTTTACATTTAGCAGAATCTCATACGAATCGACTTGTGTTGTTTCTTCAAGATCATGGTTGGAGGATCAATTTACCAAAAAGTTCATTGATTCCTCAGACAAGGGTAACTTTTCTGGGTTTCCAGATAGATTCAGTGTCCATGACTCTGTCTTTAACAGACAAGAGACGTCTAAAATTGATTTCAGCTTGTCGAAACCTTCAGTCACAATCATTCCCTTCGGTAGCCTTATGCATGGAAATTCTAGGTCTTATGACTGCTGCATCGGACGCGATCCCCTTTGCTCGTTTTCACATGCGACCTCTTCAGCTCTGTATGCTGAATCAATGGTGCAGGGATTACACAAAGAAATCTCAATTAATATCTTTAAAACCGATTGTACGACACTCTCTAACGTGGTGGACAGATCACCATCGTTTAATTCAGGGGGCTTCTTTTGTGCTTCCGACCTGGACTGTAATTTCAACAGATGCAAGTCTCACAGGTTGGGGAGCTGTGTGGGGATCTCTGACGGCACAAGGAGTTTGGGAATCTCAGGAGGTGAGATTACCGATCAATATTTTGGAACTCCGTGCAATTTTCAGAGCTCTTCAGTCTTGGCCTCTTCTGAAGAGAGAATCGTTCATTTGTTTTCAGACAGACAATGTCACAACTGTGGCATACATCAATCATCAAGGAGGGACTCACAGTCCTCTGGCTATGAAAGAAGTATCTCGAATTCTGGTTTGGGTGGAATCCAGCTCCTGTCTAATCTCTGCGGTTCATATAGACAATTGGGAAGCGGATTATCTCAGTCGCCAAACGTTGCATCCGGGCGAATGGTCTCTTCACCCAGAGGTATTTCTTCAGATTGTTCAAATGTGGGAACTTCCAGAAATAGATCTGATGGCGTCTCATCTAAACAAGAAACTTCCCAGGTATCTGTCCAGATCCCGGGATCCTCAGGCGGAAGCAGTGGATGCATTATCACTTCCTTGGAAGTATCATCCTGCTTATATCTTTCCGCCTCTAGTTCTTCTTCCAAGAGTAATCTCCAAGATTCTGAAGGAATGCTCGTTTGTTCTGCTGGTAGCTCCGGCATGGCCTCACAGGTTTTGGTATGCGGATCTTGTCCGGATGGCCTCTTGCCATCCGTGGACTCTTCCGCTACGACCAGACCTTCTGTCGCAAGGTCCTTTTTTCCATCAGGATCTCAAATCCTTAAATTTAAAGGTATGGAGATTGAACGCTTGATTCTTAGTCAAAGAGGTTTCTCTGACTCTGTGATTAATACTTTGTTACAGGCTCGTAAATCTGTATCCAGAGAGATATATTATAGAGTCTGGAAGACTTATATTTCTTGGTGTCTTTCTCATCATTTTTCTTGGCATTCTTTTAGAATTCCAAGAATTTTACAGTTTCTTCAGGATGGTTTACATAAAGGTTTGTCCGCAAGTTCCTTGAAAGGACAAATCTCTGCTCTTTCTTTTCTTTTTCACAGAAAGATTGCTAATCTTCCTGATATTCATTGTTTTGTACAAGCTTTGGTTCGTATAAAACCTGTCATTAAGTCAATTTCTCCTCCTTGGAGTTTGAATTTGGTTCTAGGGGCTCTTCAAGCTCCTCCGTTTGAACCTATGCATTCATTGGACATTAAATTACTTTCTTGGAAAGTTTTGTTCCTTTTGGCAATCTCTTCTGCCAGAAGAGTTTCTGAATTATCTGCTCTTTCTTGTGAGTCTCCTTTTCTGATTTTTCATCAGGATAAGGCAGTGTTGCGAACTTCTTTTGAATTTTTACCTAAAGTTGTGAATTCCAACAACATTAGTAGAGAAATTGTGGTTCCTTCATTATGTCCTAATCCTAAGAATTCTAAGGAGAAATCGTTACATTCTTTGGATGTTGTTAGAGCTTTGAAATATTATGTTGAAGCTACTAAGTCTTTCCGAAAGACTTCTAGTTTATTTGTTATCTTTTCCGGTTCTAGAAAAGGCCAGAAAGCTTCTGCCATTTCTTTGGCATCTTGGTTGAAATCTTTAATTCTTCTTGCCTATGTTGAGTCGGGTAAAACTCCGCCTCAAAGGATTACAGCTCATTCTACTAGGTCAGTTTCTACTTCCTGGGCGTTTAGGAATGAAGCTTCGATTGATCAGATTTGCAAAGCAGCAACTTGGTCCTCTTTGCATACTTTTACTAAATTCTACCATTTTGATGTATTTTCTTCTTCTGAAGCAGTTTTTGGTAGAAAAGTACTTCAGGCAGCGGTTTCAGTTTGAATCTTCTGCTTATGTTTTTCATTAAACTTTATTTTGGGTGTGGATTATTTTCAGCAGGAATTGGCTGTCTTTATTTTATCCCTCCCTCTCTAGTGACTCTTGCGTGGAAAGATCCACATTTTGGGTAATCATTATCCCATACGTCACTAGCTCATGGACTCTTGCTAATTACATGAAAGAAAACATAATTTATGTAAGAACTTACCTGATAAATTCATTTCTTTCATATTAGCAAGAGTCCATGAGGCCCACCCTTTTTTTGTGGTGGTTATGATTTTTGTATAAAGCACAATTATTCCAATTCCTTATTTTATATGCTTTCGCACTTTTTTATCACCCCACTTCTTGGCTATTCGTTAAACTGAATTGTGGGTGTGGTGAGGGGTGTATTTATAGGCATTTTGAGGTTTGGGAAACTTTGCCCCTCCTGGTAGGAATGTATATCCCATACGTCACTAGCTCATGGACTCTTGCTAATATGAAAGAAATGAATTTATCAGGTAAGTTCTTACATAAATTATGTTTTATGATTCAGATAGGGTATGTAATTTAAAACAATTTCCCAATTTACTTTTATCACCAATTTTTCTTTGTTCTCTTGGTATTCTTAGTTGAAAGTTAAACTTAGGAGGTTCATATGTCAATTTCTAAGCCCTTGAAGGCTGCCTCTTCTCTCAGAGCATTTTGACAGTTTTTCACCACTAGAGGGTGTTAGTTCACGTGTTTCATATAGCTAACACTGTGCTCACGCACGTGGGCTAGCTCTAATTGGCTAAAATGTATGTCAGTCAAAAACACTGAAATAAGGGGGCAGTTTGCAGAGGCTTAGATACAAGGTAATAACAGAGGTAAAAAGTATATTAATATAACTGTGTTGGTTGTGCAAAACTAGAGAATGAGTAATAAAGGGATTATCTATCTTTTTAAACCTCTGCACCTTGTGTTACTTCCTTTCTCTCCTTTCCCTTTGGTCGAATGACTGGGGGATTGTGGGTAGGGGAGTGATATTTAACAGCTTTGCTGTGGTGCTCTTTGCCTCCTCCTGCTGGCCAGGAGTGATATTCCCATCAGTAATTGATCATGATCTGTGGAATAACTGTGTCAAGAAATAAATAAATGTATCAGGTAAGCATAAATTTAGTTTTTACAGTGCACTGTCTCTTTAACATAGGTTACAAAATGGCAGTATGTATAATTTGAGGGGGGGGTGCATCAAATGTATTTAGTTTTTAATGTCCCTTTAAATCAGTTTCACTTATGCTCAAGGAAAATAATAACGATCACCATAAACTTTAAAAGAAAGTATCTGTGTCTCATTCTGCCACAATAGAAACATAAGTCTATCCTAGGATGTTGCATGATTTTACAATAAAATAGAAAATAAAAAGTTTAAGGTTTGCATTTCTTTATTGGTATGAGGTAACATATTTTTCCCTTCACAGGTTTTTAGAACATGTTAGAAATGAAGAAAGCCCTCTGCCACAAATTGGAAACTTGCACAGTTTACTTAACAATGAACAAGAAGTCTATCCTGTAACAGACATAGCAGATTTAATTCGGGATTCATATGAGGTTTGTCAGTAAGCTTGTGTTGCACTAAATTATAGCTTTATGATGTTGTTTTGATTACATAGTTTAATAACCTCATATATCATGAGCTTTTTCTGTCCCCAGTTTCATTAGGCTGATAAGCATCTTTACATTCAAGTGTTTTTTTTTTTCATCTTTTTTTTATCTTCGTTAATCAATTCCTGTGCGCGCTTATGAGGAAATAGCTCTAAATAATTTATGTTACACAAAATGGAGCCCTTTGATTTGCTTTCAACCAATTGCATTACCAAAGCTATGTGATTGCGAACTTCTAAAAACCATGCCTGTCTTTTACTAATAAAAAAGTATACAAATACTTCAATCAGTATTGCAATCAAAGGTGGCACACATTTCCAGTTCTTTATTACATTAAAAAAGCTATAGGGAAGTACTGTGGGATTTTAGTTATTTATTTATTTTATTTATGATATTTATGAAAGTGGTAGCCAAATAAAAAGTACAAGCTTTAGGAATATTGTAGAACACTGAGAATTCATTATAAAATAATACTGACATTGTTATATTTAAAGGGGTACTGAGCCCATTTTTTTTTTCATGGTTCAGATAGAGCATGCAATTTTAAGCAACTTTCTAATTTACTCCTATTATCAATTTGTCTTTGTTCTCTTGGTATCTTTATTTAAAAAGGCAGGAATGAAAGCTTTGGAGCCGGCCTATTTTTGGTTCAGTACCCTGGATAGGGCTTGCTGCTTGGTGCCTGCATTTAGCCATCCAATCAGCAAGCACAACCTAAGTTCTTAACCTAAAATGGGCCGGCTCCAAAGATTTTATTCCTGCTTTTTCAAATAAAGATAGCAAGAGAACAAAGAAAAATTGGTAATAGAAGTTAATTAGAAAGCTGTTTAAAATTGCATGCTCTATCCGAATCATGAATGAAAAAATTTGGGTTTAGTATCCCTTTAAGACCCTCCCATCTTTGGTTTAGCACCTGGGTAGTGCTTGCTGATTGGTTGCTAAATGTAGCCACCAATCGGCAAACAGGAACCCAAGGTTCTGAGCCAAAAATGGGCCGGCTCCTATGCTTACATTTCTTGCTTTTTCAAATAAATATACCAAGAGAACAAAGAAAAAATGATAAAAGGAGTAAAATAGAGTGTTGCTTAAAATTGCATGCTCTATCTGAATCATGAAAGAAAAAAAATTGGGTTCAGTATCCCTTTAACTCTTGCTCCTAATCCAAGAGAACAATTCTTGCAATTCTGATATTAACATTTATTCCGTTATTCAGTGACTGCAATAACTTGTTGAAAACTGAAATTCTTGTGACAAAAAAGTTCCCCTGACAAAAAAAAGAGAGAATTCCTCTAATACTTTTGTAACCTTAGTATACAAAGATCAGTTGGTAGACATGAAAAGAATAATTCATAGAAATGCAAATAGAAAAAAATTATCTTGGAGGGTAGGGAATTTACAAATAAATGTGAAAGCATTATTTACATAAAGGTAAGTAGATACTGTGAGAATGGTCTTCCAGCAGAATTGGTAATAACAAATAGAATAAAAAATAAGAACACCTGGTATATAGAAAAGACTATTCTAATCTGCTATCAGGTCTATTTATATTAATTGTTGTTCTCCAGTCATTGCCTTTGTAGTAATATCCAGCAAACATTTTGGAAGATTTTGTCTAGAATTCATAAAAAAAAAATTCTATTAATCATCCATCCTGTTTATATTAAAGGATTTAAAAAAATAATTTATTGACTGTTTTCTCCCCGTTTTGTTTTTTATTATAATTTTATAGGTCTGTATTTAGGCATTCGGAGTTAGCATATATTTGTGTTCATTTTTGAATTTCAGATTTGACACCCAGTTACCTCATCAGCTAGCACTATACTTTGTATTACTTGTGTATATGCACATGCATTTCTCTGTTTAATGGTGGTGTCTGAAGTTCTAGGAGCTCTTTCTCTCTAGGATTTTTATTGTCTTCTGCCATTTTTGACTAGTTGCTAGTTTTGATTGGACACTGTTCTGTGTCTAAATTATAGTGGTTCTGTTTTTAATGCAGTTGCAGTTTTGTTTATATTTCTTTCCATAAGGCAGGGAGAGTCCACAACTTTATACCTTACTGTTGGGGAATACAACACCTGGCCACCAGGAGAAGGGAAAGACACCCCAGCCAAAGGCTTAAATATCCCTCCCACTTCCCCTATCCCTGCAGTCATTCTTTGCTTAAGGTCACTAGAGGAGGATGGCAGAGAAGTGTCAGAAAATTCGGAGAGTCCTTAAACGGGTATGTTCCCTTTAAGAAAGGACTGGAGTTTTAAGTAATCATGTAAACCTCTCAGTGAGAGTATTGATGAAAGTCTGGAGATGCAGGGAAAGTTTTTCTGCAAATCCATCCAGATTGTCTAACAACTTTTGAGTAATCAGTGTTAACGAGTTAAACTGCTTGCTTTTCCACACTTGGTTCCCTATCAGAGCATCGCTACAAGGCTGTCTCACTTGAGAGACTGTATCTGTTCCACAACACGGATCCTGGAGGGTAAGTCTGTGTTATTTTCATATAGCAGGGACGCATTATATAGGGTCACAGTGTGACTCCTCTATACCTCAGTAGGATCAAGGGTTAATATCTCCTCAGTGGGAGTTTATTGGGAACAGTTTGGGTTGTTTATATACTGTACTGCTTTAACATTTATGAAAAACGTTTTCAGGGCTCATTTAGACTGTACTTTTGGCTGGAACAAGCAGGTTTCACTTTCTTTTTTGTGAGTTGCACAACTCCTAATAGCTTTGCGCACTTTTTTCATAGCAGGGGAGGTCCTGCCTTGCTCATCGTGTGACCGGGTGCGGCTTCATTCACTTCCTTACGATCCTGCTGCAGACAGCACTCCTAAGGAACGTTTCTTGACAACTTGTCTGGGTCTAGGAGGTGGTAAGTGCCCCAGCCATTGGTTTTGTAAAGGTGCCTTCCTATATTTAAAACATTTATTTTTGTATAATTTTTCTCTTTCTACTGTGGGATTACATACCTATGGAGGACTCTGATAATATGTTAGAAGGTTCCACTCCTTCTGTAGTGCTTAATAATACCTGCTTATATTGTGATGAGGCCGTGGTTTGCCTGCCTGCTCAATTTTGTTCCAATTGCCTGGGTACTGTTTTAAAGTAAGAAGGGAGCTAAATCTGCTATTAACCTTAGCACTGTTAGTCCCTCTGAGCCATCAACCTCTTAGGTTTCTGTGAACCGATAGATTATTACCCTTTCTACCATAACCGCTTCACATGCAGTTCCCTGAGGCAGAGCTATTTCTCCATCTGGAATGGGCCTTTTTCCTGCGGACTTTACCGCACATATACAATCGGCGGTGTCCGCATCCCTGAGTGCCCTACCTATCTCTGGGAAACGTAAGAGAAAGGTTAAACACAGTTCTCCTGTTTTAGATTAATCTAATTTCCAATCAGATCTTGCTATTATGTCCAAGCTATCCGAGTATGAGTTAACCTCTGTGGCGTCAGAGGGTGAATTTTCGGAGTCAGAGACTTCTATTACTAAATCTCCTCCAGCGGAGGAACCCTCCTTTTAGATTTAAAACTGAACATCTGCATTTTTAACTCAAGGAGGTCCTGTCTACGCTAGAAGTTCCAGAGGCTAAGTTATCTGAGGAACCTAAGATCCATAAGTTAGATAGGGTTTATGAAGACAGGAAGGTCCCACAGACTTTTCCGGTCCCAGTTCGTATGGCGAACATTATTAGTAACTAATTGGAAAGAATTGGAACATCCTTTTCTCCCTCGGCTACTTTTAAAAAAATTGTTCCCGGTCCCTGACTCTCAATTAGAGCTGTGGGGCTCGATCCCTAAGGTGGATGGCACCATTTTGATGCTAGCTAAGTGTACTACTATCCCTTTTGAGGATAGCTCTTCCTTTAGAGAACCTTTCAAGGGGAAGATTTTATTTGGACCAGGTCTGGACTCCATCATCTCTACGGTTACTGGAGGGAAAGGTGCCATCCTACCTCAGGATAAGAAGAACAGACCTAAGGGACGGCAGTCCTCTAATTTTCGCTGCTTTCGTTCGGACAAATCCCAACAATCTCAATCCTCATCCAAACCCGAGTAGCCCAAGAGCACTTGGAAGCCTGCTCAGTCCTGGAACAAGTCCAAACAGACAAAGAAGCATGCCGATAACAAATCGGCATGAAGGGGCGGCCCCCGATCCGGGATCAGATCAAGTAGGGGGCAGATTGTCGCTTTTCTCAGATGATTCCTACTCTCCAGACTGTCTACAAGACCAGAGAAGAGGACAGCCTTTTTAGATTGCGTAAGGGATCTATCTTCCTTAGGAGTAATAGTACCAGTACCTGCATCAGAAAGAGGTCTGGGGTTCTATTCAAACCTATTTGTGGTTCCCAAAAAGGAGGTAACTTTTTGTCCAATTCTGGACTTGAAGTGCCTACACAAATTTCTAACTGTCCCCTCCTTCAAGATTGGAGACTATGAGATCAATCCTTCCCCTGGTTCAGGAAGGACAATCTATGACTACCATAGATCTGAAGGATGCATACCTTCACGTTCTGATCCACAGGGAACATTTCTTTCATGTAATTAGCAAGAGTCCATGAGCTAGTGACGTATGGGATATACATTCCTACCAGGAGGGGCAAAGTTTCCCAAACCTCAAAATGCCTATAAATACACCCCTCACCACACCCACAATTCCGTTTTACAAACTTTGCCTCCCAAGGAGGTGGTGAAGTAAGTTTGTGCTAGATTCTACGTTGATATGCGCTTCGCAGCAGGCTGAAGCCCGGTTTTCCTCTCAGAGTGCAGTGAATGTCAGAGGGATGTGAAGAGAGTATTGCCTATTTGAATACAATGGTCTTCCTCTAGGGGATCTATTTCATAGGTTCTCTGTTATCGGTCGTAGAGATTTCTTCTCCTACCTCCCTTTTCAGATCGACGATATACTCTTATTAGAGCTGCAACAACTAATCGTCATAATCGATAATAATCGATTATGAAAATAGTTGTCAACGAATCTCATAATCGATTAATCGATTAGTTGGTTTGCAATTAGTTGGTCTGTGCACAACACTAGCTGATTCACTCCAATGATCTCCTGCACATGGTATTGTGTTTTATGGTTAGGTCCTTAGCCTAAAGGACGTCTACAGACGTCTACTTTTCACTTTTTCAGGACAGTATACGTTTACAACTACCCCTGGCTTATGTGCAACCCAGATATAATACTCATCATTTGGATTGTTTATATTAAATCAGGTGATTTGGATCTATGCTTTTCATGATATAGTGCCAAGCTTTACACCTAGCCCCTAGATTGATGGGAGTTATTTAAATTGATGTGCACTATTATCTGTTTGCACAATTATTAGCGTATTGCTTGCTATTGCTGATTATATGTACTGTATAAATAAATGTGTAAGGCTTTGTCCTGCTATTGATATACAGTCCTTAGCGCTTTTGATTTTATTTTTTATTGTTTTTTTTATATTTTTAATAAATTGTGATAATATGTACCAGATTCAACCTTTATAAGTATATATTCGTTATTTTTAGAGCGGACTAGATATTTCCCCTAACCTTATAGCTGGTTATTTACCATTGCATATAGATATTCAAGATATTTTTATGTTAGAATGAAGTCAAGGGTTACTTTATTGAGAGGCCCCTTACCAAGGTAGAAAACACTTCACATTGGTGAAGAGCTAACAAAGATAAATATCCCACTTTGGTGAAATTGGCAAAACCCTACTTATACACCTCAACAGCCTTTTCTCTGCTGCAGGAAATATAGCTGTAAACAGAGAACCAGCCTTAGCCAGAAGCATGTGGACATGTTGAGATTTTTGCATTTCAATGCAAAGTTTCTGAAAGAGTGAATAACAGAATGTTATTAACAGTGATAGTCTAACTCTTTCTAGTTCTACCTCTTTTCAAACAGTTTGTGGTTTTGTTTAATTATAATGTGGATTTTATTTAAAACATAGAAAACTATTATTGATTCTCTTTTTATCCGATTAGTCGATTAATCGAAAAAATAATCGGTCGATTAATCGATTATGAAAATAATCTTTAGTTGCAGCCCTAACTCTTATATACCATTACCTCTACTGATTCTCGTTTCAGTACTGGTTTGGCTATCTATTATATGTAGATGAGTGTCCTGGGGTAAGTAAGTCTTATTTTTTGTGACACTCTAAGCTATGGTTGGGCACTTTATATGTAAAGTTCTAAATATATGTCTTTAAACTTATATTTGCCATGATTCAGGATGATCAGTATTCCTTCATTCAGACTGTCGGTTTCATTATTTGGGATAATGCATATGAATAAATATTTTTTTCTTACCTTGAAAATTTTCAATTGACTTTTTTTCCCTGCGGGCTGTTAGGCTCGCGGGGGCAGAAAATGCTTCATTTTATTGCGTCATTCTTGGCGCAAACTTTTTTGGCGCAAAATTTTGTCATTTCCGGCGCCGTAGTTGACGCCGGAAGTTGTTTGTAGTTACGTCATTTTTTTGACGCATGTGTATTCAGACTTTTTTGCGCCAAAAAATGTGGGCGTCGGTTTCGGCGTCAGAGGATGTGGCGTCATTCTTGGCGCCAAAAAATATGGGCGTTGTACTTGGCGCCAATAATTCTGGCGTCATACTTGGCGCCAATAATGTGGGCGTCATACTTTGCGCCAAAAATGTGGGCGTCTTTTTTGTTCCACTTTTTCTCACATTATTTAAGTCTCACTTTTTTGTTGCTTCTGGTTGCTAGAGGCTTGTTATTTTGCATTTTTTCCCATTCCTGAAACTGTCATTTAAGGAATTTGATAATTTTGCTTTATATGATGTTTTTTCTATTACATATTGCAAGATGTCACAACCTGACCCTGGATCAGAATCTACTACTGGAAAGACGCTGCCTGATGCTGGTTCTACCAAAGTTAAGTGCATTTGTTGTAAACTTGTGGTAACTGTTCCTCCGGCTGTAGTTTGTGTTAGTTGCCATGATAAACTTTCCAATGCAGATAGTGTCTCCATTAGTAATGATCCTTTACCTGTTGTTGTTCCTTCAACATCTAATGTTCAGGATGTTCCTGTTAATGTAAAATAATTTGTTTCTAATTCTATTAGGAAGGGCTCTGTCTGTTATTCCTCCTTCCAGTAAACGTAAAAGGTCTTTTAAAACTTCTCATTTTTCGGATGAAATGATGACCGCCATCATTCTGACTTATCTGTTTCTGATGAGGATCTATCTGGTTCAGAAGATTCTGCCTCAGATATTCATACTGTTAAATCTTCATATTTGTTTAAGATGGAATTTATTCGTTCTTTACTTAAAGAAGTGTTGATAGCATTAGATATGGAGGAGTCTAGTCCTCTTGATACTAAATCTGCTAAGCGTTTAAATTCAGTTTTTAAACCTCATGTAGTTATTCCAGAAGTTTTTCCAGTCCCTGATGCTATTTCAGAAGTGATTTCTAGGGAATGGAATAGTCTGGGTACTTCATTTACTCCTTCTCCAAGGTTTAAGAAATTGTACCCTGTGCCATCTGATAGATTAAAGTTTTGGGACAAAATCCCCAAAGTTGATGGGGCTATTTCTACTCTTGCTAAACGTACTACTATTCCTACGGCAGATAGTACTTCCTTTAAGGATCCTTTAGATAGGAAGCTTGAATCCTTTCTAAGGAGAGCTTATTTATGTTCAGGTAATCTTCTTAGACCTGCTATTTCTTTGGCTGATGTTGCTGCAGCTTCAACTTTCTGGTTGGAGGCTTTAGCGCAACAAGTATCAGACCATAATGCTTATAGCATTGTTAAACTTCTTCAACATGCTAATAACTTTGTTTGTGATGCCATTTTTGATATAATTAGAATTGATGTCAGGTATATGTCTTTAGCTATTTTAGCTAGAAGAGCTTTATAGCTTAAGTCTTGGAATGCAGATATGACTTCTAAGTCAACATTGCTTTCTTGAACAAAAGAGAGGAAAGAACCTCCCAAAAGGCTGCACATATAGCAATCTATGCCTGGACTAATTGGTAGAGAGGTTGGGAAAGTTAAAACGTAACTTTTAATACAATAATTTAAAATAAAGGATCACTTAAAATCAAACCAAGGAGCTGAAGGCCCCTTTCCCTCTATAGTGTTAATATTCAGCCTTTGATGTGTGAATAATAATGGGAAAGTGCACAGGAAGGCTATCTTATTCCACGACCACTAGCTGGAAATTCCACTGAGATCTAAGCTACTGGTAGAGAGCTGTCTGTTATATCTGTAGACAATAATGTTTTGAGTTATTAGTATACTGCAGATCAGAGCTCATGATATTGTCTCAAGTGATCTTTCCCAACTTCTCTACCAATTATTCCAGGCATAGAGTGCTATATGTGCAGCCTTTTGGGAGGTTCTTTCCTCTCTTTTGTTCAATATATTCAATACTGCACAGCACCACTTTTCTGCTAAAATTATTACTGACGACACAATCTATATATCGTGTCAGCTAACCCTAACATAGAAAAGACTGCCAGTGTGGTGTCACTGTATTCGTAGTGTGGTACAACATTGCTTTCTTTCTCTTTCCAAGGTAATAAATGATTTGGTTCTCAGTTGGATTCAATAATTTCAACTGTTACTGGGGGGAAGGGAGCCTTTTTGCCTCAGGACAAAAAATCTAAAGGTAAATATAGGGCTGCTAATCGTTTTCGTTCCTTTCGTCAGAATAAGGAGCAGAAGCCTGACCCTTCCTCTAAAGGAACGGTTTCCGTTTGGAAACCTTCTCTAGTCTGGAATAAATCCAAGCCTTTTAGAAAGTCAAAACCAGCTCCCAAATACGCATGAAGGTGCGGCCCTCATTCCAGCACAGCTGGTAGGGGGCAGGTTACGATTTTTCAAAGATGTTTGGATCAATTCGATTCACAATCTTTGGATTCAGAACATTGTTTCACAAGGGTACAGAATAGGTTTCAAGGTAAGGCCGCCTGTGAGAAGATTTTTTTCTCTCACGCATTCCAGTAAATCCAGTGAAGGCTCAGGCGTTTCTGAAATGTGTTTCAGACCTAGAGTCAGCTGGGGTAATTATGCCAGTTCCAGTTCTGGAACGGGGTCTGGGGTTTTACTCAAATCTATTCATTGTACCAAAGAAGGAGAATTCCTTCAGACCAGTTCTGGATCTAAAAATATTGAATCGTTATGTAAGGATACCAACATTAAAAATGGTGACTATAAGGACTATTCTGCCTTTTGTTCAGCAAGGGCATTATATGTCTACAATAGACTTACAGGATGCATATCTTCATATTCCGATTCATCCAGATCACTATCAGTTTCTGATATTCTCTTTTCTAGACAAGCATTACCAGTTTGTTGCTCTTCCGTTTGGCCTAGCAACAGCTCCAAGGATCTTTTCGAAGGTTCTCGGTGCCCTTCTCTCTGTAATCAGAGAACAGGGTATTGCAGTATTTCCTTATTTGGACGATATCTTGGTACTTGCTCAGTCTTTACATTCTGCAGAATCTCATATGAATCAACTTGAGTTGTTTCTTCAAAGACATGGTTGGAGGATCAATTTACCAAAGAGTTCCTTAATTCCTCAAAGGTAACCTTTTTGGGTTTCCAAATAGATTCAGTGTCCATGACTTTGTCTCTAACAGAAAAGAGACGTCTGAAATTGGTTTCAGCTTGTCGAAACCTTCAGTCTCAATTGTTCCCTTCGGTAGCATTGTGCATGGAAATTCTAGGTCTCATGACTGCTGCATCGGACGCGATCCCTTTTGCTCGTTTTCACATGAGACCTCTCCAGCTTTGTATGCTGAACCAGTGGTGCAGGGATTATACAAAGATATCACAATTAATATCCTTAAATCCCAATGTTCGATCTTCTCTAACTTGTTGGTTGAATCACCATCGTTTAATTCAAGGGGCCTCTTTTGTTCGTCCAACCTGGACTGTGATCTCAACAGATGCGAGTCTTTCAGGTTGGGGAGCTGTATGGGGATCTCTGACAGCGCAGGGGGTTTGGGAATCTTAGGAGGCGAGATTACCAATCAACATTTTGGAACTCCGTGCGATTTTCAGAGCTCTTCAGTTCTGGCCTCTTCTGAAGAGAGAATAGTTTATTTGTTTTCAGACCGACAATGTCACAACCGTGTCTCGGATACTTGTATGGGCGGAATCCAGCTCCTGTATAATTTCTGCGGTTCACATCCCAGGTGTAGACAATTGGGAAGCGGATTATCTCAGTCGCCAGACGTTACATCCGGGCGAATGGTCTCTTCACCCAGAGGTATTTCTTCAGATTGTTCAAATCTGGGGACTTCCAGAAATAGATCTAATGGCCTCTCATCTAAACAAGAAACTTCCCAGGTATCTGTCCAGATCCAGGGATCCTCAGGCGGAAGCAGTGGACCCGTTGTTGCTTCCTTGGAATTATCATCCTGCCTATATCTTTCCGCTTCTAGTTCTTCTTCCAAAAGTGATTTCCAAAATTCTAATGGAGCAATCGTTTGTACTGCTAGTGGCTCCAGCATGGCCTCACAGGTTTTGGTATGCGGATCTCATTCGGATGGCCAGTTGCCAACCTTGGACACTTCCGTTAAGACCAGACCTTCTATCTCAAGGCCCATTTTTCCATCAGGATCTCAAATCATTAAATTTGAAGGTATGGAGATTGAACGCTTGATTCTTAGTCATAGAGGTTTCTCTGACTCAGTGATTAATACTATGTTACAGGCTCGTAAATCTGTCTCTAGAAAGATTTATTATTGAGTCTGGAAGACTTACATTTCTTGGTGTTCTCATAAATTCTCTTGGCATTCTTTTAGAATTCCTAGAATTTTACAGTTTCTTCAGGATGGTTTGGATAAGGGTTTGTCTGCAAGCTCTTTGAAAGGACAAATCTCTGCTCTTTCTGTTCTTTTTCACAGAAAGATCGCTAATCTTCCTGATATTCATTGTTTTGTACAGGCTTTGGTTCGTATCAAACCTGTCATTAAAGGAACAGTCTACACCAGAATTTTTATTGTTTTAAAAGATAGATAATCCCTTTATTACCCATTTCCCAGTTTTGCATAACCAACACAGTTATAATAATATACTTTTAACCTCTGTGATTATCTTGTATCTAAGCCTCTGCAAACTGCCCCTTTTTTCAGTTCTTTTGAACGACTTGCAGTCTAGCCAATCAGTGCCAGCTCCCAGATTACTTCACGTGCACGAGCACAGTGTTATCTATATGAAATATGTGAACTAACACCCTCTAGTGGTGAAAAACTGTTAAAATGCAATCTGAAAGAGGTGGGCTTCAAGCTCTAAGAAATTAGCATATGAACCTCCTAGGTTAAGCTTTCAACTAAGAATACCAAGAGAACAAAGCAAAATTGGTGATAAAAGTAAATTGGAAAAGTGTTTAAAATTACATGCTCTATCTGAATCATGAAAGTTTATTTTGGCCTAGACTGTCCCTTTAAGTCAATCTCTCCTCCTTGGAGTCTTAATTTGGTTCTGAGGGCTTTACAGGCTCCTCCGTTTGAACCTATGCATTCTCTGGATATTAAATTACTTTCTTGGAAAGTTTTGTTCCTTTTGGCCATCTCTTCTGCTAGAAGAGTTTCTGAGTTATCTGCTCTTTCTTGTGAATCTCCTTTTCTGATTTTTCATCAGGATAAGGCGGTGTTGCGGACTTCATTTCAATTTTTACCTAAGATTGTGAATTCTAACAACATTAGTAGAGAAATTGTTGTCCCTTCATTGTGTCCTAATCCTAAGAATTCTCTGGAAAGATCTTTACATTCTTTGGATGTAGTAAGAGCTTTGAAATATTATGTTGAAGCTACTAAAGATTTTAGAAAGACTTCTAGTCTATTTGTTATCTTTTCTGGTTCCAGGAAAGGTCAGAAGGCTTCTGCCATTTCTTTGGCGTCTTGGTTACAGTCTTTGATTCATCATGCTTATGTGGAGTCGGGTAAGTCCCCGCCTCAAAGGATTACGGCTCATTCTACTAGGTCAGTTTCTACTTCCTGGGCTTTTAGGAATGAAGCTTCTGTTGATCAGATTTGCAAAGCAGCAACTTGGTCTTCTTTGCATACTTTTACAAAATTCTACCATTTTTATGTTTTCTCTTCTTCTGAAGTACTTCAGGCAGCTGTTTCAGTTTGATTCTTCTGCTTATAATTTCAGTTTTTTTTCATTATAAGATTAAAACTTTTGATTTGGGTTGTGGATTATTTTTTCAGCGGAATTGGCTGTCTTTATTTTATCCCTCCCTCTCTAGTGACTCTTGCGTGGAAGTTCCACATCTTGGGTATCTGCTATCCCATACGTCACTAGCTCATGGACTCTTGCTAATTACATGAAAGAAAACATAATTTATGTAAGAACTTACCTGATAAATTCATTTCTTTCATATTAGCAAGAGTCCATGAGGCCCACCCTTTTTTATGGTGGTTATGATTTTTTGTATAAAGCACAATTATTCCAATTCCTTATTTTTGATGCATTCGCTCCTGTCTTATCACCTCACTTCTTGGCTATTCGTTAAACTGAATTGTGGGTGTGGTGAGGGGTGTATTTATAGGCATTTTGAGGTTTGGGAAACTTTGCCCCTCCTGGTAGGAATGTATATCCCATACGTCACTAGCTCATGGACTCTTGCTAATATCAAAGAAATGAATTTATCAGGTAAGTTCTTACATAAATTATGTTTTCTAGTTCCTGAGATTTGCCTTTCTGGATCAATACTTCCAGTTCATAGCACTTCCGTTTGGCTTAGCTACTGCTCCAAGGATATTTACGAAGGTTCTGGGGGCTTTTCCAGCGGTTGCCAGAACCCGAGGTATAGCAGTAGCTCTTTAACTGGACGATATCTTGGTACAGGCACCATCTTTTTGTCTAGCAAGGGATCACTCAGAACTTCTTCTAAGACTTCTTTGGTCACATGGATGGAAGATAAACTTGGAAAAGAGTTTGCTTACTCCAAATACCAGAGTGAATTTCCTGGGCACAGTTATAGACTCTGCGTCCATGAAGAGCTTTCTAAGAGATCAGAGACTTTGCAAGCTAACAACAGCATGTCTTGCCCTCCAGGCCTGCTTGAGACTTTCGGTGGCCCAGTGTATGGAGGTAATTGGACTCATGGTGTCTTGTATGGACATCATTCCCTTTGCCAGATTCCATCTCAGACCTTTACAGCTATGCATGCTAAGACAATAGAACAGCGACCATTCCGATCTGTCACAACCAATAGTTCTGGACAGCCTGACGAGAGACCCGCTCTCTTGGTGGCTCTGTCAAGATCACCTGTCCCAAGGCACGTGCTTCTTGAGACCGTCCTGGGAGATTGTAACTACGGACGCCAGGGGGGGAGCTGTTTGGGGAGCCAGGAAGGCACAGGGGCTAAGGACTCAGGAGGAGTCCACTCTTCCGAGCAATATCTTGGAACTCCGGGCAATCTTCAGTGCTCTGAAGGCTTGGCCCCTCCTGGTTTATCAGAATCCAATCAGACAATATAACTTTGGTAGCCTACATCAACCATCAGGGAGGAACGAGAAGTTCCTTAGCGATGAGAGAAGTTTCTCAAATCCTAGAATAGGCGACGGCCCACAACTGTACGCTGTCAGCGATCCACATTCCGGGTGTTGACAACTGGGAAGCAGACTTCCTCAGCAGGCAATCCTTTCACCCGGGGGAATGGTCTCTCCACCCCAAGGTCTATGCAGAGATATGCAGCAGATGGGAGACGCCGGAAATAGACATCATGGCTTCCTGTCTCAATGCCAAACTACCCAAGTACGGGTCGAGATCGAGGGATCCTCAAGCGGTTCTAATAGATGCCCTAGCGGTTCTATGGAGGTTCAGACTCATATATAGAGTTGCCACCTTTTGTCCAGAAGATTCCTGGACACTTTTTAAAAGAGTGTAGGTCTAAGGGCGTGGCTCGGGGCCGGGCTTCTCGCTACCTCAAATTCTATATGAAATCAAATTTATATATCTACACATGTATGTATGTGTGTGTATATATATATATATATATATATATATATACACATATATATATGATAAATATAATATATATATTAATATTTATATATATATATATATATATATACTGTATATATACTGTATATGTATGTATATATATATGTATGTGTATATATATATATATATATATATATATTGCACTCACTAATCTATACAATATAAACTCACAGTTCCCATGTTTACACTGGCAGAAGTGGGTAAAAAAGTCATACCATTTGAACTGTCCCATACCCAATCCAACAACCCCTCCTACTTGCCCTTACGGCATTCAATCCAAAATATCCGCACTAGATTTGGTTACATTCTGATTCTCGCCACTGCGATTTACTAAATAAAGGTAAAATACCACAGCTGTGACCGGTTGTGCTAACATCACAAATCTCCACACTCACCCCAAAGCACTGCCAGGCACAGGAAATTCAAACAACCAATGCGTTTTGATTGGACGGACGTCTTACAAGTCACGTAAGCATACTGCGCACTGTTTATGGTGGATTACATTATTCTGTATATCTATAGGCTTTCAGAGATCACAAATCACGGAGCAAACTGCTAGTGCATCTTGGGAGTTGTAGTTTTTCTTGAACAAGGTCAAAATATGTTAATTTATGGAGCATAAAACGCCTACAGGGCAAAGATTAGGCTGCAATTAACTCAACCCTGCTCACGGCACCCTGACCCTGGGCTAAGAGCTCCCCTGGCAAGCTAATTTTTTTTATCTGTGTTCACTGCTGCTTGCTGCTCCAGGGGAGCTCTTAACCCGGGGCATTTGAGGATAGTTCCGGGACATGGGACATACAGTCCCAGACCGGGACTGTCCCGGTGATACCGGGGCGGGTGGCAACCCTACTCGTATATCTCTTTCCTCCATTACCTCTTCTCCCTCGTGTGGTGGCCCGCATCAAATAGGAGCAAGCATCAGGGATTCTAATTGCTCCATCCTGGCCGCGAAGGACTTGGTTTGCGGATCTGGTGGGGATGTCCTCATCTCCTCTGTGGAGGTTACCTTGTCGCAGGGACTTGCTGATACAGGGTCCTTTCCTTCATCAACATCTAGATTCTCTGAGGCTGACTGTGTGGAGATTGAATGCTTAGTGTTAGCCAGGAGAGGTTTCTCTAAGAGTGTCATCAACACTTTTATTCAAGCTCGTAAGCCAGTTACTCGACGCATCTACCATAAGGTGAGAAGGGTCTATCTGCTAGTTCCCTGAAGGGACAGATATCGACCCTGTTGGTATTGCTGCACAAGAGATTAGCTGAGCTTCTGGATTTACAGTCCTTCATTAAGGCCCTGACTATGATCAGACCTGTATTTACAAAGATGGAGTCTCAATCTTGTGCTTCGTGTGTTGCAGCAGGCTCCGTTTGAGCCAATGCATAATGTTGACATTAAACTGTTATCTTGGAAGGTTTTGTTTCTATTGGCTATTGCCTCTGCTCACAGAGTCTCCGAGATTTTTGCCTTGCAATGTGACCCCCCCTTACCTTGTTTTTCATGCCGATAAGTCGGTTTTATGTACTAAGTTAGGTTTCCTTCCTAAGGTGGTGTCAGATTGCAACATTAACCCCTTAAGGACCACAGCACTTTTCTATTTTCTGACCGTTTGGGACCAAGGCTATTTTTACATTTTTGCGGTGTTTGTGTTTAGCTGTAATTTTTCTCTTACTCATTTACTGTACCCACACATGTTATATACCTTTTTTCTTGCCATTAAATGGACTTTCTAAAGATACCATTATTTTTATCATATCTTATAATTTACTATAAAAAAATTTATAAAATATGAGGAAAAAATTGAAAAAACACACTTTTTCTAAATTGACCCCCAAAATCTGTTACACATCTACAACCACCAAAAAACACCCATGCTAAATAGTTTCAAAATTTTGCAAGTTATAGGGCCATAAATACAAGTAGCACTTTGCTATTTCCAAACCACTTTTTTTTCAAAATTAGCGATAGTTACATTGGAACACTGATATCTATCAGGAATCCCTGAATATCCCTTGACATGTATTTTTTTTTTTTTTTAGAAGACAACCCAAAGTATTGATCTAGGCCCATTTTGGTATATTTCATGCCACCATTTCACTGCTAAATGCGATCAAATAAAAAAAAAATTGTTCACTTTTTTCACAGTTTTTTTCACAAACTTTAGGTTTCTCATTGAAATTATTTAAAAACACCTTGTGCAATTTTAACACAAATGGTTCTAAATGCTTCTCTTGGATCCCCTTTGTTCAGAAATAGCAGACTTATATGGCTTTGGCGTTGCTTTTTGGTAATTAGAAGGCCGCTAAATGCCACTGCGCACCACACGTGTATTATGCCCAGCAGTGAAGGGGTTAATTAGGGAGCATGTAGGGAGCTTGAACGGTTAATTTTAGCTGTAGTGTAGTAGACAACCCAAAGTATTGATCTAGGCCCATCTTGGTATATTTCATGCCACCATTTCACCGCCAAATGCGATCAAATAAAAAAAAAACTTACATTTTTCACAATTTTATGTTTCTCACTGACATTATTTACAAACAGCTTGTGCAATTATGGCACAAATGGTTTTAAAAGCTTCTCTGGGATCCCCTTTGTTCAGAAATAGCAGACAAATATGGCTCTCGCGTTGCTTTTTGGTAATTAGAAGGCTGCTAAACGCTGCTGCGCATCACACGTGTATTATGCCCAGCAGTGAAGGGGTTAATTAGGGAGCTTGTAGGGTTAATTTTAGCTATAGTGTAATGTAGTAGACAACCCAAAGTATTGATCTAGGCCCATTTTGGTATATTTCATGCCACCATTTCACCACCAAATGCGATCAAATAAAAAAAAATAATCACTTTTTCACAAATTTTAGGTTTCTCACTGAAATTAATTACAAACGGCTTGTGCAATTATGGCACAAATGGTTGTAAATGCTTCTCTGGGACTCCTTTTGTTCAGAAATAGCAGACATATATGGCTTTGGCATTGCTTTTTGGTAATTAGAAGGCCGCTAAATGCCGCTGTGCACCACACTTGTATTATGCCAGCAGTGAAGGGGTTAATTAGGTAGCTTGTAGGGAGCTTGCAGGATTAATTTTAGCTTTAGTGTAGAGATCAGCCTCCCACCTGACACATCACACCCCCTGATCCCTCCCAAACAGCTCTCTTCCCTGCCCCACCCCACAATTGTACCCGCCATCTTAAGTACTGGTAGAAAGTCTGCCAGTAGTAAAATGAAAGTTTGTTTTTGTTTTTTGTTTTTTTAAAAAAAAAAAACATAATTCTGCTGTGTAGGATCCCCCCTTAGCCCCAAACCTCCCTGATCTAGCCCCCCCCCCCCCCCCAAACAGCTCTCTAACTCTCCCCCTCTACCTTATTGGGTGCCATCTTAGGTACTGGCAGCTGTCTGCCAATACCCAGTTTGAAATAAAATGTTTTTTTTTTATATATATATATATTTTATTCACAATATTTTAATGTTTTCTGTAGTGTAGCTGCCCCCCTCAAGATCCAACCTCCCACCCTCTCCCAGATCCCTTAATTAAAAATGTTCCCCCTCCCCAGTCCTCTCGCCCACCTTGCTGTAGATATTTATTGTGCCATAGTGTATGGTTCCCACCCCGCACGCGATCCCGCCCCCTTCCAGCAATTCCTCTACCGATGGCTGCCCACCCGCCTCCCTGCCTCCGGCTTCCACCCACCAGCGATCACCGATGCTGAGAGGGCCACAGAGTGGCTGTCTCTGCATCGGACTGCTAGAAAACGTTATTGCAGGATGCCTCAATATCGAGGCATCACTGCAATAACATGAAAGCCCCGCTTTCAAAGACCAACGATGTACAGGGTACGTCCTTGGTCGTTAACTCAGGCCACTAAGGAGTTTAGACAATTGTCATCTTTGTTTGTCATCTATGCGGGTAAGCTTAGGGGTTAGAAGGCCACTACATCTTCCCTGTCTTTCTGGTTGACAAGTGTCATCTGCCTAGCTTATGAGATGGCAGGACAACAGCCTCCTAAGAGGATTACAGATCATTCCACTACAGCAGTAGCTTCTTCCTGGGCTTTTAAGAACGAAGCATCAATGGATCAGATTTGTAAGGTAGCTACCTGGTCCTCCTTACATACATTTTCTAAATTTTACAAGCTTGATGAAGCAGCTTTCGGGAAAAAGGTTTTGCAGGCTGTGGTGCCCTCAGATTAGGGTCCGCCTCCTTTTTTGTTCCCTCCCGTTATTCCTTCAGTGTCCTCTGGAGCTTGGGTATTGTTTTACCAACAGTAAGGAATGAAGTTGTGGACTCTCCCTGCCTTATGGAAAGAAAAAAAAATGTATGCTTACCAGATATATTCCTTTCTTTCCTGGCAGGGAGAGTCCACGACCCTGCCCGTAAATTAATTTTTGTTTGGGCGGCTCCTTTTTGTTTTTCTTCTGGGGGGGATAGGGGAAGTGGGAGGGATATTTAAGCCTTTGGCTGGGGTTTCTTTGTCTCCTCCTGGTGGCCAGGTGCTATATTTCCCAACAGTAAGGAATAAATTCATGGACTCTTCCTGCCAGGAAAGAAAGGAATTTATCTGGTAAGCATAAATGTAGTTTTTTTTTTTTGTGTGTAATGCCTGCCCATAATCCCTTATTATTTTGAATTACTGTGTCCTTTTCCAGAAATTTGGCAATAACTCTGTGGAACAGATTGAACATTTACGTTACAAGCACAGGATACGTGTACTCCAAAACCATGAAGAAACCACAAAAGAAAATGTTGTAAGTCATTTTATAGACTCTGCTTCCCACTAACTTTCAGACTATAGATACCATATCAGTAAATTCTTCTCAAAGAAGAATGGGATTATTGATATGCTCAATATATATATAATGTGTATGTAGAAATACTGCAAACCTCTCTCAAGTGATATGCTTCTTTTCCTTAATTGTTTGAATCCACAATTTAACAGTGTTATTTCTACAATACATTTTTTGTATTTGGCCATATATTAAGACATTCATTTTTCCAAAAGTCTGGTAAGATATGAAACAGTTTGTAGATAAGAGTAGAAAATGTTTACGGTTACTAAATGTATATAACATAAAGTGTCCTGTTTACTGGCACATAAATACAGATTCGGACCATGTTATTGTGATTGATGGTACAGCCGTCCTAGGACATTATACAATACCACATCTAATAATATAAACTATATCTAATCTACATGCCATGGCAAAATTACTGCAGAACATCTGATCTGTACCCCTCAATGATAATTCTCTTATTGCCTAGCTCCGTGTTGTCGCTCCTGATGTTTCATTTCCTCATGAAGATTTGGAAGAGCTGTACGACTTGTTTAAGGTAAGAGTATAAATTGAGTTGGATAGGTATACTAAAGGCTTTTCTAAACAGATTAACTTCTAGTTAATGGGTCATGAATCCCAAAAATTTTAATGATTCAGATAGAACATGCAATTTTAATCAACTTCCTAATATACATATTTTATAAAATTGCCTTTGTTCTTTTGGTATCCTTTGTTACAAATCTGGGACGTAAGCTCAGGAGTGTGCACGTTTGTAACACTATATGGCAGCAGTTTTGCAGGAAAGCTATCCATATGCAAGATGGCAGCACTATTCCCTGCCATTGCACACAACCTATCTAAGTATCTTTTCAACAAAAAACACCACAAGAACGTTTCACCTTCTTCCTTATGTTGTTTACCCCAGCTCCCTTCAGCACAGTTTTATATACTACTTTGATGCAACAGTGATTTTTTTAGTTCAGATCTCTAAAATGAAGTTTGCACATCTGTTTGACACCGCACCATATAACGATTGTCTGTGAAGTATGACAAATTGTTTGGTCAGATATTTTTATTCCCTCTCCCACATATGCATTTTTACAAGAAAAGTGGTTTCACAGTTTCCCTCAGGGTAATACATTGTGTATATATTATATACTTTACATTTAAAGTAACTGTACTTCATGTCATTTCTTAAACATAATCGTGTTCCAGTAAAGAATATTGTCACATAGAGCTAAGACAAGGGTTTTCAAAGTCATAGGTGGTGGATCTCCCCTGTAATGATATTTACAAGACAAAGCATAGTGCAAAGTTGTTTTACTATGCAGAACTAAAATGTTTTTCCTCTTAAGGACATGACGAGTCCACGGATCATCTTCATTACTTATGGGATATTCTCCTCCTTCCTGCAGGAGGCGGCAAAGAGCACCTACAGCAAAGCTGTTAAATAGTCCCTCCCTCCCCCTCCAACCCAGTCATTCTCTTTGCCTGCGTTAGTAATAGGAGATGGCAAAGTGAGGTGTTAGAAAAGATTCTTCAATCAAGAGTTTGTTATTTTTAAGTAGTGCCAGAGAGTGCTACTTTGCTCTGGGGTGTAGCCTAGACCTGAATAGTCTCTTCAGTAGGGCATTTTGGTGGCTTTAAAGCATTAGGAACTGGTGGGACATAATTCTCACTGCGCCTCCTATGATGTTGCTGCCCCACTATAGATAGCCTAAGCGCATGGTAACTCAGGCTGATCTGCTTCCACAGAGCTATGGGAGGGAGAACAAGTCCTCTTACACCTGCTGGACTGTCCTGCTGTCGGGCAGCATTGAGGTAAGTGCCTTTTCTTTACTCATTCTGACAGGATGATTACAGCACTTCACTGTTAGCTTGCAAACTGCAGTGCAACTATGGGACAATACACCCTTTCCTTCATTAATAAAGGGTTTATTTATTATGACAGCATGTACAGACACTGGGGCTGTTTGTGTGGAGACTGCTTATCTTTATTTAAAATACTTTTATTTTTTGGCTTCCATAACGTTATTGAGCCGTTTAAGGTGACGCCCACGATGGGCAGAGCCTATTTTCGCACGCTTCCTTCTTCCTGATTAAACAAGTACCGGGCTGAAGGGAGGTCGCATAGGGCTGTATTACCGAGTGTCTGGTGTAAAAAGGAAATTCAGACAAACGGTATTAGCTTGTGTTGCAGAAACAGATCGTGTTACTACGACTCCCATTTGACATCTGAGTCCTTGGTGCTGCAGCGTGAGGATAGTCGATGGTGGTGGGCAGGTAGGCACCTCAGCAAGCTGTCTGAATATATATTTTGTTTTTATTTTCTGTAACCGGGCAGTCAAACAGAAAAAAAAAGCATAACGCTTTAATATTTAAAGGCACAGGAACGTTATTTTTTTATAACGTAGGTTATCTGCTCATAGTGCAAATTATTATAGCATTGGAAGTGTGTTCTTTCTGATGTGTTGTTTTTAGTTAAAGACACAGTATCGATTTAAAAAAAAAAAAGAAAAAAGTGTTTTTGTATTTTGAACTTTGATTTCTGTGAATTAAGATGTACATTGGAGCTGATCAGTCTGGTATTTGCTCCATGTGCTTGAATGCTCAGGTTGAACCACCTATTTCTTTTTGTCCCTCATGTGTTGAGAGGGCCTTGAGTTACAAGGACAGGATTTTTCATGAGCAGTCCTCCTCTAAGGGGGAGGTTTCTCAGGGGTCTCAAGATGAGATTCAGTGTGTTTCGCAGCGGTCTCCCCAAATGTCCCAAGATATTTCGCCCGCTCAAACAGTGCTCTGTACTAATACTTTAGCTTCAAATATTTCCTTAATGGACATAGCTAAAGTAGTGTCTTCTTCTATTTCTGATACATTATCTGCCTTTTCCATGTTTCAAGACAGACTTAAGAGAAGGAGTGACCATGGAGTCAGTAAGGATGCTGATGCATTGGTGTTATTTTCAAATATACCCTCTCAAGAACATGAGTTAGAGGGTTCGGAGTCTTTATCTGAAGGTGAACTTTCTGATTCTGGAAGTTCAGCACCTTTTTCAGATTCAGAGGTGGTTTCTTTCAGGTTTAAGTTAGAACACCTCCGCCTGTTACTCAGGGAGGTTTTAACAACTTTGGATGATTGTGACTCTACAGTAGTAGTGGCTCCTGAAAAGTTGTGTAAGATGGATAAATATTTTGAAACTCCCTCGTATTCGGATGTTTTTCCAATACCTAAGAAGACTTTGGAGATTATCTCTAAGGAATGGGACAGACCAGGTATTCCTTTTTCTCCATCTCCGGTCTTCAAGAAAATTTTTCCAGTAGCAGATGCTATAAAGGAAAATTGGCAGACAGTCCCTAAGGTGGAGGGAGCGGTTTCCACCCTGGCTAAACGTACTACTATTCCTATTGAGGATAGCTGTGCCTTTAAGGATCCTATGGACAAGAAGTTGGAAGGATTACTTAAGAGGATTTATACTCATCAGGGGTTGTTGCTGCAACCTACTGCATGCATTGCTACGGTTACTAGTGCAGCAGCTTATTGGTTTGACGCTCTGTCTGAGTTTCTCAGACATGAGACCCCTTTGGAGGAAATCCAGGATAGGATTAAGGCACTGAAATTAGCTAATGCCTTTATTACTGATGCTTCGTTGCAAATTACTAAATTAGCTGCAAAGACTTCTGGGTTTTCTATCTTGGCCTGCAGAGCCTTGTGGTTAAAACCCTGGGCTGCGGATGTGTCCTCTAAGTCTAAGCTTCTAGCAATTCCTTGCAAGGGAAAGACCTTGTTTGGATCTGGCCTAAAGGAAATTATTTCTGATATCTCTGGAGGTAAGGGTCATCTACTTCCTCAGGATAAGAGAAACAAACAAAAAGGGCGTCAAAGTAATTTTCGCTCCTTTCGAAATTTCAAGAGTAATTCCTTCGTTTCCTCCATTAGACAGGACGGAAACTTTCCTCAGCCTAAGCCTACTTGGAGACCCAACCAGTCATGGAACAAGGGGAAACAATCCAAGAAACCTGTTGCTGACTCCAAGACAGCACATAGGGTTTGCCCCTGATCCAGGACCGGATCTGGTCGGGGGCAGACTATCCTTTTTCGTTCAGGCCTGGGTAAGAGATGTTCAGGTTCCCTGGACTATAAAGATTGTGTCCAGGGAATACAGACTGGAGTTCAAAGCCTTTCCTCCTCTGGGAAGGTTTCTCCTTTCAAGGTTATCTGCAAACCAGATAAAAACAGAGACGTTCTTATGTTGTGTAAGAGACCTCTCCTCCATGGGAGTAATTGCTCCAGTTCCTACTCAGGAACAAGGAGAAGGTTTTTATTCCAATCTGTTCGTAGTTCCCAAAAAAGAGGGAGCTTTCAGGCCAATCTTAGACCTCAAGAGTCTAAACAAATTTCTCAGAATTCCATCATTCAAGATGGAGACTATTCGCACTATTCTACCCCTGATCCAGGAGGGTCAATTCATGACGATGGTGGACCTAAAGGATGCATATCTTCATGTTCCTATCCACAAGGAACGTCACAAGTTCCAAAGATTTGCATTTCTAGACAAACATTTCCAGTTTGTGGCTCTTCCATTTGGGTTGGCCACAGCACCCAGAATTTTCACAAAGGTTCTGGGGTCTCATTTGGCTGTCCTAAGACCATGGGGCATTGCAGTAGCGCCTTAACTGGACGATATTCTAATCCAGGTGCCATCTTGCCAACAAGCAAAGTCTCATACCGACATTGTCATAGCCTTCCTGAGATCTCACGGGTGGAAGGTGAATCTAGAAAAGAGTTCTCTAGTCCCAAAGACAAGGGTTACCTTTTTGGGAACTTTAATAGATTCTGTTCAAATGAGGATTTTTCTGACAGAAGTCGGGAAATCAAAGATTATAGATACCTGTTGAGTCCTCCAAACCACTCCGAATCCATCTTTGGCCCAGTGTATGGAGGTAATCGGATTGATGGTAGCGGCGATGGACATCTTCCCATTTGCTCGGTTCCATCTCAGATCTCTGCAGCTGAACATGCTCAGACAGTGGAATGGAGATTATGCGGACTTGTCTTCTCAAATAGTCATGGAGAAGGAGACAAGAGACTGTCTTCAATGGTGGTTGTCTCTGGATCATCTTTCTCAGGGAACCTGCTTTCGCAGACCTTCCTGGGTGATTGTCACAACAGACGCCAGTCTTTTAGGATGGAGAGCGGTCTGGGGTTCTCTAAAGACTCAGGGAGTGTGGACCCGAGCAGAGTCTCTTCTTCCTATCAACATTCTGGAACTGAGATCGATTTTCAATGCTCTTCTGGCCTGGCCTCAGTTGGCCTTGGCCCGGTTCATCAGATTTCAGTCGACAACATAACGACTGTCACCTACATCAATCATCAGGGAGGAACGAGGAGTTCCTTGGCGATGTCAGAAGTATCCAAGATCATTCAGTGGGCGGAGAACCGTTCTTGTCATCTGTCAGCAAAACACATACCAGGGGTGGACAACTGGGAGGCGAATTTTCTAAGCAGACAGACTTTTCATCCGGGCGAGTGGGAACTTAATCCGGAAGTGTTCTCAAGTCTGACCTTCAAGTGGGGTCAACCGGAGTTGGATCTCATGGCATCTCAATGGAATGCCAAGCTTCCGAGGTACGGGTCGAGGTCCAGGGATCAGCAGGCGGAACTGATAGATGCCCTAGCAGTTCCTAGGTCCTTCAGGCTAGCATACCTGTTTCCCCCGTTTGCACTTCTTCCTCGGGTCATTGCTCGAATCAAACAGGAGAGGGCTCCGGTGATCCTCATTGCTCCTTCCTGGCCTCGCAGGACTTGGTATGCGGACCTAGTAGACATGTCGTCTCTACCACCCTGGAGACTTCCGTTGAGGAAGGATCTTCTCATTCAAGGTCCCTTCCTTCACCCAAATCTAGTTTCTCTGAAGCTGACTGCTTGGAGATTGAATGTTTGATTTTGTCAAAACAAGGTTTTTCTGATACGGTCATTGAGACCTTGGTTCAGGCTCGTAAGCCGGTAACTAGAAAGATTTACTATAAGATATGGCGTAAATTCTTCTTTATTGGTGCGAATCTAATGGCTACTCGTGGAGTAAGATTAGGATTCCGAGAATTTTAGCCTTTCTCCAAGAGGGATTGGAGAAGGGTTTGTCGACTAGTTCCTTAAAGGGTCAGATTTCGGCTTTGTCGGTGTTACTACATAAACGTCTGGCAGAGGTTCCAGATGTCCAAGCTTTCGGTCAGGCTCTGGTCAGGATCAGACCTGTATTTAAGCCTATTGCTCCTCCATGAAGTCTTAATTTGGTTCTTAATGTTCTTCAAGGGATTCCATTTGAACCTATGCATTCCTTGGACATTAAACTTCTGTCTTGGAAAGTTTTATTTCTGGTTGCTATTTCTTCTGCTCATAGAGTGTCCGAGCTCTTGGCATTGCAATGCGCTTCCCCTTATCTCATTTTTCATGCAGATAAGGTTGTCTTGCTTACCAAGTTGGGTTTTCTTCCTAAGGTAGTTTCGGACCGAAACATTAACCAGGAGATTGTTGTACCTTCGTTGTGTCTTAATCCTTCTGCTCAGAAGGAGCGTCTTTTGCACAATCTTGATGTTGTTTGTGCTTTGAAGTTTTATTTACAGACGACGAAGGATTTTCGTCAGTCTTCTTCTTTATTTGTTGTTTTCTCAGGGAAACGAAGGGGTCAAAAGGTGACAACTACTTCGCTTTCTTTCTGGTTGAGGAGTATCATTCGCTTTGCTTATGAAACCGCTGGGAAGCAGCCTCCTGAGAGGATTACGGCTCATTCTACTAGAGCTGTGGCTTCTTCATGGGCATTCAAGAATGAAGCGACTGTTGAACAGATTTGTAAAGCTGCTACTTGGTCCTCTCTTCACACTTTTTCTAAATTCTACAAATTTGATACTTTTGCCTCAGCTGAGGCGGCTTTTGGGAGAAAGGTTCTTCAAACAGTGGGGCCTTCTGTTTAGGTATCCTGTCTTGTCCCTCCCGTATCATCTGTGTCCTCTAAGCTTGGGTATTGTATCCCATAAGTAATGAAGATGATCCGTGGACTCGTCCTGTCCTTAAGAGGAAAAGAACATTTATTCTTACCTGATAAATTTGTTTTCTCTTGGACATGATGAGTCCACGGCCCGCCCTGTCTGTTTAGACAGGATGTTAATTTTTCTAAACTTCAGACACCTCTGCACCTTTTGGTTTTTCCTTTCTCTTCCTAACTTTGGTTGAATGACTGGGTTGGAGGGGAAGGGAGGACTATTTAACAGCTTTGCTGTAGGTGCTCTTTGCCGCCTCCTGCAGGCAGGAGGAGAATATCCCATAAGTAATGAAGATGATCCATGGACTCGTCATGTCCAAGAGGAAACAAATTTATCAGGTAAGAATAAATTTTCTTTTTATTAAAATGTCAAGGTGTTTACTGTCCCTCTTAAGTAATATTTTTATGAACTATGGATATGTATTACTTAAACAGAAATATATGCAATAAAATAACGCTTTTGGTTATTATATCATAACACCATACCTACCAACAGTTTTAGTGCTTTACAATCCAAAGTTTTATGTATGCTAATTCTACTTGTATTTTCAGAGAGAACATTTTATCAGTTGCTATTGGGAAGGGATATCTTCTATGCTTGAACGCCATGACCCAAGAAGGCCATATGCAGAACAGTATAAGATTGATAGCCGGCAGTTCATGAATCTCTTTCGGCTGTGCTCACCATGGACATGTGACTCACACACTCAAGTTTTAGCTGAAAGGATTTTCCGCCTTATGGATGAGAATCTGGACAATTTTGTTGAGTTCAAATCGTTTGCATGGTGTTTAGGTGAATAAATCATCCCAAATTTCTACAAGATAACTGCAGAATTGCTTAGCTATATATATATATATATATATATATATATATTGTATGTGTGTGTGTGTGTATATATATATATATATATATATATGTATGTATATCTATATAGTGTGTGTGTATATATATATATATATATATATAGAGAGAGAGAGAGAATAAATTATATTTTTAACAAAATTAGACATATGTACATATCTAGAGAATTATCCAGACTCAGTATATACTTCTGCATCGTTACAGTATTATTGTTAGGACAAGTAACTCTTACTTTGTTTGAATATTAGGATTTGAGTATGGGTAAGGGTTAATGCATAACAAAATATGATGGGTTATGTTAAATTTGGGAATTTATTTCTTCTGCCTACTGTAAGATATGCTTATAAGGCAAGCAACCACATGTGTCGTTTGTGTTTGGTGTGTCAGGTATTGAGGAGGTATATGTGCAACTGTTCAGAAGATATTGGTTTAATTGAAAAACATCACATATTTGGCAGGAGTATTAAAATAAAAGGACAAAAAGGTTTCTGGTAGTGCAGTAACATCCACAGGCTCTTCAAACTTTATACTCACAAACAGGAAGCAGTTATCTAGTACTGTAGGAGCAGGTTGGGTCCTCTCAGTTGCCCAGCAAACCAATGGTTCCCTTAGGTGCTGGGTACTCCTTTAAAAATGTAACATGCTGCAAGCTAAAAAAAACCGGATGTGTTAAAGTTAAAAACGTTATTAAAATAAAAAAACTTCCTATCATTGGAGAAAAACATAAGCAATTATTATTATTATTTTTATCATCAGTTATTTGTAGAGCACCAACAGATTTTGCAGCTCTAGAAATGTGTTTCATTGCTCTCACATGGCTATTTCATCAGGCTTATTTCGTAAGAGAAATAACAGTCTGATAAATTTGTCCTAATGCCTTTTGTAGATTTTGGGGGGAAAAAACTATAATTACAAATGTATTTATTTTTTAGTATTAAAGGGACATAAAACCCAAAATCTTTCTTTCTCCAACATTGGTGTGTCCGGTCCACGGCGTCATCCATAACTTGTGGGGAATATTCTCCTCCCCAACAGGAAATGGCAAAGAGCACAGCAAAAGCTGTCCATATAGTCCCTCCCAGGCTCCGCCCCCCCCAGTCATTCTCTTTGCCGCTCTGAACAAGTAGCATCTCCACGGAGATGGTGAAGAGTATGTGGTGTTTAGTTGTAGTTTTTATTCTACTATCAAGAGTTTGTTATTTTAAAATAGTGCTGGTATGTACTATTTGCTCTGAAACAGAAAAAGATGAAGAGTTCTGTTTGTGAGAGGAGTATGATTTTAGCAGCAGTAACTAAAATCGATTGCTGTTCCCACACAGGACTGTTGAGATGAGATAACTTCAGTTGGGGGGAGCAGTTGGCAGACTTTTCTGCTTAAGGTATGACTAGCCATATTTCTAACAAGACTGTGTAATGCTGGAAGGCTGTCATTTTTCCCCTCATGGGGATCGGTAAGCCATTTTCTTAGTCTCAAACAGAATAAAGGGCTTAATATGGGCTATAAAACTGGTAGACACTTTTATGGGCTAGATCGATTGCTTTATTTAGGCATTTTATACAGTTTGATGTTGAAATTCACACTTTATAACTTTGGGGAACGTTTTTTTACGTCAGGCACTGGTTTAGACACCTTCTCAGTCATGAAGGGCCTTCTCTGTAGTAGGCAGAGCCTCATTTTCGCGCCATTACTGCGCAGTTACTTTTGAGAGCAGTACATGCAGCTGCATGTGTGTGGGTCTGGAATTAGTTGAAAAGGTTCCTAGAAGGCTTCATTTGGTATCGTATACTCCCCTGGGTTTGGTGAAGTCGCAGCAAAGGCTGGGGCTGGGACTGTAAGGGGGTTAAAACTGTAAAAGGCTCAGGTTTCCACATTTTAAGGGTTAACAGCCTGAAATTTGGGGTGCAATGCTTTGAATGCTTTAAGACACTGTGGTGAAAATTTGGTTAAAATTGAACAATTCCTTCATAGTTTTTCACATATTCAGTAATAAAGTGTGCCCTGTTTAAAATTTAAAGAGACAGTAACGGTTTTGTTTTAAAACGGTTTTTGTACTTTATTGACAAGTTTAAGCCTGTTTAACATGTCTGTGCCTTCAGATAAACTATGTTCTGTGTGTATGGAAGCCAAAGTGTCTCCCCCTTCAAATATGTGTGATAATTGTGCCATAGCGTCCAAACAAAGTAAGGACAGTACTGCCACAGATAGTAAAGTTGCCCAAGATGATTCATCAGATGAAGGGAGTAGACATAGTTCTACATCATCTCCTTCTGTGTCTACACCAGTTTTGCCCACGCAGGAGACCCCTAGTACGTCTAGCGCGCCAATGCTTGTTACTATGCAACAATTGACGGCAGTAATGGATAACTCCATAGCAAATATTTTATCCAAAATGCCTGCATTTCAGAGAAAGCGCGATTGCTCTGTTTTAAACACTGTAGAGCAGGAGGGCGCTGATGATAATTGCTCTGTCATACCCTCACACCAATCTGAAGTGGCTATGAGGGAGGTTTTGTCAGATGGGGAAATTTCTGATTCAGGAAGAATTTCTCAGCAGGCAGAACCTGATGTTGTGACATTTAAATTTAAATTAGAGCATCTCCGCGCACTGCTTAAGGAGGTGCTATCTACTCTGGATGATTGTGACAACCTGGTCATCCCAGAAAAATTGTGCAAGATGGACAAGTTCCTAGAGGTCCCGGTGCACCCCGACGCTTTTCCAATACCCAAGCGGGTGGCGGACATAGTGAATAAAGGAGTGGGAGAAGCCTGGCATACCTTTTGTCCCTCCTCCTATATTTAAGAAATTATTTCCTATGGTCGACCCCAGAAAGGACTTATGGCAAACAGTCCCTAAGGTCGAGGGGGCAGTTTCTACACTAGCCAAACGCACAACCATTCCTATTGAGGACAATTGTGCTTTCAAAGATCCTATGGATAAAAAATTGGAGGGTTTGCTTAAAAAGATTTTTGTACAGCAAGGTTACCTCCTTCAACCTATTTTGTGTATTATTCCTGTCACTACAGCAGCGTGGTTCTGGTTCGAAGAACTAGAAAAGTCGCTCAGTAGAGAGACTCCGTATGAGGAGGTTATGGACAGAATTCACGCACTTAAGTTAGCTAATTCCTTTATTTTAGATGCCGCTTTGCAGTTAGCTAGATTAGCGGCAAAAAATTCAGGGTTTGCAATTGTGGCGCGCAGAGATGTATCTTCCAAGACAAAATTGCTTAATATCCCTTTCAAAGGTAAGACCCTCTTTTTGCCAGAATTGAAAGAGATTATTTCAGATATCACTGGGGGTAAGGGCCATGCCCTCCCACAAGATAGGCCTTTTAAGGCTAAGAATAAGTCCAATTTTCGTTCCTTTCGCAATTTCAGGAACGGACCGGCCTCCAACTCTGCAGCCTCTAGACAAGAGGACCAAACCAGCTTGGAAACCGATGCAAGGCTGGAACAAGGGTAAACAGGCCAAGAAACCTGCTGCTGCTACCAAAACAGCATGAAGGGGTAGCCCCCGATCTGGGACCGGATCTAGTAGGGGGCAGACTCTCTCTCTTTGCTCAGGATCCCTGGGCACTAGAAATAGTCTCTCAGGGTTATCTTCTAGAATTCAAGGAACTACCCCCAAGGGGAAGGTTCCACATCTCTCGTTTATCTTCAAACCAAATAAAGAGACAGGCATTCTTACATTGTGTAAAGGACCTGTTAAAAATGGGAGTGATAGACCCAGTTCCAACTGTGGAACAAGGACTGGGGTTTTACTCAAATCTGTTTGTAGTTCCCAAAAAAGAGGGAACCTTCAGACCAATTCTGGATTTAAAAATTCTAAACAAATTTCTCAGAGTGCCATCGTTCAAAATGGAAACTATTCGAACGATTCTACCTACAATCCAGGAGGGTCAATTTATGACTACCGTGGATCTAAAGGATGCGTATCTACATATTCCTATCCACAAAGATCATCATCAGTTCCTAAGGTTTGCCTTTCTGGACAAACATTTCCAGTTTGTGGCTCTACCATTCGGGCTAGCCACTGCTCCAAGGATTTTCACAAAGGTACTCGGGTCCCTTCTAGCGGTTCTAAGACCAAGGGGCATTGCAGTGGCACCTTACTTGGACGACATTCTAATACAAGCGTCGTCTCTTTCAAAGGCAAAGGCTCACACAGACATCGTTCTGGCCTTTCTCAGATCTCACGGGTGGAAGGTGAACATAGAAAAAAGTTCCCTGTCTCCGTCAACAAGAGTTCCTTTCTTGGGGACAATAATAGATTCTTTAGAAATGAAGATTTTCCTGACAGATGTCAGAAAGTCAAAGCTTCTAAACGCTTGTCAAGTTCTTCACTCTGTTCTACGGCCTTCCATAGCTCAGTGCATGGAAGTAGTAGGGTTGATGGTTGCAGCAATGGACATAGTTCCTTTTGCGCGAATTCATCTAAGACCATTACAACTGTGCATGCTGAAACAGTGGAATGGGGACTATACAGACTTGTCTCCATTGATTCAAGTAGATCAGAAGACCAGAGACTCACTCCGTTGGTGGCTGACCCAGGATCACCTGTCCCAGGGAATGAGCTTCCGCAGACCAGAGTGGGTCATCGTCACGACCGACGCCAGTCTATTAGGCTGAGGCGCGGTCTGGGATTCCCTGAAAGCTCAGGGTCTATGGTCCCGGGAAGAGTCTCTTCTCCCGATAAACATTCTGGAACTGAGAGTGATATTCAATACTCTCAGGGCTTGGCCTCAACTAGCAAAGGCCAGATTCATAAGATTCCAATCAGACAACATGACGACTGTTGCTTACATCAATCATCAGGGGGGAACAAGGAGTTCCCTGGCGATGAGAGAGGTGACCAAAATCATCAAATGGGCGGAGGATCACTCCTGCCACCTATCTGCGATCCACATCCCAGGAGTGGAAAACTGGGAGGCGGATTATCTGAGTCGTCAGACCTTCCATCCGGGGGAGTGGGAACTCCACCCGGAGGTATTTGCCCAACTGACCCAATTATGGGGCATTCCAGACATGGATCTGATGGCGTCTCGTCAGAACTTCAAGGTTCCTTGCTACGGGTCCAGATCCAGGGATCCCAAGGCGACTCTAGTGGATTCATTAGTGGCGCCTTGGTCCTTCAACCTAGCTTATGCGTTTCCACCGTTCCCTCTCATTCCCAGGCTGGTAGCCAGGATCAAACAGGAGAAGGCCTCTGTGATTTTGATAGCTCCTGCGTGGCCACACAGGACTTGGTATGCAGACCTGGTGAATATGTCATTGGCTCCACCATGGAAGCTACCTTTGAGACAGGATCTTCTAGTACAAGGTCCATTCGAACATCCAAATCTAGTTTCTCTCCAGCTGACGGCTTGGAAATTGAACGCTTGATGTTATCTAAGCATGGGTTTTCGGATTCTGTGATAGATACTCTGGTACAAGCCAGAAAACCTGTGACTAGAAAGATTTACCATAAAATATGGAAAACATATATCTGTTGGTGTGAATCCAAGGGATTCTCATGGAGTAAGATTAAAATTCTTAGGATCCTTTCCTTTCTCCAAGAAGGTTTGGATAAGGGATTATCAGCGAGTTCTCTAAAAGGACGGATTTCTGCTTTATCTGTCTTGTTACACAAACGACTGGCAGCTGTGCCAGATGTTCAAGCTTTTGTTCAGGCTTTGGTCAGGATCAAGCCTGTTTACAGACCTTTGACTCCTCCCTGGAGTCTAAATTTAGTTCTTTCAGTTCTTCAAGGGGTTCCGCTTGAACCCTTACACTCCATAGATATCAAGCTGTTATCTTGGAAAGTTCTGTTTTTGGTTGCTATTTCTTCTGCGAGAAGAGTTTCTGAATTATCTGCTCTGCAGTGTAATCCGCCCTATCTGGTGTTTCATTCAGATAAGGTTGTTTTGCGTACTAAACCTGGTTTCCTTCCAAAAGTTGTTTCCAACAAGAATATTAACCAGGAAATAGTTGTGCCTTCTTTGTGCCCGAATCCAGTTTCAAAGAAGGAACGTTTGTTACACAATTTAGATGTAGTCCGTGCTTTAAAGTTCTATTTAGAAGCAACAAAGGATTTCAGACAAACGTCTTCTCTGTTTGTCATTTATTCTGGCAAGAGGAGAGGTCAAAAAGCTACTGCTACCTCTCTTTCCTTTTGGCTGAAAAGCATCATCCGATTGGCTTACGAGACTGCCGGACTGCAGCCTCCTGAACGAATCACAGCTCACTCTACTAGGGCTGTGGCTTCCTCATGGGCCTTCAAGAACGAGGCTTCTGTTGATCAGCTATGTAAGGCAGCGACTTGGTCTTCTCTGCACACTTTTGCCAAATTCTACAAATTTGATACTTTTGCTTCTTCGGAGGCTTTGGGAGAAAGGTTTTGCAAGCCGTGGTGCCTTCTGTTTAGGTAACCTGATTGGCTCCCTCCCTTCATCCGTGTCCTAAAGCTTTGGTATTGGTTCCCACAAGTTATGGATGACCCCGTGGACCGGACACACCAATGTTGGAGAAAACAGAATTTCTCCAACATAGGTGTGTCCGGTCCACGGCGTCATCCTTACTTGTGGGATATTCTCTTCCCCAACAGGAAATGGCAAAGAGCCCAGCAAAGCTGGTCACATGATCCCTCCTAGGCTCCGCCTACCCCAGTCATTCTCTTTGCCGTTGTACAGGCAACATCTCCACGGAGATGGCTTAGAGTTTTTTAGTGTTTAACTGTAGTTTTTATTATTCAATCAAGAGTTTGTTATTTTGAAATAGTGCTGGTATGTACTATTTACTCAGAAACAGAAAAGAGATGAAGATTTCTGTTTGTATGAGGAAAATGATTTTAGCAACCGTAACTAAAATCCATGGCTGTTCCACACAGGACTGTTGAGAGCAATTAACTTCAGTTGGGGGAACAGTGTGCAGCCTCTTGCTGCTTGAGGTATGACACATTCTAACAAGACGATGTAATGCTGGAAGCTGTCATTTTCCCTATGGGATCCGGTAAGCCATGTTTATTACGATTGTAAATAAGGGCTTCACAAGGGCTTATTAAGACTGTAGACTTTTTCTGGGCTAAATCGATTCATTATTAACACATATTTAGCCTTGAGGAATCATTTTATCTGGGTATTTTGATATAATAATATCGGCAGGCACTGTATTGGACACCTTATTCCTTAGGGGCTTTCCCAAAGCATAAGCAGAGCCTCATTTTCGCGCCGGTGTGGCGCACTTGTTTTTGAGAGGCATGGCATGCAGTCGCATGTGAGAGGAGGTCTGATACTTAGAAAAGACTTTCTGAAGGCGTCATTTGGTATCGTATTCCCCTTTGGGCTTGGTTGGGTCTCAGCAAAGCAGATACCAGGGACTGTAAAGGGGTTTAAAGTTTAAAACGGCTCCGGTTCCGTTATTTTAAGGGTTAAAGCTTCCAAATTTGGTGTGCAATACTTTTAAGGCTTTAAGACACTGTGGTGAAAATTTGGTGAATTTTGAACAATTCCTTCATGTTTTTTCGCAATTGCAGTAATAAAGTGTGTTCAGTTTAAAATTTAAAGTGACAGTAACGGTTTTATTTTAAAACGTTTTTGTACTTTGTTATCAAGTTTATGCCTGTTTAACATGTCTGAACTACCAGATAGACTGTGTTCTGAATGTGGGGAAGCCAGAATTCCTATTCATTTAAATAAATGTGATTTATGTGATAATGACAATGATGCCCAAGATGATTCCTCAAGTGAGGGGAGTAAGCATGGTACTGCATCATTCCCTCCTTCGTCTACACGAGTCTTGCCCACTCAGGAGGCCCCTAGTACATCTAGCGCGCCAATACTCCTTACTATGCAACAATTAACGGCTGTAATGGATAATTCTGTCAAAAACATTTTAGCCAAAATGAACACTTGTCAGCGTAAGCGCGGCTGCTCTGTTTTAGATACTGAAGAGCATGACGACGCTGATATTAATATTTCTGAAGGGCCCCTAACCCAGTCTGATGGGGCCAGGGAGGTTTTGTCTGAGGGAGAAATTACTGATTCAGGGAACATTTCTCAACAGGCTGAACCTGATGTGATTGCATTTAAATTTAAGTTGGAACATCTCCGCATTCTGCTTAAGGAGGTATTATCCACTCTGGATGATTGTGACAAGTTGGTCATCCCAGAGAAACTATGTAAAATGGACAAGTTCCTAGAGGTGCCGGGGCTCCCAGAAGCTTTTCCTATACCCAAGCGGGTGGCGGACATTGTTAATAAAGAATGGGAAAGGCCCGGTATTCCTTTCGTCCCTCCCCCCATATTTAAAAAATTGTTTCCTATGGTCGACCCCAGAAAGGACTTATGGCAGACAGTCCCCAAGGTCGAGGGAGCGGTTTCCACTTTAAACAAACGCACCACTATACCCATAGAGGATAGTTGTGCTTTCAAAGATCCTATGGATAAAAAATTAGAAGGTTTGCTTAAAAAGATGTTTGTTCAGCAAGGTTACCTTCTACAACCAATTTCATGCATTGTCCCTGTCGCTACAGCCGCATGTTTCTGGTTCGATGATCTGATAAAGGCGGTCGATAGTGATTCTCCTCCTTTTGAGGAGATTATGGACAGAATCAATGCTCTCAAATTGGCTAATTCTTTCACCCTAGACGCCACTTTGCAATTGGCTAGGTTAGCGGCTAAGAATTCTGGGTTTGCTATTGTGGCGCGCAGAGCGCTTTGGTTGAAATCTTGGTCGGCTGATGCGTCTTCCAAGAACAAGCTACTTAACATTCCTTTCAAGGGGAAAACGCTGTTTGGCCCTGACTTGAAAGAGATTATCTCTGATATCACTGGGGGTAAGGGCCACGCCCTTCCTCAGGATCGGCCTTTCAAGGCAAAAAATAAACCTAATTTTCGTCCCTTTCGTAGAAACGGACCAGCCCAAGGTGCTACGTCCTCTAAGCAAGAGGGTAATACTTCTCAAGCCAAGCCAGCTTGGAGACCAATGCAAGGCTGGAACAAGGGAAAGCAGGCCAAGAAACCTGCCACTGCTACCAAGACTGCATGAAATGTTGGCCCCCGATCCGGGACCGGATCTGGTGGGGGGCAGACTCTCTCTCTTCGCTCAGGCTTGGGCAAGAGATGTTCTGGATCCTTGGGCGCTAGAAATAGTCTCCCAAGGTTATCTTCTGGAATTCAAGGGACTTCCCCCAAGGGGGAGGTTCCACAGGTCTCAGTTGTCTTCAGACCACATAAAAAGACAGGCATTCTTACATTGTGTAGAAGACCTGTCAAAAATGGGAGTGATTCATCCTGTTCCATTAAGAGAACAAGGGATGGGGTTCTACTCCAATCTGTTCATAGTTCCCAAAAAAGAGGGAACGTTCAGACCAATCTTAGATCTCAAGATCTTAAACAAGTTTCTCAAGGTTCCATCGTTCAAGATGGAAACCATTCGAACTATTCTTCCTTCCATCCAGGAAGGTCAATTCATGACCACGGTGGATTTAAAGGATGCGTATCTACATATTCCTATCCACAAGGAACATCATCGGTTCCTAGGGTTCGCATTCCTGGACAAACATTACCAGTTCGTGGCGCTTCCTTTCGGATTAGCCACTGCTCCAAGGATTTTCACAAAGGTACTAGGGTCCCTTCTAGCTGTGCTAAGACCAAGGGGCATTGCTGTAGTACCTTACTTGGACGACATTCTGATTCAAGCGTCGTCCCTTCCTCAAGCAAGGGCTCACACGGACATTGTCCTGGCCTTTCTCAGATCTCACGGATGGAAAGTGAACGTGGAAAAGAGTTCTCTATCCCGTCAACAAGGGTTCCCTTCCTGGGAACAATAATAGACTCCTTAGAAATGAGGATTTTTCTGACAGAGGCCAGAAAAACAAAACTTCTAGACTCTTGTCGAATACTTCCTCTTCCTTCCATAGCTCAGTGCATGGAAGTGATCGGGTTGATGGTAGCGGCAATGGACATAGTTCCTTTTGCGCGCATTCATCTAAGACCATTACAACTGTGCATGCTCAGTCAGTGGAATGGGGACTATACAGACTTGTCTCCGAAGATACAAGTAAATCAGAGGACCAGAGACTCACTCCGTTGGTGGCTGTCCCTGGACAACCTGTCACAAGGGATGACATTCCGCAGACCAGAGTGGGTCATTGTCACGACCGACGCCAGTCTGATGGGCTGGGGCGCGGTCTGGGGATCCCTGAAAGCTCAGGGTCTTTGGTCTCGGGAAGAATCTCTTCTACCGATAAATATTCTGGAACTGAGAGCGATATTCAATGCTCTCAAGGCTTGGCCTCAGCTAGCGAGGGCCAAGTTCATACGGTTTCAATCAGACAACATGACAACTGTTGCGTACATCAACCATCAGGGGGGAACAAGGAGTTCCCTAGCGATGGAAGAAGTGACCAAAATCATTCTATGGGCGGAGTCTCACTCCTGCCACCTGTCTGCTATCCACATCCCAGGAGTGGAAAATTGGGAAGCGGATTTTCTGAGTCGTCAGACATTGCATCCGGGGGAGTGGGAACTCCATCCGGAAATCTTTGCCCAAGTCACTCAGCTGTGGGGCATTCCAGACATGGATCTGATGGCCTCTCGTCAGAACTTCAAAGTTCCTTGCTACGGGTCCAGATCCAGGGATCCCAAGGCGGCTCTAGTGGATGCACTAGTAGCACCTTGGACCTTCAAACTAGCCTATGTGTTCCCGCCGTTTCCTCTCATCCCCAGGCTGGTAGCCAGGATCAATCAGGAGAGGGCGTCGGTGATCTTGATAGCTCCTGCGTGGCCACGCAGGACTTGGTATGCAGATCTGGTGAATATGTCATCGGCTCCACCTTGGAAGCTACCTTTGAGACGAGACCTTCTTGTTCAGGGTCCGTTCGAACATCCGAATCTGGTTTCACTCCAGCTGACTGCTTGGAGATTGAACGCTTGATTTTATCGAAGCGAGGGTTCTCAGATTCTGTTATCGATACTCTTGTTCAGGCCAGAAAGCCTGTAACTAGAAAGATTTACCACAAAATTTGGAAAAAATATATCTGTTGGTGTGAATCTAAAGGATTCCCTTGGGACAAGGTTAAGATTCCTAGGATTCTATCCTTCCTTCAAGAAGGATTGGAAAAAGGATTATCTGCAAGTTCCCTGAAGGGACAGATTTCTGCCTTGTCGGTGTTACTTCACAAAAAACTGGCTGCTGTGCCAGATGTTCAAGCCTTTGTTCAGGCTCTGGTTAGAATTAAGCCTGTTTACAAACCTTTGACTCCTCCTTGGAGTCTCAATTTAGTTCTTTCAGTTCTTCAGGGGGTTCCGTTTGAACCCTTGCATTCCGTTGATATTAAGTTATTATCTTGGAAAGTTTTGTTTTTAGTTGCAATTTCTTCTGCGAGAAGAGTTTCAGAATTATCTGCTCTGCAGTGTTCTCCTCCTTATCTGGTGTTCCATGCAGATAAGGTGGTTTTACGTACTAAACCTGGTTTTCTTCCAAAAGTTGTTTCTAACAAAAACATTAACCAGGAGATTATCGTACCTTCTCTGTGTCCGAAACCAGTTTCAAAGAAGGAACGTTTGTTGCACAATTTGGATGTTGTTCGCGCTCTAAAATTCTATTTAGATGCTACAAAGGATTTTAGACAAACATCTTCCTTGTTTGTTGTTTATTCCGGTAAAAGGAGAGGTCAAAAAGCAACTTCTACCTCTCTCTCTTTTTGGATTAAAAGCATCATCAGATTGGCTTACGAGACTGCCGGACGGCAGCCTCCCGAAAGAATCACAGCTCATTCCACTAGGGCTGTGGCTTCCACATGGGCCTTCAAGAACGAGGCTTCTGTTGATCAGATATGTAGGGCAGCGACTTGGTCTTCACTGCACACTTTTACCAAATTTTACAAGTTTGATACTTTTGCTTCTTCTGAGGCTATTTTTGGGAGAAAGGTTTTGCAAGCCGTGGTGCCTTCCATTTAGGTGACCTGATTTGCTCCCTCCCTTCATCCGTGTCCTAAAGCTTTGGTATTGGTTCCCACAAGTAAGGATGACGCCGTGGACCGGACACACCTATGTTGGAGAAAACAGAATTTATGTTTACCTGATAAATTACTTTCTCCAACGGTGTGTCCGGTCCACGGCCCGCCCTGGTTTTTTAATCAGGTCTGATAATTTATTTTTTTAACTACAGTCACCACGGTACCATATGGTTTCTCCTATGCAAATATTCCTCCTTAACGTCGGTCGAATGACTGGGGTAGGCGGAGCCTAGGAGGGATCATGTGACCAGCTTTGCTGGGCTCTTTGCCATTTCCTGTTGGGGAAGAGAATATCCCACAAGTAAGGATGACGCCGTGGACCGGACACACCGTTGGAGAAAGTAATTTATCAGGTAAACAGAATTTATGTTTACCTGATAAATTACTTTCTCCAACGGTGTGTCCGGTCCACGGCCCACCCTGGTTTTTTAATCAGGTTTGATAAATTTCTTTCTTTAACTACAGTCACCACGGCACCCTATAGTTTCTCCTTTTTTTTTTCTCCTGTCCGTCGGTCGAATGACTGGGGGGGCGGAGCCTGGGAGGGACTATATGGACAGCTTTTGCTGTGCTCTTTGCCATTTCCTGTTGGGGAGGAGAATATTCCCCACAAGTTATGGATGACGCCGTGGACCGGACACACCGTTGGAGAAAGTAATTTATCAGGTAAGCATAAATTCTGTTTTCAGCAACTTTAAAAAAAAAAAAGCCAATTTATTTCTATTACCAAATGTACTACTCTTTTGTTCTCTTAGTGTCCATTGTTAAAGGGACAGTCTACACCAGAATTTGTATTGTTTAAAAAGATAATCCCTTTATTACCCATTCCCCAGTTTTGCATAACCAACACAGTTATATTAATATACGTTTTACCTCTGTGATTACCTTGTTTCTAAGCCTCTGCAAACTGCCCCCTTATTTCAGTTCTTTTGACAGACTTGCGTTTTAGGCAATCAGTGCTGACTCCTAGATAACTCCACGTGCGTGAGCACAATGTTATCTATATGGCACACATAAACTAACGCCCTCTAGTAATGAAAAACTGTCCAAATGCCTTCAGATAAGAGGCGGCCTTCAAGGGCTACGAAATTAGCATTTGAGCCTACCTAGGTTTAGCTTTTAACTAAGACTACCAAGAGAACAAAGCAAAATTGATTGAAACGTAAATAGGAAATTTGTTTAAAATTTCATACCGTGTCTGAATCATCAAAGTTTATTTTTGACTAGACTGACCTTTTACAAAGCAGGTAGATAGGTTACAAAGTGGGCACGAGTCTGGAGCACTATATAGAAGCCATTTTGCAAGAATGCTTTATACATTTGCAAGAACACTAAATGGTGGTTGTGTTTTCACACATATCCACCTAACATATGCATGTTACCTACCTAGATATGCTCTTCAACAAAGAATAACATAAAAATAAAACAAAAAAATGGGTTTTATGTCCCTTTTAAGTGAAAAACATCTTTGTCACAAATCTCTCTAACATTATTATATACTTATACATTGTCTACTAATTGTTGACGTGCTGAGGATTTGTGCTTCTTTGTGAATAAGAAAGTCATTATTTAGGGTCAAAATCCTTTTATGTTCCAGCTTAGATCAGATGATAACAATATGAAGTCTCTAAACAAAGTCTATAGTAAACCCTTGAATAGTAAGTTTATTTTCATTTGCTGGTTGTATTGTTATAGTTCACACTAACAAGTTAGAGATTGGTCAAAGAAATGTATTGCCCCCATTTTAAAACAGATTTATCCACCTGTTATGTCCTGGGTTTGAAATAACATTCTCTATAACATTACATTTGTTTATTAACCCAATTGCGTTTAGAATACCCTACCCCTTATTACCTTATTCCTCTTACTAATTTAATTTACATATTTTCTGAGTAGAGCCCTTCAAACAAATTCAAGTGATGAGAAGATGTTTTATTAATCTTTGTAATCCTTGTCACAACCACAAACATTACTTAAAGGGACATGAAAGCCAAAAGCTTTCTTTCATGACTTAGGTAGAACATACCATTTTAAACAACTTTCCAGTTTACTTCTATTATTAAATGAGCAGCAATGCACTACTGGCTTCTAACTGAACACATGGGTGAGCCAATGACAATCGGTGTGTATATATATATATATATATATATATATATATATTTGCAGCCACCAATCAGCAGCTAGAACCTCTTTGCTGCTCCTGAGCTTACTTAGATAAACCTTTCAGCAAAGGATAACAAGAGAAGGAAGCAAATTAAATAATAGAAGTAAATTGGAAAGTTGTTCAAAATTGTATGTTCTGTCTAAATCATAAATGTCTAATTATGACTTTACTGTCCCTTTAACAGAAATATGTAAAATATGTTGTCTACCTAATGTCTCATGAATATTTTTTTTTTTTTTTAGATATTATATATTATGGTGAAATGAATGAAAAAATCAAACTGTTGTACAGACTTCATATCCCACCTGGTAAGCGCTTACTTAAATGTGGTGGTAAACTGTGCGTGTCACATTAGCGTAGCATCATTTTGTTAATTAATGAATATATTTTCAGCTTGCTTGAATTTGGTGAGGTCAGTGGTTCACAGATATTTTCAAATTATAATATCTTGGATTTTAGTTTTTCAAACTTTTGTACTTTTATTATTCCATGTTTATGTCCTTGTAGACTGCCTATCAAAATCTAATCTATACATGGCACACCTTGTATTACTTTTTATGTTTACCTTTATAAAGTATTTTAATTATAAATATACTGTGTGTATATATATATATATATATATATATATATAATCTATTTGATATGGAAAGTTATTTAATGGTGGTTACGATCTTTCACAGTTCATGGAGGGTTTCACGTGTTATCTAGTATAAACCAACACAAAACGTAACATGGAACAGGCTCCTAAGCTTTGCCTAAATTTGCTGATCCATGACCTAAAAACTATTATTATTATTTTTTGTCAGCCGCTGACGTAAAAACTTGAAAATGCATTTCCTGTCCACGAGGCTGGTTTCTAGTGTAGTCTAGTATAAATAGAGTGATTTGTCTGTTTTACAATATAAAATGATCTAAGTGTAATTTTATAACGTATTTTCATTATAAAAGTATTTGTAGTTTTAATATCTGTGTTTATTCCTTTGTTATATAACACTAGAACATATATTTAATATAAGCACCATAAAACAAGTGACATCCGTATTATACAACATCGTGGAAATCATTAAAATAAGCACGTTTTCACAATACATTTACAGGTACTAAAGTTTGAAATTGAAGCATGTTCGCTATATACTTCTATTATTAGCAAATATTCTTCTAGTAAAAGTTATTACTCTTTATTTTTCAGTACCGTACACATGCTGTGAGGGCCCGTGCGCCAGTATTAAAACACTACACCTTCTCAGAGACACCAAGATTACAAGTTTTGCGCTATACTGGTTGCGTAAATAACACAAAAAAATAGCGCTATCGCACTTTCCATAGCCCTGCCATTGCAAGTTAAGCCAAAACCTTCTTTTGTTGTGCGGTATGGTGCGATAAGCTCCATACCGCACAAAACCCAATGCCTGACTTTACGTGCTCGTGCAATGGAGAGATAGTGGTAGAAAAAACTAACACTTGCAATCGCCATAACGTAAAATGATTAACCCTTAATCTGCCGCCTCCCGACATTGCCGACACTAAATAAATCTATTAACCCCTAAATTCGCTGCCCCCCCACATCACTTATAATAAAATAAACCTATTAACCCCTAAACTGCCGGCCCCCCACATCACAACACACTAAATTAAACTATTAATCCCCTAAACCTGATTTACAATATAACTATCTTTAAATAAATACAAATTTACCTGTGAATTAAAAAAAAAACTAAGTTTAAACTATAAAGTAACCTAACATTACTATTTTTAAAAAAAAAAAGCGAAAAATTAAAAAACCTAAAGTACAAATTAAAAAAATCCTAATACTAAGAATTTTTTTAAAAAAAATTACATAACAAAAAATAAAAACTCTAAAATTACGAAAAATAAAAACTCTAAGATTACAAAAAACTATAAACTAAATTATCCAAAATAATAAAAATTACACCTAATCTAATAGCCCTATAAAAACAAAAAAGCTCCCCCAAAATAAAAACACCTCCTAACCTAACAATTAAGTACCAATAGGGCCATTTGTAGGGCTTTGCCCTAAGTTTAACAGCTCTTTACCTAAAAATTACAAAGTCCCCCTAACCGTAAACCCCCTCACCCAACCAACCCCCCAAAATAAAAAAAACCTAAGTCTAAAATAAACCTAAGCTACCCATTGCATTTGTATGGGCATTGCCCTTAAAAGGCCCTTTTGCTGTCCATCCCTAATCTAAGGGAAAAAAAACAACTAAAAAAATATAAAAATAAACCTAAAACTAACCCCAGAAAATCTACTCACAGTTCCTGAAGTCCAGACATCCATCTTCATCCAGGCGGCGATATCTTCATCCATCGCGGGCGGCATCTCCTATCCTCATCCCAGTGGTGCAGAGCTGTGGAGGCGCGGAGCATCGTCACCCGTGGCGCGGACATCCAGCGTGGAGGATCCTCTTCATACGATCACCGCCGTACACTGAAGCTTGAATGCAAGGTACCCGTTTAAAAATGGGGTACCTTGCATTCCTATTGGCTGACATTTTCAAATCCGCCAATAGAATGAGAGCTACTGAAATCCTATTGGCTGTTCAAATCAGATTGCGGAATGGATCAGGGCGGTATAGCCTATAATGCTAGCATTTTAGCCGGACCGCAACAACCTGTAATACAGCGTTATGAAAATCCTGCACTCAAACGTAATTTTTTGAGTGCGGAATGGATCGTTGCATTACAGGCTAAAATGCTTGCAGTATAGCTATACCGTAGCGACTTGTAATATGGGAGACCTGCCATTCCACGCGCAATGGCCAATTTTTCAGCGGTATAGCCGTACCGCACCAAACCACAAAACTTGTAATTTAGGTGAGAGTGAGGAGTGGTTTGTATGGTACAAATTAAGTTTTTACTGATGCAATACATACGACCGCCAACTCTCTGAACTTGAATACTGATGCATGGGTCCACACACCATATGTGCATAGACCACTGAAAAAATTATATTTTTTACTTAAAGCTTTTTTGCTAATGAAAGTATATTGCAAAAAAAAATGCTTCTATTTAAAACTGTGAGTAGATACAGCACGTAAGAAAGTTTGTAGGTGGAAAAAGGAACTAGTGAGTATTAAAGAGGACTGTATATATCACTAATTTGTGTGGGGGGGGGATTAAACTAAATTAGTCAAATTAAATTTAAAACTGTAAAATTGAACTACATGAGACATCACAGGTGTGTATATGCAGTCAGTAGCACAACCTGATTACATAATGCAGTTTTCACCTAATTGAGATGACCACGCACAAAAGTCTTTTTTTTCGCTTTTAAACAAACCATATCTAATCTTGAAGAAGGAAAAAAATATCTAATCATCTAAAACAATGAATTGTATGTTCTATCTGAATCATCAAATAAAAATGTGGGTTTTATGTCCCTTTAAGGGACGCATAATGTATGGCTATATAACACACAAATAATTTATTTCCTAAAAATGTCAGTGGCACAGGGGCAGATTTAGGCATGTTGCACGGTACACATTATGTGCTGCCCTCCCCTTTTGCCAAAGCACACATATTTAGTTCTGCTTTTACTTTTAGGGCCACAAAACTATGGCATGCGTTCTTAGTTCTGCTATGCTCATAGGGGATCCAAAACATAGTGGAGAGGGCCACATGTGGCCACCCCTTATCTAAAATATTACATTGTTTATCAATTCAAAAGGATTTTATGGTTTATCCTTTAATGTTTTTTTAACTGCAGCAATATAACAGCAATATTATTTTTGTATAGTGCTTTGTTATTAAGTAATATAAAAATTATAAAAACAACATATAATTACTATATTGTGCAAACGTAATGCATGTAGTGATTTTTATTAGAATGTTTATTTCTGAATTTTACTTCTATGAAAACAGCTCTCATGGAGAATGACCAGGACTGTCAGTCACCGCTCAAAGGTCCATTTCTATCAACTACAAGGCCCTTGAAGATTGCAAAACCAAACGGTATGTATTGCATGTTTCTGTACAATTCACACATCTCACGTGCATAGTTACATATTTACACAAAGCAACTCTTGTGATATTTTCATTGTAACAAAACATATAACTTTCAATACATTTATAAAAAAAAAAGGCCTTACAAAGCACCTGTCCTGTTGGTTTTTACTTCGATCCCCTGTTTTCTGGGGATATGCCTATATGTCCTTGGGGTTTGTGAGACTAATGTGTGAGTATATATTAAAGTTCATGATGTGAAATATTGACTCTAGAACATTTCACAGTCAGAGTAAATCTAATGAGGGTGTACAGAAGATCCATTGACTTGTCATATGAAAACAAAATGTATGCTTATGTGATAAATTATTTTCTTTCAGAATGATGATGGTCCACAGTCCTCCATAACATATGGGATATATTTCCCTCCACTAGGAGGTCAAGAACCCATATCTGAGCTTAAAATCCCTCCCACCTCCTTTATCTCTCTTAGTTTAACCTATAGCTAAGTAGAGAATAGGAAACATATAGGTAGGAAATACAAAGCAGGGTCTGTAGAGGTGTCATTAGAACTGTCGCCCCAAAAATTGAAACGGATAGGTCCTGTGGACCATCATTCAGAAAGCAAAGAATTTATTAGGTAAGCATAAATTTTCTTTTGTAAAATGATGATCCATAACATATGGAATTAATACCCAAGCAGATAGTCTATGTTACGGAAAGGGCGGGACAAGTTTTCTGGCAGTTTCCATTTAGCCAACACCACAGCCTGAAGGACTTTCCTGCCAAAAGCTGCTTGCGAAGAAACAAAAACAAATCAAAACAATACATTTGGAAAATTTTTGCAGAGGAGACCATGTGTCAGCTTTGCAAATCTGCTCCAAAGATGCATCATTTTTAAAAGCCCAAGATGTTACAACTGCTCTTGTAGAAAGAGCTGTGATATAATTAGGAGGCGACTTTCCCACCACCAACAATGCCTTATGAATCACATGTTGAAGCCAAAGCTACCTTAGAAGCTTTTTGTCCTTTACTGTAACAGTGGCTCCTTAGAGTTAGAAGGATTTGGACACAATGAAGGAATAACAATGTCTTGACTTGATATTTTCCATAGAAACTACCTTAGGAAGGAAATCATATTTGGTACGAAGTATAGCCTTATCCTTGTGAATAATTAAAAACAGAGAATCACAAGACAGTGCTGACAATTCAGAAACACTCTTTGCAGAAGAGATTTCTAACAGGAAAAGTAATTTCCAAGACAACAGTTTGATGTCAATGGAATGCAGTGTTTCAAAGGGAGAACCTTGTAATACTAAAATAACTAGATTTAAATTCCAGTTTGGAGAGAGAGGTTTTACAACTGGTCTAATTTGAACTAACACCTGGACAAAAGTCTGAACATCAGGAAGTTTAGCCAACTTCCTATAAAAAATAATAGATTGACGTTTCAGGAAACTAGTGGACAAACCCCCTTGTCAAGACCATCCTGTAAAAATTGAAGGATTTTACAAATCTTAAAGGAGTAGCACTTCACAAAATAGGCCTTCCAAAACTCGAGATAAATCGTTGGTGACCAAATCTGAGAAACCTCTATGTCTCAAAACTAGGCGTTCAACCTCCATGCCATTAAATTTAGAGCTTTGAGATCCTGATGGAAAAAAGGACCTTGTGACAATAGGTCTTGTCTTCGAGGAAGAATCCATGGGGGAGATGAGGACATCTGCACTAGATCCACATACCATTAATATCACTGATGCTGACTCATGTCTGATCCGAGCAATGACTCTTGTAAGGAGAACAAACAGAGGAAACAAATACCCTAGATGAAACTCCCATGGACATACATAGGCGTCTATCAATGATGCATCATTGAGGTCTATAGCAGCCATAAACTGAGCCTTTTGGATTAAGGGTAACATTGTGTGGAATGTTCCTATTATAGAAGAGGGAACCTTGACAAACATGTTTAGTGCTGTTGAATCTAGGACAGAACTGTAAATCCCTTTAGACAATAAACAGATTGGTGTGAAACCCTTGACCCTGAGGTGACACTGGTACAGGGATTAATTATTCCTATATCCTCCAAATCCTTTTATAAAGGCTGCCGCCTCTGAAGGATTTTTGGCAACATGAGATAGGACCACTGGTCATTAAAGGGACAGTATACACTCATTTTTATATAACTGCATGTAATAGACACTACTATAAAGAATAAGATGCACAGATACCGATATAAACATCCAGTATAAAACTGTTTAAAAACTTACTTAGAAGCTCTCAGTTTAGCTTTGTTGAAAAGGTAGTTAGAAAGCCCACTGCAAGTGGTAAATAAGAGACTCCCCCCTCCCCCTTCTTTTGCATATGAAAAGACCCTTTACACAAACAGGAGCAAGCTGGAGAAGGTAGCTGACGGTATTCACATAAAACTTTGGGGCTTGGTTAGGAGTCTGAAAATCAGAGCAATGTTATTTAAAAATAAGCAAAACTAAACTTTATTTTTTTTTAAAAAACTTCATGGACTATATAAATAGATCATCTACAAAACATTTATGCAAAGAAAAAATGAGTGTATAATGTCCCTTTAAGGAGAACTCTGCTTCAAAGAGAACAAATTCTTGATCTTTTGAAGGACAAAAATAATCAGTCCTGATATCCAAACTGTTTTACCTGTGAGTCCTAAAATATATAAATTTATACATAAGTTTATACAAAGTTATAAATCTGTACATGACATAAGCATCAGTATGTAGTATACATGTATATATTTAAGCATACACACATATTTAGCTTGTCATGTGTCCTTACTGATTAGAGAAGCACCAAATATAGACCAACAGGTACACAGTAGATACTTGTAAATTCATGTCCAGAATAAGCAGAGACTTTGTATACTTACAAAGTGAATGCATAATGTACATTGTTAATGAAAATATTCATAATTAATGTTCAGTATCTACCAGATAAATGTATGTGCATACATACAAATTACTCATACAATAGGTATAAAAGAGATACCAATAGATCTTATTTCTAAAGGATCTTCACTGTTAATAAAAATATTAATGATCGATGTTCAGTATAGCATAAAATAACATTTGTGCCTAGATAAAATACACATAATAAAGGTAGGAAAGAGATACCAATAGATTTTTATTTCAAAAGTATCTGGACTGCTGGACTAAACTACAGAGAAATCCTGCACGGCTGCTTTTAGAATTAAACATGCAGAGTAATATGCATGAAAGGTATATACCTAGAGGATCATATATTATAATATTGTGTACTCTAATAGCATAGAACAGATCATGTCTTGCATATCTACAGATACAGACGTTCTGGCTATGTAAAAATTATTATATGTGTTACTATACATGCAATAAACAAATAGCTTCTAGAGATTTGCATATAATAATAGTGTACATGAAGTACATCAGTGCAAATAACATTCCAAAGAGCATAACACGTACAACAGTATATCAAATGCAGACTGACATAAAAAACTGGCAATGATGGGAGTACAAGGCTTAATTGACTTATAAAGAAGTATTAATAGCGCAGATAGTTATAATAATAAATGCAAACCTGGTAACAGTTTATCGTCACCACTCAAGGGGGAGCAATAGAAACCCAATATTCAAAACCCAATGTTTAAAATATACCACATATAAAATGCAAAGATAAAGAAATATAAACACCAGTGATTATGGTACAATTAAGATACTCAGACTAGTTAGTCCTTGAGGAAAATCAGTAGCTGTAAGCGTGCTCCCAGCTTGGTGTCTCTGTCCTCCAATGATGTCTCTGTCCTCCAATGGCGGCTGCTCCTTCCCAAAACGATGTCAAGACAGATCTAAAAGAATGCAAAAAAACAGAAGGGTGCCTCCTAGTGTGATATAGTACAGACTATGTACATATGCTCCAATGTGATTGACAGGTACTCACAAATATAGCAGCACCCACTCGTGCTAAGTCGCACCTACTGGGATCTCTCAGTGTCCCAGCTCACTGCTCATAGGATCCCACACACACCTCCGTCCAGCGTGTTTACTCTACAAAGGGTGTTTACTCCACAACGAAAGAACTCAGGCTCTCAATCCAGTAAAATGCATCAATTCACTTTAATAAAATCCAATATACAAAACACAGTGTACAAGAATTTCACTATGTATTTAAAATCGTGCAACTAGTTTATCAGCTAACTCGCTGTTTCATCAGGCATCTACAACCCGACTGAGAGCTCTGAGCTTTAAACTGATCTTGACCAATCAAAAACCGAACATATTGTCACACCCCTGTAGACAGCTGTTACCAACATTAATTTGTTCATAACTTAACCCCTCATATCACCAAAACCTTTTGCTACAAAATATAAACAAGAATGTGGTAATCCATATACATACATCAGCACTTTACTTCCCCAATGTGTGTAGCAGAATAGCTCTTATTGTCTAGTTAATCTCAAATCATTAAGTTGTGTTAGTAAACCAATGTGCCAGGAGACTGTATTTCATCTCTTACTGATATCAACAAGTTTCTGCCTAACGACCCCGAAAAAACGGCTTATTATAAAAGTAAAATATATTTCTTATTTTCTACCGACCTTAATGTAGTGACAATAGAGCGCCTTCGCATCCCAACACTACTATAAATATCCTTCTCGTCATGTATATCATTTGTTTACATATTTGCTCTACCTACTTCTCATACATTGTCCTTACACTCCTTCTCTGCCAATGGCGATGGGCCATGTCAAGGTGAGTGGGCGTGATCTAATTACACCCATACAACTCGTCAACTCCCCTTGTGTCATTAACCTACATGTCTGACAGCCTCCATATTTAAAGGGCCATTATACACTCATTTTTTCTTTGCATAAATGTTTTGTAGATGATCTATTTATAAAGCCCATAAAGTTTTTTTTTTTTTTTAAATGTATAATTTTGCTTATTTTTATATAACATTGCTCTGATTTTCAGACTCCTAACCAAGCCCCAAAGTTTTATTTGAATACCGTCAGCTACCTTCTCCAGCTTGCTCCTGTTTGTGTAAAGGGTCTTTTTATATGCAAAAGAAGGGGCAGGGGGGGGGTGTCTTATTTACCACTTGCAGTGGGCTTTCCAGCTAAACTGAAAGCTTCTAAGTAAGTTTTTAAACCATTTTATACTGGATTTTTATATCAGTATCTGTGCATCTTATTCTTTATAGTGGTGTCTATTACCTGGTTATATGAAAATTAGTGTTTACTGTCCCTTTAACAATCCTATACATAACAAAGATAATATACCTACACCTCCGAGTATGCTACATATCTATGCGCTATAATATTCATCCCATGACGCTACTGCCAATCTTCTTACAAGTCTCTGCAGACTATTTTATAATAACCGTCTTAACTAACGGTAGATCTAAAGAGGATCACTAGACTATACAATATTATTAAGACCACAACATAGAAAACAATACCCTAGTTGATAAAAACTTCCTATATAAATTAACCTAAGTGACACGAGTGTCCAGTCTGAAATATAATTATACCTATTAAAATATACATAAAGAAGTGATATATGTAAAAACATATTAGATGAGAGTTGTGTTCAATATTAATGTGCCTGTTATGATGACTTAAATATATATTGTAGTGAAACTAGAGATAATCTCTATAGTTATCTGTCTATTATGTGATACGTGTAAAAATAAACGAGTGTTAATGGTTATGCATGTGTCTAATTCGCATCTCCTATAGTGGGCTGGATTGATGCAATGTGTGATAATGATCTTAGTAATGTCTTTTAAAATGTGCTTATATGCAAAACTACAGTTGGTGATAGTGTTTATTAATATAAATCTAATATAATACTTAACCTAAAATCTTTTAAATATAAAAACTATATATATCCTATATGTGATGATTATTGTGATGATGCCTATTGTGATTAACCCATAATATATGATGTATAAAAATCCAATGATTGTCTATGTTGCGTGTTGTATTACACTAATATATCAGGCTAGCCTGAAGTTTTGTATGTAATGCTGTGATTATCCTGTATCGTGGTCCACTCATTAGGACCCTAATGCTTACATGTTTCTATGAATCACATCTATTTATATGATAAATAATGTTTACAGATAGAACTCACAATTAAGTATGTAGTTAACTACAGTGTCTTTGTACCTGTGGCCCTCTATGAAGGCCAATATAAATTTCATAAGACAACTCGGGGACCACTGAAAATAAGTAGTATCAATTTACTTGGGGCTCCTTTTCTATATGTATAAATGCATGTGATATACAAGGCTGCCTGATACACACATCCAGAGATTACAAGAAAAATACAAATGAAAAATACATCTTAGAACGCTGCCATATCAATATTTCCGTTTAATAGACTCCCAAACTTATATATCCAGTAAGTCTCTCTTTGTCTCAAACAGGTTATACAATTGGTTCCCTGCTTATAGGGAACCCTTTCCAGAGGAGTTATGTGAAATGTGCAATCTTGTCCCTTATGACATTTGAAGGAGTGTCTCGATACACTATGTTTCTGACTGCCTTTTTTGATGTTCCTAAAATGTTCCCCCCAGCGTCTCCTAACCTTGCGAGTAGTGTGCCCCAAATAATGGACCCCACATTCGCATGTTAATAAATATACTACAATGCTTGAATTACAATCCAGCCTTTCTTTGAGTTGATATGTGTATCCCGTCGCATTCGATCTTATACTTGTGGCCCCATGTGTAATATACTGACACATACTGACGCATCTTGCATCTCTTTATTTTACATTTAAATGACCCTTTTAAGGAATTGTTTGTTTGTGATGTGTAAGTCTTCCTTACTCTTCTCTTATTCATAACTACTTTACTAGGGGCTAGTCTACTTTTAATCGTAGGAGCTCGCCTAAAGGTAATTGTTGGTTGGTCCTCTAATATGTGTTTTAGGATGGGATCTCTTTTTAATAAGTGCCAATGCTTGGTCATAATCTTTTTGATTTTTTAAAATTTGAATTGTAGTTAGTTATGAAGGCTGTTTTTTTCTTTTTATCCTCTATTGGTTGTAAAAGGGGAATAGGGGGATATAGGATACTATTTGCATTTTTTATTTGTATTTTTCTTGTAATCTCTGGATGTGTGTATCAGGCAGCCTTGTATATCACATGCATTTATAGATATAGAAAAGGAGCCCCAAGTAAATTGATACTACTTATTTTCAGTGGTCCCCGAGTTGTCTTATGAAATTTATGTTGGCCTTCATAGAGGGCCACAGGTAACAAAGACACTGTAGTTAACTACATACTTAATTGTGAGTTCTATCTGTAAACATTATTTATCATATAAATAGATGTGATTCATAGAAACATGTAAGCATTAGGGTCCTAATGAGTGGACCACGATACAGGATAATCACAGCATTACATACAAAACTTCAGGCTAGCCTGATATATTAGTGTAATACAACACGCAACATAGACAATCATTGGATTTTTATACATCGTGTATTATGGGTTAATCACAATAGGCATCATCACAATAATCATCACATATAGGATATATATAGTTTTTATATTTAAAAGATTTTAGGTTAAGTATTATATTAGATTTATATTAATAAACACTATCACCAGCTGTAGTTTTGCATATAAGCACATTTTAAAAGACATTACTAAGATCATTATCACACATTGCATCAATCCAGCCCACTATAGGAGATGTGAATTAGACACATGCATAACCATTAACACTCGTTTATTTTTACACGTATCACATAATAGACAGATAACTATAGAGATTATCTCTAGTTTCACTACAATATATATTTAAGTCATTATAACAGGCACATTAATATTGAACACAACTCTCATCTAATATGTTTTTACATATATCACTTCTTTAGGTATATTTTAATAGGTATAATTATATTTCAGACTGGACACTGGTGTCACTTAGGTTAATTTATATAGGAAGTTTTTAACAACTAGGGTATTGTTTTCAATGTTGTGGTCTTTATAATATTGTATAGTGTAGTGATCCTCTTTAGATCTACCGTTAGTTGAGACGGTTATTATAAAATAGTCTGTAGAGACTTGTAAGAAGATTGGCAGTAGCGTCATGGGATGAATATTATAGCGCATAGATATGTAGCATACTCGGAGGTGTAGGTATATTATCTTTGTTATTATGTATAGGATTGTTAAATATGGAGGCTGTCAGACATGTAGGTTAATGACACAAGGGGAGTTAATAGACAAGTTGTATGGGTTTAATTAGATCACGCCCACTCGCCTTGACACGGCCCATCACCATTGGCAGAGAAGGAGTGTAAGGACAATGTATGAGAAGTAGGTAGAGCAAATATGTAAACAAATGATATACATGACGAAAAGGATATTTATAGTAGTTTTGGGATGCGAATGCGCTCTATTGTCACTACATTAAGGTCGGTAGAAAATAAGAAATATAATTTACTTTTATAATAAGCTTTTTTTTCGGGGTCGTTAAGCAGGAACTTGATATCAGTAAGAGATGAAATACATTCTCCTGGCACATTGGTTTACTAACACAACTTAATGATTTGAGATTAACTAGACAATAAGGGCTATTCTGCTACACACATTGGGGAAGTAAAGTGCTGATGTATGTATATGGATTACCACATTCTTGTTTATATTTTGTAGCAAAAGGTTTTGGTGATACGAGGGGTTAAGTTGTGAACAAATTAATGTTGGTAACAGCTGTCTATAGGGGTGTGCCAATATGTTCGGTTTTTGATTGGTCAAGATCAGTTTAAAGCTCAGAGCTCTCAGTCGGGTTGTAGATGCCTGATGAAACAGCGAGTCAGCTGAGAAACTAGTTGCACAATTTTAAATACATAGTGAAATTCTTGTACACTGTTTTTTATATTGGATTTTATTAAAGTGAATTGATGCATTTTACTGGATTGAGAGCCTGAGTTCTTTCGTTGTGGAGAAAACACCTTTTGTGGAGTAAACACCATGGATGGAGGTGTGTGTGGGATCCTATGAGCAGTGATCTGGGACACTGAGAGATCCCAGTAGGTGCGACTTAGCACGAGTGGGTGCTGCTATATTTGTGAGTACCTGTCGATCACATTTGAGCATATGTACATAGTCTGTACTATGTCACACTAGGAGGCGCCCTTCTGTTTTTTTTGCATTCTCTTAGTTATAATAATAATAATAATAGTACCAAATGTCATTATGTTTAGTACAATATATAATTGCACATATAGTAAATTGGGTGCATTGTAGTTTACAAAAGAATGTGCTGAGGTGCACATCTGCCTAAAGGTCTTTGCAAAAACACCTGCATATAAGATGTTATCAAATCTGAACCCTAAGAAATAAATGATTACACCTATGTGTATATACAGCATGTAGTATAAAGTAGGATAAAACTCAATAAATAATAATAGCCACAAAATATGCTACCATAGCTTTGCTAACTATTCGTATACTCAGTAGGTAAAGTGAGTAGGTTCTGAGCAATATAGACAGTACATAATTCCTTTAAGGAAGTTAAAAGGGTGTGGCTAAATCACATGCACAATCTGAGGTAAATATCTCTAACAGAGTGTATTTACCTGACATAATGGAATGGAACAAGCTTATTAAACACATGTAATGTATGTACAGGGAAGGTTATTGGTATATGATTCCTCTAATGTGCTGTTTTACATTGATTTTAGTAGGGACATAATCATTTTGTTCCATAGTGTGTAATGGCAGAGTATGTAGAGATACCAGACACACATAAACAATAATATTTGTAGAGAAGAATCTACACTAAGCTTAAAGGGACACTGAACCCATTTTTTTCTTTTTCGATTCAGATAGAGCATGCAATTTTAAGCAACTTTCTAATTTACTCCTATTATCAATTTTTCTTCGTTCTCTTGCTATCTTTCGGCTAGATTACGAGGTTTGCGGTATGAGTGAAAAAGCAGCATTATGGCTCTTTTTCACTACGGCTGATATTACGAGTCTTGCAGGCTTAGCTGCACCGCACACTTTTTTTAGCCGTAACGCAACGTAACTACTGCTACTTTCCAAAAGTCCATTTTCAATGGGACTTCCTTTGCACCGATATTACGAGTTTGCCTGGGAGGCCAAAAAGTGTGAGGTACAGCCAATACCGTCAAGATCCATATCCAGACATCGCCGCCACTATAATAAACATATTAACCCCTAAACCGCGGCACTCCTGCATCGTAAACACTAGTTAAATATTATTAACCCCATAATCTGCTGTCCCTAACATCGCCGCAGCCTACATTACTGTTATTAACCCCTAATCTGCTGTCCCTAACATTGCAGCCACTATACTAAAGTTATTATCCCCTAAACCTAACCCTAAGTCTAACACCCTTAATTTTAATGTAATTAAAATAAATCTAAATAAAAATTATAATTAATACCTAAATAATTCCTATTTAAAACTAAATACTTACCTATAAAATAAACCCTAAGCTATCTACAATATAACTAATAGTTATATTATATCTATCTTAGGTTTTTTTTTTATTTTACATCTAAGTTTGTATTTATTTTAACTAGGTAGATTAGTTAGTAAATAGTTATTAACTATTTACTAGCTACCTAGTTAAAATAAATACAAATTTACCTGTAAAATAAAACCTAACCTGAGTTACACTAACACCTAACCTTACACTACAATTAAATAAATTACATTAATTAGATACAATTAACTAAATTACACAAAATAAAAAAGAAATTATCAAATATTTAAACTAATTACACCTAATCTAATAACCCTATCAAAATAAAAAAGCCCCCCCCAATAAAAAAAACCCTAGCTTACAATAACCTACCAATGGCCCTTAAAAGGGCCTTTTGTGGGGCATTGCCCCAAAGAAATTGTCTTTTACCTGTAAAAAAAAAAAAAATACAAACAACCCCCCAAAAGTAAAACCCACTACCCACACAACCAACCCCCCAAATAAAATCCTATCTAAAAAAACCTAAGCTCCCCATTGCCCTGAAAAGGGCATTTGGATGGGCATTGCCCTTAAAAGGGCATTTAGCTCTTTTTCCACCCAAACCCTAACCTAAAAATAAAACCCACCCAATAAACCCTTAAAAAAAAACCCACTAACCCCTGAAGATCCACTTACAGTTTTTGAAGACCCGACATCCATCCTCAACGAAGCGGCAGAAGTCCTCATCGAAGCCGTCAGAAGTCTTCATCCAAGCGGGCCGAAGTCTTCATCCAGACGGCATCTTCTATCTTCATCCATCCGACGCGGATCGGCTTCATTTTCAAGACATCCGGTGCGGAGCATCCTCTTCAATCGACGGCTCTTCCATAATGAAGGTTTCTTTTAGGGACGTCATCCAAGATGAAGTCCCTTGTATTCTGATTGGCTGATAGAATTCTATCAGCCAATCGGAATTAAAGGTGAAAAGATCCAATCAGCCAATAGGATTGAACTCGCATTCTATTGGCTGTTCCAATCAGCCAATAGAATGCAAGCTCAATCCTATTGGCTGATTGCATCAGCCAATATGATTTTTTACCCTTTAATTCTGATTGGCTGATAGAATTAAAGGAACCTTCATTCTGGAAGAGCTGTCGATTGAAGAGGATGCTCCGCGCCGGATGTCTTGAAGATGGAGCCACGCCGGATGGATTAAGATAGAAGATGCCGTCTAGATGACACTTTTGCCGGCTTGGATGAAGACTTTGGCCCGCTTTTTATTGTAATTTAGTTAATTGTATTTAATGTAATTTAGTTAATTGTAGTGTAATGTTAGGTGTTAGTGTAACTCAGGTTAGGTTTTATTTTACAGGTAAAATTGTATTTATTTTAACTAGGTAGTTAGTAAATAATTAATAACTATTTAGCAACTATTCTACCTAGTTAAAATAAATACAAACTTGCCTGTGGAATAAAAATAAAACCGAAGCTAGATACAATGTAACTATTAGTTATATTGTAGCTAGCTTAGGGTTTATTTTCCAGGTAAGTACTGTATTTAGTTTTAAATAGGAATTATTTAGTTAATGAAAGTAATTTTTATTTAGATTTATTTAAAATATATTAAAGTTAGTGGGGGTTAGGGTTAGGTTTAGGGGTTTATAACTTTAGTATAGTGGCGGCAATGTTGGGGGCGGCAGATTAGGGGTTAATAAATTTATGTAGGTGGCGGCGACATTGGGGGCAGCAGATTATGGGTTAATAAGTGTAGGTGGGTGGCGGCGACATTGGGGCAGCAGATTAGGGGTTAATAAGTGTAGGTGGGTGGCAGCGACATTGGGGGCAGCAGATTAGGGGTTCATAAGTGTAATGTAGGTGGCGTCGATGTCGGGGGCGGCAGATTAGGGGTGTTTAGACTCAGGGCTTATGTTAGGGTGTTGGGTTTAAACATAAATTTTCTTTCCCCATAGGAATAAATGGGGCTGCGTTACGGAGCTTTGCGCTCCTTTATTGCAGGTGTTAGGCTTTTTTTTAGCCGGCTCTCCCCATTGATGTCTATGGGGAAATCGTTCACAAGCACGTAAAACCAGCTCAAAGCAGCGCTGGTATTGGAGTGCGGTATGGAGCTCAATTTTGCTCTACGCTTACGTATTGCCTGCTAACGCCGGGTTTATGAAAACCTGTAATAGCAGCGCTATAGGGAGGTGAGCGGTGGAAATAACTTGCAAATTAGTACCGAGCCGCTCTTACCGCAAAACTCGTAATTTCGTCGATTTTTTGAAAAAGAAGGCATCTAAGCTAAGGAGCCAGCCAATTTTTGGTTCAGACCCTAGACAGCACTTGTTTATTGGTGCGTAAATTTATCCACCAATCAGCAAGAACAACCCAGGTTGTTCACCAAAAATGGGCCGGTATCTAAACTTACATTCTTCCTTTTCAAATAAAGATACCAAAAGAATGAAGGCAATTTGATATTAGGAGTAAATTAGAAAGTTGCTTAAAATTGCATGCTCTATCTAAATTACGAAGAAAAAAAAGTTTGGGTTCAGTGTCCCTTTAAGAATAAGAAACTCCTATGACACTTATTGAAACTGCATTACATGCTCCCATGTTTTAGAGTCTAGCCCAAGTAACTCCCTGACATCTCATGTAAGGGGAAATGCTTAGAAAAATGAATTACTCATTAGGTACTTTTAGAAAAGAAAGCCCTATAATTTCCTGAGCTGATTTCTGCCTAGTAACAGCTCTCTGAGTGGATAGTTAGGCCTTGGAAGCTGAGGGGGGTGGGGCTACCACAGGAGAGAAGCCAAATTACCTCAGAGAAAACATTTTGAGTGTAATAAAATGATATAATGTGCACCAAGCATAATAAATACTTTCCCCTCATAACAACATGCTCCTCTGCATAGAGTTTCCTCTATTGGTCAGCTAACTGCACTGAGCTTAAAGAGCCAGGCATCTATTTTCTAAAAACAACCTCTATTCTCAACCAACTCCTACGAGGTCAAGAACAAACTAAGAGAAAGATAGGATGGATTCTAACCTCTGATATGGGTTCTTGACCTCCTCCTAGTGGCGGGAAATATATTCCATATGTTATGGAGGACTGTGGATCATCATCATTTTACCAGAGAAATATAAAAAAAACCTGTTTCAGTAGCTGGAACATTTAGAGTACTTATACTGTATAAGTTATATATTGGAGCCCTATGTGTTGTCTTTTAAACATTATTCATTGTATAGTTTTCATTAAGAACTTTTTTTTTAGGAGAAGAAAAAGATTATCAAAAACAATTAAAGCAAATGCTTAAAGATTTGGTGAAAGGAAAAGAAAAGAGTGCTGAAAAAGAATTGCCGAAAATGACACAGGTACGCAAATACAATGCCAATGTTTATCTATGCAGGATTCATGGCTATGTGCAGTATTTTATGCACTATCTAGCAATGGGTGTGGGTGCAACACCTGAAAGGGACTGTAAAGTCAAAATTAAACTTAAATTGATTGGACAGAGCATGACATTTTAAACTTCCATTATCCATTTTGCTTAGTTCTCTTGGTATACTTTTTTTTTTTTTTTAAAGATTAATCCTAGGTGAGCTCAGAGCGGGCACGTCTTAAAGGGACACAAACCCCAATTTTTTTCTTTTATGATTTAGATAACGCATGCAATTTTGAGCAACTTTCTAATTTACTCTAATTATCAGTTTTTCTTTGTTCTCTTGCTATCTTTATTTGAAAAAGCAGGAATGTAAAACTTAGGAGCCGGGCCATTTTTTGGTTCAGCACTTGGGTAGCGCTTGCTGGTTGGTGACTACATTTAGCAAACAATCAGCAAGCGCTACCAAGGTGCTGAACCTAAAATGGGCCGGCTCCTAAGCTGAAGAATCATTGATAGGAGTAAATTAGAAAACTGCTTAAAATTGCATGCTTTATCTGAATTATGAAAGAAAAAATGTGGGTTTTGTGTCCCTTTAAACCATCTGAAGCAGTTTTTGCAACATTGTGTATGGCTGCCAAAGACTGCTATAGACACGTGCACACTCCTGAGCTCCTATCACCCTACTTAGGTTTAGTTTTCAACAAAGGATACAGAGAAGACAGCACATTTGATAATAGATGTGTGTGTATGTGTGTGTGTGTGTATATATATATATATATATATATATATATATATATATATATATAATTTACAAGACAATTGGGAGAGGAATACTGACACCTTTGTGTTTAAACAGACCAAGGTGTTTAACAGTAATTATATTTTGTTTATTTAGGATCCAAGCGGTAGTTATCCGTTCTTAGATCAGGTGCAGACCCCCAAAAACATTTATAGTTACAAATTATGTTAGAAAGAGAAGAAACACAGTAGAGCTATATGAGATACTGTGTAAAGATGGGGGATTACAGCACTCTATAGAGCTTCATTTTACTTTACTTTGTAGGTGTTTGACCGAAAGCAATTAAGAAACAAACAAACGGATGCACATAAGATCTGGTCAGCGGCAAATTTATTTACATAGTAACAAACATACTGAAAAGTTATTGCAATTTGTCATGGTATAAGCAATTATATTACTACCACTGCAGTGAGATATTCATATCAAGATATATTGCTAAAACAGCTAATATAATTGCAACATTGTATATTGATCCTGTAAATCAACAAAGGAAAATAGCTACTAATCATGTAGGATTACTTTTGATCATATATACCACCTGTATAAAGTGTCCTCCTTATGATTGAAAAAGTAGAAAGGGACAAGATATTTCCAAAGAGTCCGTTTCTGCCTGGGCCCAGGTTTCAGGTGTAAGGAAACTCAAGAATGACATTTTTCCGGGCTCATTCTTTACTTAGAACATAATCTTTGTCGATAAGATTTTTCATGCTAGAATTCCAAGGTAAATGCGTCCTCTACAACTAGCATGAATAGAAGATACTTTGTTGCAAAATGCCGTTATTATTCACCACTCAGGACAGTTGCAGCTTTCCAAGAAACTGCGGTAAATTGTGGTCCGAGTATCTGCTTCAACACATTTTTCCAGACTTCAGTAATATAGCAACAGTCCAGATATCTGTGTTAGTGCTCACCTCCGGCTCCACTTTTTGTAGCCGCAAAACAGCGGTAAGTAGCGGTCCGAGTGTCTGCACTTAATACGTTAGTATCCAGGTGTCTGTGTTTGTGCTCACCTCCGGAACCACCTTATATCCGCAAAGACTACAGTGATTAGTTCGGATATGGATACTGAAGCTTCATGCCGAGTCGGGACAAGTGCTTCCGACCTCAAGCTGCTTGCTGTCTCCACTTCAAAGTCAATTCGCCTTTGCTTGTAGGGATATTGACTACACCAGGTGACAGATATTTGTCTTCATACCCTTGATCCGAACTTAGGTACACTGCAGATAGGTGTCTGTCGTCGACGCTCGTTTCGCCCCACAATGCTCAGCGAAAGCTAGGGCCTCATCAGGACTACCTGACACCTGTATTCTCCTACCTATTGTATTTTTTTCCTAGGGGGGTGTGTTTATTTCCGGTAAATACAAATTTGCAATTGGTTTCCCACAGACAAGCCTCCATAGAAACTATCCAATTACTAGGAGAATTATACTTGATACAAATGCATCTTAAATCTGCCGCAGGACACAGAAATCATGTGCCCCGCTAGTCAAATATTGCCATCATATACAACACTAGGTTAGACATGTAGAAAATTGGAAACTTAGATAGAGCAGTAATTTTCAGTAACGGGTTTACTTGATAGTAATTATTTGCTGACCAAATGATTATACCAGCTAGAAAAATAGTTTTTCATTTTGTTACCATAATTAGCCCAGAAAAGAAGCATATTCTATTCTTTCATTTAGACCAGTAGGAGTCATTGTTTTTAATGTATACGTCCACCTGGCTTCTTTTCTAAGAAGGCACTTGTCCTCATCTCCTCCTCTTCCATTTGTAATCCCTTTATCAATTGCTATAAATTTTAGAGACACAGTGCTGCTATTGTGTACCTCTTTAAAGTGGCGAGCTACACTTGTGTCCCTTTCATAGAGAATGTCATCCCTGTGCTCCTGCACCCTGTCCTTGAGCATTCTTTTCGTTTTTCCAACATAGAACAGGGGGCAGGAGCACTGCAAGAGATAGACAACCCCTACTGTGTTGCAATTTGCAAAGTGTCTTATTTCAAAATTCTTGCCTGTGTGGGTGCAAAAAGTTTTACTTTTTAGGATATATGGACAGTAGACACAATGTCCACAGGGATAGGTGCCTTTAACCTGTTGATGTTTATTTAGCCAGGTGGTTTCAGTCTGTGATCTAACAAATCTACTTTTAACTAGTTTGTTTATTAAATTTGGTGATTTTTTAGCTGTCATCAGTGGGTATTGTCCTACCTTATCGGCTATTTTTTCATCTAGTGTTAAAATGTGCCATTTCTGTGCTAATATGGATCGAATAGTATGCCATTGGCAATTATAAGTTGTAATAAACCTTAAGTTATTTTCAACTTTTTTCTCTTTTTTTGAATACAGGAGGTCATCCCTATTCATTTTCCTCACTTTATTTAGGGTATATCTAATCAATTTTCATGAGTATCCCCTTTCTGTAAATCTTTGGCACATCTGATCAGCATGATAATCGAATTTTGTCCTGGAGGAGCAGTTTCTCCTTAATCTCAACAATTGGCTGAAAGGTATCCCTTTCTTCAGAGATTCAGGGTGGCTGCTTGATGCCTCCAGGACACAATTTGTTGCTGTACTTTTTCGGTAATTCTCAGTAGAGATTTTATTACCTTCTTTTTTAATCACTATATCTAGGAATGGCAGTTCTTTAGTGCTTGAGGCATACGTTAGAAAAATGTTACGGTTGTTTTTGTTTAAATTGGAGACAAATTCTTGAAGACAGGCCAGGGGGCCATCCCACAGCATGAGTATGTCATCCACATACCTAATCCACATGGAAACATGGGAGTCAGACACCTCACCATATTTTTCAAATATGTCCAACTCCCATGCTCCCAGGTGGAGACATGCATATGTCGGAGCACAAACTGCTCCCATGGCTGTCCCCCTGACCTGTCTATAAAGAGAATTGTCAAATTGGAAGACATTGTTGTTCAAAATGAATTGTAACAGATCAACAACAAAAGCAGTATGTCTATCGCTCTCTGGTCCTCTTGATTTCAGGAACTGTTTTGATGCTTCAATCCCTAATGTATGTGGTATTGAAGAGTAGAGACTTTCAACGTCTAAAGACACCAAGATTGTTTCTGTTTTAACTGATATACCATCCAACTTTCTTAGGAGGTCTGTGGTGTCTTTTACATAAGAGGGGAGGGAGAGAAGGAAAGGTCTAAGAAAAATATCTACATATTTACCAATATGTTCACTGATACTGCCAATCCCCGAGACTATTGGTGAAGATCTTTCACTAGTTCAAACTTATCTAGTTTGTTTGATGGGCTGAAGGTTAGCCCCTTTCTTAAAACCTCAATGTGAGTCAAATTTAACCTAAAGGAAGAGAGATTTATAATTTGTAGATTACTTTCAACCTCAGTTTTTAATATCCCTGATAGGGTCTCCTTCGTGGTCTCCCCCTGTTTCTCATTCCCTGTCGTTGATTCTCCCCTCTCCCTCTCTGATTTCGTTGAGGGTATCTTCTCTCTTGTTGGCTCATATCTCTTATTCCACCTCCTCTTTCCCCCCCCCCCCCCTCCTCCTATATCTGTGGTTTGTAACCCAGAACTTGCATCGTTTTTTGACTGTCTTTCAGTATCTGTGTCTAAATCAGAAGCATCAGTACCTGAGTCGTAGGAACCCTTATCAAACCTATAGACATAAACTTTTTTATTTTGGTAGTCTTCCTGATCTCTATGTAATTTTCTACACTTCCTCACTTTTATTTCTGCTTGTAACCTAGAGATATGTGTTTTGATTTCTTCATTTAATTTTGCAAAGTTTGAATCATTTTCAAATAGTGTAGTGCTTGTTCTACATCATCTTTAATTTTATCTAGCCTCTTATGATTTCTCTTAATCAGCATGTCTATCATATCAAGTGCACAAGCAGATAGTTTACTATTCCATTCTTCTAGAAACTCTAGGCCACCCTCTTCTTCTCTTGCATTAAACCCAGGATCCAGAAATAATCTTAACCCTCTAGGGACAATTTTCTTTTCAACATAGTTGACAAGACTTGAATTTTCTGCTCTGAGCTTTACTTGCTTAATTATACATCCTTTATATTTCTTAAAGGCATTAAACACATTTGTTTCTAGATCGCTACTGTCTAAGTTGGTATTAGTCAAAGACTCCTTTAACTCTGCCTCCCATTGTTCATCGGATAGTGTAAAGGCCATATTTGGTTGTTTCAAAATCAGTCCCAGCCAAACACCAAAATGAAATTCTATCAACACACTAATATACTTGTGTGTTAAACAAAAATATTTTTTCCATCAATCCCTCGAAGAAAGAGCACTGTGGGAATCCTCCCTATTGCTCCTAATATTTATAATTTACAAGACAAGAATTGGGAGAGGAATACTGACACCTTTCTGTTTAAACAGACCAAGGTGTTTAACAGTAATTATATTTTGTTTATTTAGGATCCAAGCGGTAGTTATCCGTTCTTAGATCAGGTGCAGACCCCCAAAAACATTTAGAGTTACAAATTATGTTAGAAAGAGAAGAACCACAGTAGAGCTATGTGAGATACTGTGTAAAGATGGGGGATTACAGCACTCTATAGAGCTTCATTTTACTTTACTTTGTAGGTGTTTGACCGAAAGCAATTAAGAAACAAACAAACGGATGCACATAAGATCTGGTCAGCGGCAAATTTATTTACATAGTAACAAACATACTGAAAAGTTATTGCAATTTGTCATGGTATAAGCAATTATATTACTACCACTGCAGTGGGATATTCATATCAAGATATATTGCTAAAACAGCTAATATAGTTGCAACATTGTATATTGATCCTGTAAATCAACAAAGGAAAATAGCTACTAATCATGTAGGATTACTTTTGATCATCAACAAAGTATCTTCTATTCATGCTAGTTGTAGAGGACGCATTTACCTTGGAGTTCTAGCATGAAAAATCTTATCGACAAAGATCATGTTCTAAGTAAAGAATGAGCCCGGAAAAATTTCATTCTTGAGTTTCCTTACACCTGAAACCTGGGCCCAGGCAGAAACGGACTCTTTGGAAATATCTTGTCCCTTTCTACTTTTTCAATCATAAGGAGGACACTTTATACAGGTCGTATATATGATCAAAAGTAATCCTACATGATTAGTAGCTATTTTCCTTTGTTGATTTACAGGATCAATATACAATGTTGTAGTTTCTGGTTGCTTGAGAGTTACTACTAAAAATAGTCCTAACTAGGTTCTATAACCCATACTATACTATAAACGCTGTATTTACTTCATATTAATATTTAAATTCAGTAAATAATATAAAATTATTAATTAATATTAATGCTGCCTCCATTTTTAGTCCCGGGCAACCAATGGCAGCGTGATGTCTAATTCTCAGACGGCCTTGTGCTCACAACTTTTAAAAGCAGTTATGTAGTGTCTGGTGGCATTAAAAGGGCTTGCTTTCACCTTTGAGAGCTGGAAGCTGCAGAGCAAATTTAGTGTTAAAGGGACATGAAACCCACATTTTTTTCTTTCATGATTTAGAAAGAGCATATCATTTTAAGCAACTTTCTAATTTACTTCTATTATCTAATTTGTTTTATCCTCTTAATATTCTTTGCGGAAAAGCATATCTAGATAGGCTCAGTAGCTGCTGATTGGTTGCTGCACATAGAAGCTTCATGTGATTGGCTCACCCATGTGCATTGCTTTTTCTTCAACTAAGGATATCTAAAAAATGAAGCAAAATAAATAAAAGAAGTAAATTGGATTGTTGTTTAAATTTGTATTATCTATCTGAATCATGAAAGAAAAATTTTGGGTTTAGTGTCCCTTTAATTTTAATGTACAGCATCTTCGATTCTTTTTTTCTCTTGTAAGGTGTATCCAGTCCACGGATCATCCATTACTTGTGGGATATTCTCCTTCCCAACAGGAAGTTGCAAGAGGATCACCCACAGCAGAGCTGCTATATAGCTCCTCCCCTAACTGCCATATCCAGTCATTCTCTTGCAACTCTCAACAAGCATGGAGGTAGTAAGAGGAAAGTGGTGAAATGTAGCTGTTATCTTGCTTCAATCAAAAGTTTGTTATTTTTAAATGGTACCGGAGTTGTACTATTTTGTCCCAGGCAGAAAAATAGAAGAATCTGCCTGTGATTTCTATGATCTTAGCAGGTTGTAACTAAGATCCATTGCTGTTCTCACACATGACTGAAGAGAGAGGTAACTTCAGCGGGGGAATGGCGTGCAGGTTATCCTGCTATGAGGTATGTGCAGTTAAGATTTTTTCTAGAAGATGTGAATGCTAGAAAATGCTGCTGATACCAAATTTATTTAAGGTAAGCCTGAATACAGTGATTTAATAGCGACTGGTATCATGCTTACTTTCTGAGGTAATACTCTTTTATATTTACAATATAAAACGTTTGCTGGCATGTTTAAACGTTTTTATATATACTTTGGTGATAAAACTTTATTGGGGCTTAGTTTTTCCCCATGGCTGGCTTAAATTTGCCTAGAAACAGTTTCCTGAGGCTTTCCACTGTGTTACTATGAGTGGGAGGGGCCTAATTTAGCGCTTTTTTGCGCAGTAACTTTTACAGACTGAGACATCCAGCTTCCTCCAGGAGTCCCCTGAATGCTATAGGACATCTCTAAAGGGCTCTTAGGCTTTCCAAAATCGTTTTTTGGGGAAGGTAGGCCCACAGCAAGGCTGTGGCAGGTGGTGTGACTGTTAAAAAACATTTATATTGTTTTTTTTTATCTGTTTTTTGAACTAAGGGGTTAATCATCCATTTGCAAGTGGGTGCAATGCTCTGTTAGCTTATTATACACACTGTAAAAATTTTGTTTGATTTACTGTATTTTTTCACTGTTTTTCAAATTCTGACAAAATTTGTTTCTCTTAAAGGCACAGTACCGTTTCTTATATTTGCTGGTTAACTTGATTTAAAGTGTTTTCCAAGCTTGCTAGTCTCATTGCTAGTCTGTACAAACATGTCTGACATAGAGGAAAATGTACTGATTTCACTTTAAGCAATAAAGATCATATTCTGTCTTTAAAAAATTTATCACCAGAGGAATCTGACGAGGGGGAAGTTATGCCGACTAACTCTCCCCACGTGTCAGATCCTTTGACTCCCGCTCAAGGGACTCACGCTCAAATGGCCCCAAGTACATCCAGGGCGCCCATAGCGTTTACTTTACAAGACATGGCGGCAGTCATGGATAATACACTGTCAGCGGTATTAGCCAGACTACCTGAATTTAGAGGAAAGCGAGATAGCTCTGGAGTTAGACGAAATACAGAGCATTCTGAAGCTTTAAGAGCTATGTCTGATACTGCCTCACAATATGCAGAAGCTGAAGGAGAGCTTCTTTCTGTGGGTGATGTTTCTGACTCAGGGAAGATGATGCAACCTGATTCTGATATTTCTACATTTAAATTTAAGCTTGAACACCTCCGCGTGTTACTCAGGAAGGTTTTAGCTGCTCTGAATGACTGTGATACAATTGCAGTGCCAGAGAAATTGTGTAGACTGGATAAATACTATGCAGTGCCGGTGTGCACTGATGTTTTCCAATACCTAAAAGGTTTACAGAAATTATTACTAAGGATGGGATAGACCAGGTGTGCCGTTCTCTCCCCCTCCTATTTTTAGAAAAATGTTTCCAATAGACGCCACCACACGGGACTTATGGAAGACGGTTCCTAAGGTGGAGGGAGCAGTTTCTACTCTAGCAAAGCGTACTACTATCGCTGTCGAGGACAGTTGTGCTTTCTTAGATCCAATGGATAAAAAGTTAGAGGGTTACCTTAAGAAAATGTTTATTCAACAAGGTTTTATCCTACAGCCCCTTGCATGCATTGCTCCTGTCACTGCTACTGCGGCGTTCTGGTTTGAGTCTCTGGAAGAGGCTTTACAGGTAGCGACTCCATTGGATGACATACTTGACAAGCTTAGAGCACTTAAGCTAGCCAATTCTTTTGTTTCTGATGCCATTGTTCATTTGACTAAACGAACGGCTAAGAATTCTGGTTTTGCTATCCAGGCGCGCAGAGCGCTATGGCTTAAATCATGGTCAGCTGACGTTTCTTCAAAGTCTAAGCTGCTTAACATTCCCTTCAAGGGGCAGACCCTATTCGGGCCTGGTTTGAAGGAGATTATTGCTGATATCACTGGAGGAAAAGGTCATGCCCTTCCTCAGGATAGGTCCAATTCAAAGGCCAAACAGTCTAATTTTCGTGCCTTTCGAAACTTCAAGGCAAGTGCGGCATCAACTTCCTCTAAAGCAAAACAAGAGGGAACTTTTGCTCAGTCCAAGACGGTCTGGAGACCTAACCAGGCCTGGAATAAAGGTAAGCAGGCCAAAAAGCCTGCTGCTGCCTCTAAGACAGCATGAAGGAACGGCCCCCTATCCGGTAACGGATCTAGTAGGGGGCAGACTTTCGCTCTTCGCCCAGGCGTGGGCAAGAGATGTCCAAGATCCCTGGGCGTAGGAAATTATATCCCGGGGATATCTTCTGGACTTCAAGGCTTCCCCCCAAAAGGGAGATTTCACCTTTCACAATTATCTGCAAACCAGATAAAGAGAGAGGCATTCTTACACTGTGTACAAGACCTCCTAGTGATGGGAGTGATCCATCCAGTTCCAAAGGAGGAACAGGGACAGGGATTTTACTCAAATCTGTTTGTGGTTCCCAAAAAAGAGGGAACCTTCAGACCAATTTTGGATCTAAAAATCTTAAACAAATTCCTCAGAGTTCCATCATTCAAGATGGAGACTATTCGTACTATCCTACCTATGATCCAGGAGGGTCAATACATGACTACAGTGGATTTAAAGGATGCTTATCTTCACATTCCGATACACAAAGATCATCATCGGTTTCTCAGGTTTGCCTTCCTAGACAGGCATTACCAGTTTGTAGCTCTTCCCTTTGGGTTAGCTACAGCCCCAATAATTTTTACGAAGGTTCTGGGGTCGCTTCTGCCGGTCCGAAGGCCGCAGGGCATAGCAGTGGCCCCTTATTTAGACGACATCCTGATTGGCGTCAAACTTCCAAATTGCCAAGTCTCATACGGACATAGTGTTGGCATTTCTGAGGTCGCATGGGTGGAAGGTGAACGAGGAAAAGAGTTCTCTATCCCCCCTCACAAGAGTTTCCTTCCTAGGGACTCTGATAGATTCTGTAGAAATGAAAATTTACCTGACGGAGTCCAGGTTATCAAAACTTCTAAATAACTGCCGTGTTCTTTATTCCATTCCTCGCCCTTCGGTGGCTCAGTGCATGGAAGTAATCGGCTTAATGGTAGCGGCAATGGACATAGTGCCGTTTGCACGCCTACATCTCAGATAGCTGCAACTCTGCATGCTCAGTCAGTGGAATGGGGATTACACAGATTTGTCCCCTCTACTAAATCTGGATCAAGAGACCAGGGATTCTCTTCTCTGGTGGCTATCTCGGGTCCATCTCTCCAAAGGTATGACGTTTCGCATGCCAGATTGGACAATTGTAACGACAGATGCCAGCCTTCTAGGTTGGGGTGCAGTCTGGAACTCGCTGAAGGCTCAGGGATCGTGGACTCAGGAGGAGTCACTCCTTCCAAAAAATATTCTGGAACTGAGAGCGATATTCAATGCTCTTCAGGCTTGGCCTCAGTAAGCAACTCTGAGGTTCATCAGATTTCAGTCGGACAACATCACGACTGTGACTTACATCAACCATCAAGGGGGAACAAGGAGTTCCCTAGTGATGTTAGAAGTCTCAAAGATAATTCGCTGGGCAGAGATTCACTCTTGCCACCTATCAGCTATCCATATCCCAGGTGTAGAGAACTGGCAGGCGGATTTTCTAAGTTGTCAGACTTTTCATCCGGGGGAGTGGGAACTCCATCCGGAGGTGTTTGCACAATTAATTCATCGTTGGGGCAAACCAGAACTGGATCTCATGGCGTCTCGCCAGAACGCCAAGCTTCCTTGTTATGGATCCAGGTACAGGGACCCCAAGGCAACGCTGATAGATGCTCTAGCAGCGCCTTGGTCCTTCAACCTGGCTTATGTGTTTCCACCGTTTCCTCTGCTCCCTCGTCTGATTGTCAAAATCAAGCAGGAGAGAGCATCAGTGATCTTGATAGCCTTAAATTTTGGATAATACTGATTCTGTTTTATGGATGGGGAGTTGCATACTATGTATGATTGAATGGTGATATAATCCCCTACTTCAAAGAATCTACCAACCCCTAATAGGAGTATGCAGAATACAATAAAAAAGAAATTGCTTGAATACTATAAGGTATTGGAGACTGATTGGAGGTTATGCGTACTTTCTTTCTTGTAGATATACAGGTTGCATACTATATATGAATAAAATGTTGACAAGATATAGAAAAAACAACAAATGTTCCACTATGACCCTAGATACAGATAAACATACTATGTATGAAATATTATGTATATTAGATATAAATGACAATGTTGGGTTATCCCCAATGTAAATATATATTGATTAGGAAATGAATACCCAGGTGCATTCAATAAAAATAACAGACATATACTAAAAATAAAGATAAACTAAAATGTAATAAATTTTAACTGGTTTATTAAATTGGCATAGAGTCTAAAAAACACATATATAGATCCTAGGTGACCGGTCACTATGCCAATTTAATAAACCAGTTAAAATTTATTACATTTTAGTTTATCTTTATTTTTAGTATATGTCTGTTATTTTTATTGAATGCACCTGGGTATGCATTTCCAAATCAATATATATTTACATTGGGGATAACCCAACATTGTCATTTATATCTAATATACATAATATTTCATACATAGTATGTTTATCTGTATCTAGGGTCATAGTGGAACATTTGTTGTTTTTTCTATATCTTGTCAACATTTTATTCATATATAGTATGCAACCTGTATATCTACAAGAAAGAAAGTACGCATAACCTCCAATCAGTCTCCAATACCTTATAGTATTCAAGCAATTTCTTTTTTATTGTATTCTGCATACTCCTATTAGGGGTTGGTAGATTCTTTGAAGTAGGGGATTATATCACCATTCAATCATACATAGTATGCAACTCCCCATCCATAAAACAGAATCAGTATTATCCAAAATTTAAGGCAAGCACATACATGGTATTGTCATTTTTTTCCTGTTTATAATCATCCCCGTGCTGTATAGCGCATTTACACGTTTTTTCTAAAAATTGTATCTTTTATCCACACTGTATTTTGGGAACAGAGTAGTGTATATGCAGGGGTAAGATTTGCGCACCAATATCTTTTTACTTTCCTCCAGTGATCTTGATAGCGCCTGCGTGGCCACGCAGGACTTGGTATGCAGATCTGGTGGACATGTCATCCTTTCCACCATGGACTCTGCCGCTGAGACAGGACCTTCTACTTCAAGGTCCTTTCAACCATCCAAATCTAATTTCTCTGAGGCTGACTGCCTGGAGATTGAACGCTTGATTTTATCAAAGCGTGGTTTCTCCGAGTCAGTCATTGATACCTTAATTCAGGCACGAAAGCCTGTCACCAGGAAAATTTACCATAAGATATGGCGTAAATATCTTTATTGGTGTGAATCCAAGGGCTATTCATGGAGTAAGGTCAGGATTCCCAGGATAAGGATTGGAGAAAGGATTGTCAGCTAGTTCCTTAAAGGGACAGATTCTGCACTATCTATTCTTTTGCACAAGCGTCTGGCGGATGTCCCAGACGTTTAGGCATTTTGTCAGGCTTTAGTTAGAATCAAGCCTGTGTTTAAACCTGTTGCTCCACCTTGGAACTTAAATTTGGTTCTTAAAGTTCTTCAGGGGGTTCCGTTTGAACCTCTTCATTCCATAGATATCAAACTTTTATCTTGGAAAGTTCTTTGTTTGGTAGCTATTTCCTCGGCTCGTAGAGTTTCCAAGTTATCTGCCTTACAATGTGATTCTTCTTATCTGATCTTCCATGCAGATAAGGTAGTTCTGCGTACCAAACCTGGGTTTTTACCTAAGGTGGTATTTAATAAGAATATCAATCAAGAGATTGTTGTTCCGTCTTTGTGTCCTAACCCTTCTTCAAAGAAGGAACATCTATTACACAATCTGGACGTGGTTCGTGCTTTAAAGTTTTACTTACAAGCTACTAAAGATTTTCGTCAAACATCTGCTTTGTTTGTTGTCTACTCTGGACAGAGGAGAGGTCAAAAGGCTTTGCTAACCTCTCTTTCTTTTTGGCTAAGAAGCATAATCCTCTTAGCCTATGAGACTTCTGGCCAGCAGCCTCCAGAAAGGATTACAGCTCATTCTACTAGAGCTGTGGCTTCCACATGGGCCTTTAAAAATGAGGCTTCTGTTGAACAGATTTGCAAGGCGGCGACTTGGTCTTCGCTTCATACTTTTTCAAAATTCTACAAATTTGATACTTTTGCTTCTTCGGAGGCTATTTTTGGGAGAAAGGTTTTACAGGCAGTGGTACCTTCTGTTTAAGTACCTGCCTTGTCCCTCCCTTCATCCGTGTACTTTTGCTTTGGTATTGGTATCCCACAAGTAATGGATGATCCGTGGACTGGATACACCTTACAAGAGAAAACATAATTTATGCTTACCTGATAAATTTATTTCTCTTGTGGTGTATCCAGTCCATGGCCCGCCCTGGAATTTTAAGGCAGGTATTTTTTAATTTTAAACTACAGTCACCACTGCACCTTATGGTTTCTCCTTTCTCTGCTTGTTTTCGGTCGAATGACTGGATATGGCAGTTAGGGGAGTAGCTATATAGCAGCTCTGCTGTGGGTGATCCTCTTGCAACTTCCTGTTGGGAAGGAGAATATCCCACAAGTAATGGATGATCCGTGGAATGGATACACCACAAGAGAAATAAATTTATCAGGTAAGCATAAATTATGTTTTTCTGGTTGCTTGAGAGTTCTGGTTAACTGAAAGTTTACTATATATGAGACTAGAAAGAAAGAGGAACTAGATGGAATAGTTCCTAACGAGTGCTAATAAGAGAGAGCTAGAAACAAAAATGGGCCTTTAAACCATGTGTGGAAAAAGTATACAAAAAAGCGCTAAAAAGCTTTAGGGGTAGAGAAAATAATAAGCACATCTGTTACAATAAACCCAGAGCAATATAAATACAATAGTTCAATAATCACAAAAATTACAATTATATATGCTGAAGCCAAAACATAAAAAAAATATATATATTAAAAACGTGAAATAATTGGGAGCAATAAAAATACCAACAAATCAGTCCAGAGTGATGTATCATATATATGAGCAGAGGATAGATACAATATATAGATACACTTATAGCAATGAGCACAAAGTAACAAAGTGTACTATAAAAGATACAATGTGGCTGTCAATGGGAAGTGGATAAAATTCCTACTTACAGGAAAATACCTCCTTACAGGAAAATACCTCAATCATATGAGGTAAGCCCATGGCCCAGAAACAGGAGACAGTTGAAGTTTACATAGCGATTTTCCAGAGGTAGGTAGGACTCCCTTCAATAAAGTGCTGCAGCAAGAGGTTGGAAGGTTGCAACAACCGCTCATAGGCCCTCCAGTAGCTCAATTAGGGAATCTTACTCAATATATTCTCATTCAAACCAAGGAGCCTTTTGTTGACCAGTATGTATGAAATGTTGATTTCCATCTAAAGGGGAGGAGAGTCCACGACTTCATTTATTACTATTGGGAATTAAGAACCTGGCCACCAGGAGGAGACAGACACCCCAGCCAAAGGCTTAAATACCTCCTCCACTTCCCTCATCCCCCAGTCATTCTTTGCCTTTCGTCACAGGAGGATGGCAGAGAATTGACGGAGTTTCGAAGTAGTCTCTTATGGAGGGTAGTACTCTTCGCAGAGGGACTGGAGTTTTAAGTAGTCCTGTCAGCTTCTCAGTGAGGGCCTAGGCGAAAGTTAGAGTCCGGAGATGCAGGGAGAGTCTTTCTGCGAAACTATCCCGACTCATATTAACAGCTCCACAAGCAATCAGCGTTGACGAGTTTTGCTGCCTTCTTTCTACACTCAAGTCCATGTCAGGAGCTACTAACCTGTCACACTTGAAGGGCCGTGTTCCTGTTCCACGGCGTAGATTCTGGTAAGATCGTTTCATTTTTTCATAATATGATAACATAGAAGACAGGGTCACAGTGTGGCGCCTTTTTATCTTTACAGAATCAAGGGTTAATATTCCTGGAAATGGGATTATTGAACAGGGGGGGTTTATACATGATATTGTTTATTGTGTCATTGCTGCGTTATGTGCGAGATGAGGCTCTGGCAATATGTGGAACTTCAAGTTACTTGTGGGAATTTTCCGCGGCCATTTTTTGGCGTGCTTTCCCTAGTGCAGCAGGGCATGCCATGTGACTGGGTGCGGCTTTCTCTCCTTCTCTGTTGATCTGTGGCGCAGGAGACGTAACGGTTTCTGAATTCCGGGTCCTAGGAGGTGGTGAATGCCCCGGCCATTGGCAGTATAAAGGTGCCCTTGTTGTAAATTAAGTTAGTTTATCACTAGCAAGAGCTATGGAGGACTCTGACACGTTAGAGGGCTCTCCCTCTTTAACTAAGTCTCATTCCTGTGTTTATTGTGAGGAGGTTCTGGTAGATTAGCCTGCTCAACTTTGTTTCACATGCCTTGATAAAGTCATGACATCTAAATGTAAACGTATGTCTAGTACTACTGAGCTGTCCACCTCTGAGGATTCTTCGTCCCGTGAGGTGCGTTCCCTGCATTCATCTCTGATTGCACATGCAGTACCCGTGGTCCAACCGTTACTCCTTTGGGAGAGATTCATTGGCCGTCAGACTTTGCGGACCAACTGGAATCAGCGGTTTCTAAGGTTATCCATGCCTTACCACGTTCTTCTAAGTGCAAGCATAGGGTGTATCCTAGCCTAGCCTAGGGTTTGTCCTCGCCAATGGCAGATCCAGATGCTCTATACGAGGACAAGGCCCACTTCGACTCTTCAGAGGAGGACCCTTCTGGGTCGAAGTCAGTGTCATCTAAGCCTCCTGTGGCGGAGGAGCCTGGTTATAGGTTTAGGATGGAAAATTAGCTTTTTCTGCTGTGGCAGGTGCTTGCTACTCTGGAGGTTCCGGAACCTAAGATCCCGGAGGAAGCTCTGATTCCTAAACTTCACAAGGACAGGGTGGTGCCTCAGACTTTCCCGGTTCCCGTTAAGATGGCAAATATTAAGAATGAATGGGAGCGATTAGGGTCGTCCTTTTCCCCTTCTTCCTTTAAAAAAACTGTTTCCCGTTCCGGACTCTCAGCTCAAGCTGTGGGGGACCATTCCCAAGGTGGATGGGGCTATCTCTACGCTCGCGAAATGGACAACTATTCCCCTTGAGGATAGTTGGTCGTTCAAGGAGCCCATGGATAAAAAGCTTGAAAACATGTTGAGAAAGATGTTTCAGCACAC